>NC_057828.1:67619734-67929834 GCF_910594005.1 Cervus elaphus | reverse complement strand
GAAGGTGTAGTTTCTGAGAGAAAGTGTTCATGATCTCTGGTAAGTTATTAATATCCAGAGATAGATTACCTTGATTTCAGACGTGTTGTTTAACTTTGTCCCAATGAAATGAAGATTCATTATATTTGTGAGGAGTGACACAAAAAGAAGTAATGTTCCAATCACACCTAAGACGAATCTGTTTTTGCAGACTATTTACTTCATCACCTAGTCGTATGGCAACCTATTGTAAATCAGCCATTTGTGCAGCTAATTTCCCATCTGTTTGTCTCTGGGTAGAGACCAGAGAACATCAGAATCTCTGTGCCGCTCTTGCACAAAGTGCCCAGTCTGTACACTCTGACGTAATGCCAGTCCTGCTCTGTTAGTTATAGGACTGGCCTGTGCATAGCACATTCCCTACAAAAATTATCTTTTAACCAATTATCCAAATACATATAATACCTTTAAATAGTCTAGTATGGTATTTCAGTATGGTAATTTCAGCATCAGTTTCCATTATCTATTAATATGAAGACATAGTTTATTAAACCAAGTGAAACACCCACCAATTCTCCAATATGGAGGCCAGCACCCAGATGCTGCTGCCAGGAACCGGGCTTATACTATATCTTGGACACTCCCCTTTCCCTAAGCCCATCTACCTGGTTATCAAAGTGTATTGTGCCTATGATCTAACCATATTTTCCTTTTGTCTGCTTGGAGAACTCCTACTTTTCCTTTACAATTCTGTGTAGTCTAATTTGACTCTCCCAGGCTGACTTAGGCCTTCCTAATATCTAATATACTTTAGTGACATTTTTATTACAGCATATTCATGTGTTATATAATATTACCATTATTTGAATTCCTCCTCTCAGGAATGGGATAAATCAGAACCAGTTCTGGCAAGATGAAACTGATGAGGTTAAACCCAAGCCAACATTCACAAGAGGGAGCCATAAATCAGGAATCAGAGATCAGAAACATGCTCTAGAATCAAGGGGTCAGATTAAAATGGTACCTGAAGATGAAGCTGATCTGTGTAAAATGGGGGAAAGGACAGAAATGGGTGTAGGTTAACAAAAGAAAGAGGATCCAGAATGATTGCCACAAACATTGGTAGTCAGAGGCTCACATTTTACTGGATAGAATTCTGATGCATGGGGAATATTAAGCTAGTTAACAGAGCTAAGTGAAAGCAATGAGTCAGAAAAGTTCTGTTTATACTATTGGGAGGGCAGAGCTCTGACCACCTCTTCTAAGTAAGAGGAAACTAAGGCCTTGGTTAAGCTAAAATTTCAGAGCTAAGAGGATGTGGAGAAAGTAAGCTGTTTGTTGTGAGCAGAGGGCAATTTAATCTATAGCATGGGACCCAGAAACAGTACCTGGAAACAGATAAGGGAGGAAGGAATGAATTGGAAGATTGAGATGGACACATATATCATGCATATAAAATAGATAACTAATAAGAACCTACTGTGTCGCACAGAGAACTCTACTCAATGCTCTATAATGGCCTATATGGGAAAAGAATCTAAAAAAATAAAGAAGAGGGGGTATATGTATATGTGTAACTGATTCACTCTTCTGTACACCAGAAACTAACACAACATTGTAAATCAACTGTGCTCCAGGAAAAAAAAAAAATTTTTTTTTAAAGGCTTGATTCAGAAACAATCAATTGTGATTTTCATCTGGCTGTGTAATAATTCTCTCTGTACCACAGGCATAGTAAAAATTGACTAACCATCATGTCCTTCTGCCAGAGGAGAAAGCGCTCCAGTGGTTTTCTGGCACACAGTTAAATAAATGCTGCTTGGTTCTTGTTGAAGGCTTGTTAGGATGTTATGTAACAGAGGAAGAAGCCTAGAGGGACGGCAAGGCCACTGGGTGCTCGGCAGCACGTATAATCTTCCCACTCAGCACCTTGCCAACGTGGGTGTGTACACACGGTCCTTCCCGGAGCTGCTCCACTGGGCTCCTGGAGCTGCCGCCCCCGTCCTTGGCAGCGTGGCTGGGAATTTCTCTGCTAGATGCTCCTCACCCCTCAGGGGGAGTCGCCTGAGGAAGTTCAATCAGGGTCAAGGAGGCTTGTTTTTTCTTCCTTGTCAATGGATTGACTTTATAAACTGATCTGTTCTGTAAACAGAAGGAAATCCTCCTTGTCTTTTCACACTTGAGTTTCCCTAATGCAGACACTAACTCAGGAGTCATGAGTAAGTCGCAAAGTTATTTCACGTACATTTCGTTTGTTTTTTCCTGGAATGATGATGAGATCAAGGCCTGTATCTAGGAAAGAATTTGTGAGAAACTCTGGAAGTATAAGGTGTTTATTGGGATAGATGGTGGGATTTGAAGTTATTTTATTCCTTTTCAATTCTGCTATTCTCTAAGGATTTTAACCATGTTGCCTGAAATGTCATCAAACAAACGCTTTCGTGATAGACTTTTCCAAAGAGCAAAATATTAGAAAGTTCCAGCCTAGCCTGTGTCTTGATATTCAGTTCCTCCAGTTTTCAGGATTATGAAAAATGAGGCATCCTAAAGTCTCCAGAAACCTTTATCTGTTTCTCCAGACAATTGAAAGGATACCATATATTAAGTGCCAAAATATTAGACCTCCAAGGAGCTAAGATCAGAAAAATAGTATCTAGAGAAAAACTAGTCAAAAATTTTTCCATAGAATTTTAAAATTATAGGGTGAAATGCTGCTAGAAATGAATGAAATAGTCAACACATTCCTGTCACTTTACAGATGAGGAAGCCAAGGACACGCAGATGACATGATGTATTCATAGTGACAAAATTCATGGGTAGAAAACCAGGATAAGAATATAGGTCTTCCATTCCTCAAAATCCAAGGCTATGCTCCAGAAAATGTCCATTGCACATCCTCTGTTCCCAAATTGTATATTTAGAAATATATGTTTCATATTAAAATTCCAAGTCAGTACGCAGATTAAAGGATATTTTGCCACATATTTTCTTAAACATTTCCAAACATGCTTTTGTTTCAACCTTGCATTTGGTCTTTACTCTCAACTCAAAAGTTTAGCTGTAAAAGCAAGCTTTTGGAATATTTTAAAAGATGGAGATTTCCTTTGCTTCTGAGACCTTAGAGCTTCCTCAGATATTGTTTTGTCTTAGGTAGTTGGATTTTTCATTTTTTAAATGTCTCTATTTTCATTCAACTAAATGAGTTCATCACTTACCTCTTTGCACTTGAAATCCTAGTCTTGTTCAGCCATAAAAGTCTAAATACAATTTAACACCTAACAAGGAAATAAGTGTAATTGAAAAACTATAACAATTTTGCTAAATGGAGCAATGGGAGCATGCTCAGTCGCTTCAGTTGTGTTTGACTCTTTGCAACCCCGTGGACTGTAGCCCACCAGGCTCCTCTGTCCGTATTCTCCAGGCAAGAATACTGGAGTGGGTTGCTGTGCCCTCCTCCAGGGGATCTTCCTGACCAAGGGATCAAACCTGTGTTTCCTGCATTGCAGAGGGATTCTTTACCACTCTACCACTGGGGAAGCCCAAATTGTGCAGCACTTCTTAGAAACTCATCAGGAATGTGAATCCTCTGATTATGAACTGTACACCTGTTGTTGGTAGTGTTTAGTCGCTAAGTCACGTCCAACTCTTTTCGTGACCCCATGCACTGTAAGCCCACCAGGCTCCTCTCTCCATGGGATTTCCCCGGCAAGAATACTGGAGTGGGTTGCCATTTCCTTCTACAGGGGATTGTCTCGATCCAGGGATCAAACCTGCATCTCCAGTATCAAAGGCAGGTCTTTACCACTGAGCCACCAGAGAAGCCCCCACACACCTGTTAGCACTGAATAATAACTACCACCTTCTCTAAACTCTACCATTTAGATATCTAATTGTAATGGCATTTTACCAAGGAAAGCTATGGTCATTCTCTTGGAGATCTGAAGATAGCATTTATGTATTAATTTAGAAAAATGAAAGATTATTATAGTGAAGATTTTCTTTCTCCAGGCTGACTGCAGTTTCAAGGAATAAATATTAGATGAAAATTATTAAGAATTTTAATTCAGATCTATTTAATATTCTTGAGAAGTTCATCAAAAATAACCACTGACATCTCATCATCCAACAAGTTCAAAGCACTTCCTACTTGGTATAAAAGAGACTTCATGTTCTGTATAATCATGCTGTCTGAGGAAGAGAAAAGACTTTAACAGAAAGTGCTTTTCTTTCCCAGGAATTAAAAGGAGTGGAAAAAAACCAAGTTGTTAAGTGAAAATATAATCACTGTAGTACAAGTGTTAAATGTGGCTACAAACAAAATTGATATACTTTATATCCAAAGAGGTATCATTAATTGCTATAATGGATAAATAACTATTTTGCAATAAAACCATATATTTTACCAAAACACTTCCCTTATGTAACAGAAAAGTGGGCAGATATAAACACAGTGACTCATGACCACCTGCTACTTCTGAAAAATCCAGTGATATGCATACCTATTATTCAGAGGTTAGTAATGCCCTCTAGAGCTCTCTTTTTATTCTCCTCCTTTGTCAGCCAACTCACTTTATGGCTATTAAGTCCATAAAGCTTCTGAATCCTCTACAGGTCATTTCATAACAAAAGTTGACCACCTGACATCCAGTCCCACCTGACAATCCATTGGTATTTTGTGAAAATACGTTAATCCCTCCCTAAGACCATGATAACCTGAGTCAACAGTAAGCACATTAGTGAAATACAATTGCTGGTTTAATGGTATAATTCCAGTTAGCCACTGAGCATGAGGCATCTTCTACTTCTCCCATTGTCTAGAGATTCATTCAATTTGTCAGTAAGCTGAATGGACATAATAGAGGAGGCAATGAAATCATGAGTTGATCTGTCCATCTAAAATATCTATCATTATTTAAAAAAACACTTAATATTAATTCAGTTTTTGAATTAATAATCCATGTCTAGACAAAAAACTTTGTCTATAGACTTTGAACTATAACAAGTAACAATATTTGAACTAAGGAAAGTTACTAAAATGCTTTATGTCAAATATTGAGTTGGCCAAAAAGTTCATTCGAGGGAAACCGGAACAAATTTTTTTGGACAACACAATATTTTTATTGACCTTTGGGATAGTCTGTAGAGTTCTTGAAAGAAAATGAAACACCTCTAAAAGTGTAAAACAAATTTATACCACTGCTAGCAAAATAAAAAAATATGTTGTGTTTTTTTTTCCAGAACAAAATAAGCAAAGATTAAGACAGCTGACCTATTAATAGATGAAACTCTACAAACATCTTGCCTTGAACCCCTCACTTGACAGAGGAAAAACCTAAAAACCAGATAAGTTAACTGACTTAGAGGTGAGCACAGGTCAGTGGCTATTAGTAAATAAACAAGAAACAGACAAAAGGTCACATGAATCTCTCTTCTCTGTTCTTTGTATGTAGGACAGAGGTAACTGTCATCCTCCTATATCCCCTTTTAGGATTCCCCCCAACCCCACCATGTTCCTTTGTTCCAAGTGCTTAGGCTATGTCCTGTTCCTAAAAAGTCTGGTTTTCCAGTTAACTATTGTTTGGAAAATAATCTCTTAAGCCACTATGCGGTCTTAAACCAAAATGTGCTCCATGGCATATGATTAGATGTTGCCTAACAAAAGAGGTCTCTGATAAAATGAGGTTTGGAAATTCTAGCTTAAACAAAGATTTCTTTTCTGTATACTTTTCCCTGGTCTTTAATATCTTCAGATATTCATATTACAACTTTATTTAATATGTTTTTTGTTGTTTTTTTTAAAACAAAGTATATGTCACGGGCACTATAATAAATTAAAACACAATTTGGGAAACACTGTTACATAAGCTAATTCCTAATGAATTTACCTACCATGTCTCCTTTCCAGAAAGATACTTTTTTACAATTCTGAATGATCATTTTGGAAATTTGTCAAACACATAGTAGAAAATTAAACTGACCCCTTATTCATACTAGCCAAAAATAAGAAGAGTCTAGAGTATTTGCATTTTAAAATTGGCTTTTGGAAGATTAAAAGGCTTTAAGATGTGAAGAAATTACAATTTAAGATGGCATTTCATGTCCTGTGAATAAGATGCTCAAATTACTTCACTTATGTATCTTCCCTGTAAAGTTGATCCTAATCTAATAGAGGTGCCATTTATTGAGCACTGCATGCCAGGCAGTGCTAAGCATTTTGCATTATTCACAACAGCCCTTTAAAGAAGACCCTTTCATTATTTAAATTGGTCTAGTTTCCAGGCCTATGCTATTAACCTCACTACAACACACTTTCACCAGTCCATCTAAATACCAAAGTTCCAGTAATTCAAACGAACTCTGCTTTTTCCTTCATACCACAGCTCCAGAAAGTGGATTTAAGCCAGGATTCTGTCCATATTTCAGAATCATTTCCCTCTCCTTGTATGGGAAAAGTTGGACTTCTTTACAGTAAACACTTTGATTTCCTCTATGAATAACAATGGACTTCCCTGGTGGCTCAGTGGTTAAGAATTCGCTGGCCAGTGCAGGAGACTCATTTTCAATCTGTGGATCGAGAAGATGACCTGAAGAAGGAAATGACAACCCACTCCAGTATTCTTGCCTGGAAAATTACATGAACAGAGGAGCCTGGTGGGCTCCATGGGGTCGCAAAGAGTCAGGCACAAATGAGCATGTACACACACATGGATAACAATGTAATAAATTAGACAGGTGCAAGGCATGCAATTGTATTGATTCTGTCCTCAAAGGGGGCTTGGTGGTGACCCTGGTTAGTTCACAGGAGTTATGGTTTCTTTTTTGAGTTGAGCGCTACTCAAAATGTAGTCCTGCCACTTCCAAACTCTTTGTTATGGATCTACGATAAAGGGCTTGTTCTAGAAAACAAATCAACTACCTCATTAAGCACACTATTTAGTTGAACTGACATTTGCTTTCGAGGCAAAGGGAGGGAAGCAGCGTGCAGTTTTGTGCTCTGGTACAAACTCCTGTGCTGGGATGTGCTGAACTTAGCTGCTCAGTTGTGTCCGAAGCTTTGCAACCCCATGGACTGCAGCCCTCCGGTTCCTCTGTCCATGGGATTCTCCAGGCAAGCATACTGGAGTGGGTTGCCATGCCCTCCTCCAAGGGGTCTTCCCAATCCGGGGATAGCATCCAGGTCTCCTAAATTGTAGGCAGATTCTCTACCATCTGAGCCACCAGGAAAGCCCATGAATACTAGAGTGGGTAGCCTATCCCTGTGTTGGAGAAGACTCTTGAGAATTCCTTGGACAACAAGGAGGGCCAACCAATCCATCCTAAGGGAAATCAGTCCCGAATATTCATTGAACCGACTGATGCTGAAGCTGAAACTCCAATACTTTGGCCACCTGATGCAAAGAACTGACTCATTGGAAAAGACCCTGATGCTGGGAAAGATTGAAGGCAGGAGGAGAAGGGAATGATAGAGGATGAGATGGCTGGATGGCATCACCGACTCAATGGACATGAGTTTGAGTAAGCTCTGGGAGTTGGTGATGGACAGGGCGGCCTGGCGTGCTGCAGTCCATGGGGTCACAAAGAGTCGGACACAACTGAGCGACTGAACTGAACTGAACAGCCTGTCCCTTCTCCAGGAGATCTTCCCGACTCAGGAATCAAACTGGGGTCTCCTGCATTGCAGGTGGATTCTTTACCAGCTGAGCTACCAGGGAAGCGCACAAACTCCCTACCTCACCTCAGGTGGATACAGACAGGCTATGAGAAACATTGCTCTAACTGACTTGGTTTGGCATTATTTTGTTTAGATCTTAAGGTCTAGGTGGTGGAGTAAAAGGAGTATGCACTTTGGAATCATGCAATCTGGATTACCAGTGACAATTCTGTTGGTTACTTGCAGTGTAATGTTGGGAAATTCATATAAACTCTTTGAGCCTCAGTTTTCTTGTCTATAAAATGGAGGAATTCGTTATTTCTTCCCAGGTTGGTTGCAAAGCAGAAATCAGACAATGTTTTTAAAGTTCCTAACCATATGTGGATAATATATTTGTTAATATGATAGTAAACTTCACTCCCTTTCTGTTTCTACCACAGGGCTTCCAATACCATGTACTGGAATTTTGGTATTTTTTGAATCAGTATTTTTCATTGAGATAGGTTTTTCACTGTAATTTTGTACTATAGTAAAGCAGAAGGGAAAGGTAAGAAAGTGTGGCAATGGTAGAAAAAATAGGTCCTTAAAATGCACAATTATTAAAATTTATACAGAATAAAAAATCATTCATCTTACTTTCTTGACATCTTCTAGGGAAAGAAGTTAAGGATTAGGAAGAAGCATCAACCTGCCTTTGATGATTTCTGAAATTATCCTGTGTATATATATATACATTGGTCTCTATCATCTCAAAGAACTATTATTTCTTTGCTTCAGTTTATCCCCCAATAGTATTGTATTAAATCGATTTAGAAAGATATGGGGGCTACAACTTGTCAAAGTTAATAAGAATTCATAATACTTTAAAAACAGTATTAGATAGACCTTAAAAAATAAGTGTTCAAGTACATTTGGGTAGCAGAGTTCTTATTGGATTCTACTGGTGGCCTCTTTTTATAATTGGCTTATTATTGATCCAGGCTTAGTTCATACAACTGTTATTGTTGATAAACATGAGGAGAATCTTTGGAAAAGCATAGTAATCTTTCACATTTAAATAGGTCTGGTAGGATGTTGCTAAATCTACCTGAAGAAGTTTGACTAGAGTATGACTTTATGACATAGGCAATTAATATTTTGTTTTATTACAGCAATTCCTTGCTAGAAATTGTGCTTAAGTTTCAGGATTTCATATTAGGACAGCACTAGCAATATATTCTCAAAATTTACTACTGCAGAAAAAAGCAAGGAGGAACTAAAGATGAAAGTGAAAGAGGAGAGTGAAAAAGCTGGCTTAAAACTCAACATTCAGAAAACGAAGATCATAGCATTCCGTCCCATCACTTCATAGCAGATAGATGAGGAAACAATGGAATCAGTGACAGGCTTTATTTTCTTGGGCTGTAAAATCACTGCAGATGGTGACTACAGCCATGAAATAAAAAGACTCTTGCTTCTTGGAAGAAAAGCTATGACAAATCCAGACAATTGGATTTAAATTTTATTAAAAAGCGGGGACATTGCCTACAAAGTTCCATCTAGTCAAAGCTATGGTCTAGATGGTTGGATGGCATCACCAACTAAATGGACATGAGTTTAGGCAAACTCTGGGATATAGTGAAGGACAGGGAAACCTGGCATGCTGTAGTCCACGGGGTGGCAAACCGTCAGACATGAGTGAGCAACTGAAAAACAATAACATATTTATTATAGAATATAATTGTTTACCACTGTAAGCTTTTAAGTATTAGAAGTATTAACACCACCACCACCAACACATAGTTTATTTTTAGGTACATAGTTTAAAATGAAAAGCTCAGTCTAAATAAAGAATACAAGAGAAAGTCAGAGAATAAGAATTTTTATCATTTTATTCAATAAATGCCTCTGATTTTTATGACTTTAATTTTTAAAAAAATTCAGTCTAATTCTAAATGCATCTATTCAGCACAGTAAAGATAGACAAGTACAATAAGAACAGACATTTCTCAAGGTGCTTACACTAATTCCACCTTAACATGTCTCTAGAAATACTTTCTCAAACAGTAGAGATAGAAATAATGAATTAATTTACTTTACATAAAAAATCTTTTGCTTTACACTCCATATAGCCTGAGTGAGTTACTTGTTGTAGTACAAAGAAAAGGCAAAAGAGACTTGTGTGCTCTCCATTCCTTTGTTTTGAGATTTCTCTGCAGGGGATTTAAACTCTCTAGTGCTCACATCACACATAAAAGGCACAGTGGAGAACTAAGCAATTATCCAACTGTGTTCATATCTTACTGAATTTGCCTCAATTATAACTGAAACTTCAGTAAAACAGTATCTGTTCAGCATTACTTCAGTGTTGCCTCAATTTCTTCCAATAACTCTGTCTATACATAGTTCCATAACCTTTAAAATGGGATCACTTGAATTGTCTTCCACTGTTAGTGGGAATGTAAATTAGTGCAGCCACTATGGAAAACAGTATAGAGGCTCTTTAAAAAACTAAAAATAGAGTTGTCGTTTGATCCAGCAATCCCACTCCTGGGCATACACCCAGACAAAAGTATAATTCGAAAAGACACATGCAACCCTATGTTCATCAGTTCAGTTCAGTCGCTCAGTCGTGTCTGACTTTTAGTGACCCTGTAGGACTGCAGCACGCCAGGCTTCCCTGTCCATCACCAACTCCCAGAGCTTACTCAAACTCATTTCCATCAAGTTGGTGATGCCATCCAACCATCTCGTCCTCCGTCGTCCCCTTTTCCTCCCGCCTTCAATCTTTCCCAGCATCAGGGTCTTTTCCAATGAGTCAGTTCTTCTCATCAGATAGCCAAAGTATTGGAGTTTCAGCTTCAGCATTAGTCCTTCCAATGAATATTCAGGACAAATTTCATTTAGGATTGACTGGGTGGGTCTCCTTGCAGTCCAAAGGACTCTTAAGAGTCTTCTCCAACACCACAGTTCAAAAGCACCAATTCTTTGGCGCTCAACTTTCTTCACAGTCCAACTCTCACACCCATACATGACTACTGGAAAAACCATAGCTTTGACTAGACAGACCTTTGTTGACAAAGTAATGTCTCTGCTTTTTAGTATGCTGTCTGGGTTTGTCATAGCTTTTCTTCCAAGGAGCAAGCATCTTTTAATTTCATGACTGCAATCACCATCTGCAGTGATTTTGGAGCCCAAGAAAATAAAGTCTCTCACTGTCATTTGTGACATCATGGATGCATCTAGAGATTACCGTACTAAGTGAAGTAAGTCAGAAAGAGAACGACAGATACCATATGATATCATTTATGTGGAATCTAAAATATGACACAAATGAACATATCTATAAAACAAAACAGACTCACAAATATAGAGAACAGACGTGGTTGCTAAGGGGGAGAGGGACAGGGGAGGGAAGACTGGGAGCTTGGTAATAGCAGGTGCAAACTATTATATATAGGATGGATAAACAACGAGATCCTACTGTACAGCATAGGGAACTATATTCAATATTCTGTGATAATACTGGAATAATGGAAACCATAATGGCAATAATGGAAACCATAATGGATAAGAATATATATATTTATAACTGAGTCACTTTGCTGTACACCACAAATTAAACACATTATAAATCAAGTAATACTTCAATAATTTTTTAAGTAGATGAGATTAAAAAAATGAGATCCCTTGAAATTGCATTTTAAAATAATCTTAGAAAAGATGCTAGTGCTGAATACTTCTTTCCAGTCTCTGATGAAGGAAAGCTGTAACCTTCATCCCTGAAGAGTTGTGACAATGTAAACACAAAATATTTGTCTAGCATGTGATCAGACAAATAAGCACAAATAAGTCATTATAATGTGCTACATCACAATCATGACTTAGAAATAATATAATTAGTGTATTAAAAATTACTATATTGTTATAAATATAATAATAGAAACATAAGGGAAAAAACCTGTCATAAGCGTATGGCCATGTTTTCACAGGGGTGGAGGAGCACAGAGAGGATGTGTTTCTCTTCATTTGTCTGAACAAATGTTTGCTTTGGTCTATTTTTGCTTCCTCTCCCACTTCCTACTAAACAAGTCACACCAGAATCAATCATGTCAATATTTAAGGGACTCATTTAGCAACTGCATTGTCTCTACTTCCTGTAATCACTGAACATTGTGTAGCTATTTTCTACTTTCAAAATAAGTTTTAATCATAGTTACCCCATCCTTATGACATTTTCCCACATTCAGCCTCCACATTTTCAAATCAAACAACTTTTAATAATGCATCAACAATTCTAAAATTCTGCTCCATGTTTCATACTGAATGCTTCAAAGAAGCTGGAGGAAAGGTATAAAATTAATTCATTAATCCAACCTACTAACCTTCTGAATTGAGAGCTCTCCAGCCATAAACCCTAGGCATCTGCATTTTTTCCTATATTTTTGACAATTTCCTTCTCTTCTTTGGATCCCTTGTTCATTAGGTATTGAATATTCTAGGTTGATTCTGTGTGTGTGTACACGTAATCACTCAGTTGTGTCTGACTCTTTGTGACCCTATGGACTGTAACACACCAGGCTCCTCTATCTATGGAATATTCCAGGCAAGAATACTGGAGTGGGTTGCCGTTTCCTCCTCCAGGTGATCTTCCCAACCCAGGAAATGAACTGATGTCTCCTGTGTCCCCTACATTGCAAGCAGATTCTCTGCCGCTAAGCCACTGGGGAAGCCAGATTGACTCTGATTTCCTTATAATTTCTTTCTTATTGCCTCTTTCCACTTTGCTGCCTTTTTATTTCCCTTTCTAGGATATACCTCAGTTTTATCTTCCAAACTTCCCACTGATTTATTTTGCCATCCTTTTAAAAATTGTATTTCTTTTAATTTTTCCTTTTTCATTGTGCCCTGTTCTTTTTTTAAAATATACCTAAGAGCTAAACAAAACAGAAGTGACAAAGAGCTGAACATATTTAGGAGACTGCCATCCATTCTGTTCAGAAGAGCCAGAGTAGAGGTATAGGCTAGAGAAGATAAAGATGGAGAGTACAATAAAGCCTCCAATTCTCCCCCTCTTCACCCTCCCCCAAACCTGTTTCAAGCCCATTGCCACATGACTTTGCAATTCCTTTCATTAAACAGACAGGATTCTATTTCCTGAACCCTGATTTGAGGTAGTCTTATGACCTCCATTGGTCCAAAATATTTAGCAGATATGACAGTGTGTTGTTTATGAGCTTAGGCCTCAAAAACCTTGTATATTTCTGATTATGCTTTCTTTTGTATCTCTATCATTCCCATAAACTATGCCCAGGCTACCCTGCTAGAAGATGAGGGACACACAGGCCAAGTCAAGCTGTCCCAGTTTTTCTAGCTAAGTCTGTCCTAGACCAGTCAAGGCCAGCCAACCGCCTGAAACAAGAGCAATTTCTGCCAAGATCAAGAGAGCCAACACAGCATACCAGCCCAGACAAGAGAGCATTAATGTTTTCTAAGTATGTTTCTGAGATTCTGTGGTTGTTTGTTATACAACATTGTCCTGGCAATACACATCTGATACAGAAAGATAGTTGTTATCAGGTATGGAGGATCTTGTCTGTTACTCTGAGGAATTTGAATGTATGCTTATGAAATGGAAAACCTGAAGGGTATTCAAAGGAAAGAAACATGACTTAGTTTGCATTTTGGAAAAGTAACTCTAGCTACAATGTGCAGGCTGAGTTGAGAGTGGAATCTCTTGCAATAGTTCAGTTAAAAGATGGCAAATGCCTCAATGATGTAACATCAGTGGGAACAGTGAGGAGAAGACAAATACCAGAGACATCGAAGGAGTAGATGATTTAACATAATGTAAGTGACTGGTTGAACAAAGAGAGGGAATGGAAATTCTGGTGTGTTTCCTGGGTTTTGGTGCCATGAAATGAACTCATACTGAGTTCTGGGAGGAAATAGAGTAGGTTTATTTTTACTGTATTAAATTACTATGTATATTAAATTTGAGTCCTAAGGGACATTCAGGTAGATGTTTGGCAGTCAGTGTTATGTCTATGTCTGGAGGTTAGGACTGAGTTCTGGAGTTTTGATAACAACACTAATTTAGGAAGCCATAATATATGGGTAGCTAAGTAGAGCCATGAGGTTGGATGAAATTGCCCAAGGATAAGGTGCATATTAAGAAGAGAACCAAAGACAGGGAGGGCACTGGGGTGAACAATGTTTAAGGCCAGCAGAAAGAGAGAGGACAGAAATACAAGGAAATAAGGCATCTCAAAGCCAGAGGAACATTTCAAAAGGAGAAGGAATCACGGTATCTAGTTGGTGTAAGTCATCTCTCTCATTAAGAATATGTCTATCAAAATTTTAGAATCAGAAAGGTATTTAAAGATTAAGACCTCAACATCGCAGTGGCATCTACAAAGTTATTTTTCCAATTAAATAAGTAATTTTATAGGAGTTGGGCCTACCAATCTAACTGCAAAATGAAAAAATATTTCTGAAAATATTTAAAAGGTCCATCTTAATAACTGTAGAATCACTTTAAGTCTCATGAAATATAAAGAAGAAAAGAAGGAGAATTATTCTTAACATCATCATAAGCTCTACTTCTTCTAATTTCAGGTGGACTCACTAGAGAATACTAGAACAGATGTTCAGGGAACACAAAGGTCATCTCTTTCTAGTGCAGGGCACTCTGGCTCTCTGATTATTTATAACTTGTCATTCACATCAGCTGATTTAAAAACAAGCCAGGAAGAATTTAGACCAAATGTTCAGGGACATCAAGAAGCCTGTAATTTTTTTTTTTAAATTTTCTGATATAGTACTTCCATTTTAATCTTGCCCTTCTACAGACTAAACATAGATAAATTAATCTACTGTGTTAGGGTTGCTTTATTTTATTTAGTATACATTCCTGAAAAGCTTATTTCATGAGAACTTCCCCTTATAAAGGTGAATTAACACTCCCGGAATATAAGGAACTCCATTCTAGTATTTAGAAGTCATTCAAACTGGGATTTCTTGAACGATGCCATCTAAGTAGTACTGTGGTCACTGCAGGCTAGTTTGTGCAGTTTTCCAACACAGTAAATATGAGGGGACAGCAGAATCTACAAGAGTCTCTAAGGTTCGTTTTAGGTCTCCTATCTGCAGGCAGCTTCTTGAAAAAGGAGAATACAGCAGCTGCTCTAACCACCGGAGGGGGCCATTTGATCAATTTCAAGCCTGACTATACTGAAGCAAAACTGTTTTCTTGTGACAGTGGGCTTTTCAACTGATCAACTGATGGTGAGGAGTTTGTTTACCAGTTGCAAAAGAGAAGAGCCAGGACCCTTTGTCAGTTGCAGCTTGGGTCGGGAGAGCGCCTGAAGCCTGTGATCCCCTCGGTGAGGGCTGGGAGAACACTGGCAGCAATGCAGTCACCCTGAGCAGCTCCCCAAAACCCACGCGGCTGTTCCCGCCCTATTACAGGTCTCATCCAAGAGAAAATGAGCACTCTCACGGACTTGCTTTTCTGTGGACAATCTAACACTTTGCTAAGCTGCCATACTAAATATGTTGTTCTTTAAAGGGAAGCTCTCAAAATTTGGAGGCAGGTGGACTGTGATTCAGTTTAGTCCAGTTGCTCAGTTGTGTCTTACTCTTTCTGACCCCACGGACTGCAGCACACCAGGCCTCCCTGTCCATCACCAACTCCCGGAGTTTACTCAAACTCATGTCCATCAAGTCGGTGATGCCATCCAACCATCTCATCCTCTGTTGTCCCCTTCTCCTCCTGCCTTCAATCTTTCCCAGCATCAGAGTCTTTTCTAATGAGTCAGTTTTTCGCATCAGGTGGCCAAAGTTTCGGAGCTTCAGCTTCAGCATCAGTCTTTCCAATGATTATTCAGGACTGATTTCCTTTAGAATTGACTGGTTTGATCTTGCCATTCAAGGGACTCTCAAGAGTCTTCTCTGACACCACAGTTTGAAAGCATCAATTCTTTTGCGCTCAGCTTTCTTTTTTTTTTTTTTTAAAGTCTGTACATCGTTTATTTAGACATAAAGGTATTGCACACTTAACAGACTTCCATGTCAACATAATATTACGTGCAGTGGAAATGAAAAAATTTGTGTGATTCTCTTTATTGTGAAATTCACTTTATTGCCCTGGTCTGGAACCCAGCCCACAATATCTCTGAGGTTGGCCTCTATCTACATGGCTTTTGGTCTATGTTTTCCAGCCTGGAATTAACACTCGGATGGCTGCGTACTAGGGTGACCTACTGTTGCTGCTGCTGCTGCTAAGTCACTTCAGTCGTGTCCGACCCTGTGCGACCACATAGACAGCAGCCCACCAGGCTCCCGTCTCTGGGATTCTCCAGGCAAGAACACTGGAGTGGGTTGCCATTTCCTTCTCCAATGTGTGAAAGTGAAAAGTGAAAGTGAAGTCACTCAGTCATGTCCGACTTGTAGCAACCCCATGGACTGCAGCCTACCAGGCTCCTCCGTTCATGGGATTTTCCAGGCAAGAGTACTGGAGTGGGGTGCCATTGCCTTCTCCTCAGCTTTCTTTTTGATCCAAGGCTCACACCCATACATGACTACTCACATTATTTGACCAGTATACATCCTTCAAGATACTGGTGTTTAAAAACAGGAGCTTTTTGGTAAAAAGAAAAAAAGCAAGGTCTGTGCCTATTCTACTGACCAAGAACAAAGGCCCAATTCAAACTAGCTTAATGAGGACAGACAGGAATTCCGTGGGTCACCTAACAGAAAGGCCCAGCAGCATGCTCCCTTCGGGAATGCCTAGCTTCAGCATTTCACGTCTTGAGGATGCTGCTGTTCCCTGTCCACCTCTTGGACTGCTTTCCTGTGCGCTGGCCTCAGTCAGGTAGGGACTCTTCTTATTGGAGCAGGTGCTTCTGGGCAGTCTCAGGTTTAAATGGCTCTTATACCTAATGACCCCACCAGAAGGGAGCAGCTCATCTCTAAAAACTCCAGCAAAAGCCTGGCATATACCTCAGGATATGTGCCCACCTGTGGACTCAGCCAGGCCATGACCCCAACCACTGCAAAGCTTATGGGCAGTGGTATGGATGCAATGACCTAGAATGAGGAAGGGTTAGTCTCTAAACAGAAAAAAAAAATTATTTCTGAAAGAAGAGGGAGGGGATGCTAAAAATTAAGAAATCCCTTATATCTTACAATTTGTAAATAACTTACCATCGTGCTTAAAGCAGAAAGAACTTAAAGAAGAGTAGCTAAAAGAAAGAAGAGAATGATAGTGAACAAGAAAATAATGATGATAATATTTCTGAGATGATGAAGATAAAGATCATTGTTATTTCAGTATAGATCTCATTGTTCTGTGTATAACTTACCTGGCCTATTGAGCTGCAAACTTGGATATAAAGGATGTCAGTGCTGTATGATTATCAATGAGAAATAATGAAAAGGTGAAGAAAGTATATTCAGAGATTTGAAAAAATTGACATTGGGGCATAATAAATAATTCTGTGATCTAGGAAACAGATAGTTGGTTTTATGGTCCTGCTCCAGCCAACCCAAAGTATCATTGTGCAAATTTGAGCAGAAATCTCTGTTCTCAGCAGGCCTGTAAAACGTGACTACCAACCACTGGGCCTTTGTTCAGCCTGTATTCCCAGCCTGAAGTGTTATTGCCCTCCTCTCTGTCTTTCCAAGTCAGCCCACAGTTTGAGGCCATCTCTGCTATGGATACTGTTCCAACTCTCATCCATCTCTCATCTGTCTCACAGCACTCTGTTGGTCCTGTAAAGTCCCTGGGAAGATGAGCAAAATCTTACTTTATAGAATTTTGCATCTATAGCACAATCTGATACTTCATCATACTAATTGTATATTGTCCCCTGCACGACAAGGACACAGGTTGAACTACTTCCTGCTTATCCTACTCAGCTTTAAATGTCCATGAGCCTTCCATGACCCTAAAAGTTAGAGCGGGTGTCTCCCTTACCATTTTCCAGAGCCTCTTCAGCCCTCCAGGTATGGATTTTCTTTGTGTACTACCAGCTTTGAATACTACCAACTCACCATCTTCAACAAGTCTTTGATCTGCTTAATAACTGAAAAATAACTCGCAGGAAAAAAAAGTTACAGAGCCATTTAGTCCGAAATGACATTGTGTTCAATAGAAGTACATGAGAATTCAGTAAAAGGAAAAACTCAGAAAGGTTTCAGGGGATGCTGTATTTTATTCATCACAGTATACTTAGCCCTGTGCTCGGCACCTAGAGCAGACAGAATAGCAGATGTCAGTACCTAGACAAACAGAATAATTTGGAGGAACGCCTGAGGGATGAAGAGGGGCGCAGAGGGACGGGGGCGGGAGGAAGCATTGAACCGAGTGCTAAGCAGGAATTGAATCTGAACACACAGGGCTGAGTAGATTATTATTGTATGTAGTTTGACTCTCCTGTGAAATTATATGAATCACACAATCCTTGACTTAAGGCCGAGGTAAACAAGCACCTTTAAAAAGAGGTCAGGAAAAAAAAACACAAGAGATTGGAGGTTTGAAACAGTGAGAGGGAGGGAAGCAATAAATGAATGAAATATACAGAGCTTTATATTTTTATATTCTGAATTCTAGAATGCCTAGAAACAGTTTTATCATATCAAAGTCAGATCATCTTGCAATGGAGTCTGTGTAAAAGAAGTATAGTGAAAGTCGCTCAGTCGTGTCCAACTCTTTGCAACCCCATGGACTCTGCAGTCCATGGAATTCTCCAGGCCAGAATACTGGCCTTCTCCAGGGGGTCTTCCCAACCCAGGGACTGAACCCAGGTCTCCCACATTGCAGACAGATTCTTTAGCAGCTAAGCCACAAGGGAAGCCCGTTGTTTTTAATCAAATCAAATGCTTTAAACTTTGATCAGGAACTGAGAAATCGTATAGCTTTTATCCCCCAAAGCATCTCTCTGACAAAACTGGGATGTGTTTCCTTTGAAACAGAAAACAATGCGTTAGTGGCATGAAGCTTAATAAAGAGTTCTGGGTGATCTATTGTTTATCAAATCACTGGTCTGTGTACATGGGCTGTGATGAAATAATCAGTCCACAAGAACTTAATACACTCTGGGAAAGATCTCTGTGTGTCTTACCCAGGGAACCTAAAATGAAACTTGAAGCAACTATGTAAAAGGAACAGGAAAACAACCCTAGCTGTTATCTCTTATTGAGTCTATTTTCTTGTAGAGAATCCTGAGAAAACAAAAGCCATCTTGTTTGAAGTGTTTCTGCCTTCTTCAAGTTTGAGAGGGAGAAAAAATCCGTTTGAAGTACTGACAAACTAAACATTGCGAAGACTATTTCTTCCTTCATATCTGAAATAACTAATTCTATAATTGGACCATTTTGCCTCTTAAAAATTTAGTTTTAGCATCTGCTTGTGCCTGGAGCTCAACACATTGCAGAAGATACAAGAGACATAAAATTGCATCAACCTCACTTGGGAACTGGTTGGAAATACAGGTTCTCAGGCTCCACCTCAGTCTTAATCAATCAGGATCTGCATTTTAGCAAGAGCCCCACGTAATTTGTATGTGCTTGAGAATTTGAGAAGCAAAGTTATGGCTGTGAGTTGGAATCACGTGGGCTTGCTTTTGTTTTTTTAACTGTTCTTAGTGGCTGAGACTGTAAAGAATCCTCCTGCAATGCAGGAGACCCAGATTCAATCCCTGGGATGGGAAGATACCATGGAGGAGGGCATGACAACCCACTCCAGTATTCATGTCTGGAGAATCCCATGACAGAGGAACCTGGCAGGCTACAGTCCATAGGGTCAGAGAGAGTCAGACATGACTGAGTGACTAACACTTTCACACTACTCTTGCCTAATCTCTTTCTAGAAATTACTATTTCATTTGCATAGGGCACATCCTGGGCATGGAAATGTTTCTGAAGATTCTCAGGTGATTCTAATGTGCAGCCTAGTTTCAGATTCACTGCCCTGAGTCCCTGCTCTGGTGGTTTTAGTTTGTTGCAGTTTGTGGGCACCTGCTAAAATGCAGATTCTGATTCTTGAGGTCTGGGGTGGATCCTGACAATCTGCATTTTTAACCAGTTGCTGGATGATATTGCAAAAGTTTTGTCCCCTCTTGTATCTTCCTCCATAATACCTAGCTCCAGGCACAAGCAGATGCTAATGAAATAATTTTTCAAGGACTCCTTTTTTCCCCAGTATAAGCATAATTGTATGTTATGGCTATTTTTCACATGTATTTTTTAAGTAATGGCAGCACAAACTGAAACCCCTAAGAAACAAGAGGAAATTAATGTTAGCTTAAATATTATGGCCTGCTATGGGTTGACATATTTCTCCCCAAAATGACACAGGGAAATCCTTATCTCCATAACCTCAGAATTGATTTGGAAACAGATATCATTACAAGTTTAATTAGTTAAGTTAAAATGAGATCCTACTAGAGTAGAATCCTTAAGGGCCCAAAGTGGGCCCTTAATCCAATATGTGTGTGTGTATGCATGCGTGCGTGCTTTGCTGCTCAACTGTGTCCAACTCTTTGCAACCATGGACTATAGCCTGCCACGCTCCTCTGTCCATGGGATTTTCCAGTCAAGACTACTAGAGCAGATTGCCATTTCCTGCTCCCCAGGATCTTCCCCCAAACCTGCATCTCTTGCGTCTCGTCTCCTACATTGGCAGGCAGATTCTTTACCACTACACCACCTGGGAAGCCCAATCCAACACAACTCATGTTCTTATAAGAAGAGAAGAGACAGTGACAGATACACACAGGGTCATGTGACAATGGAGACAGAGATTGCAGTGATGTATCTACAAGAGAAGGAACATCAAGGACTGCCCACACCTACCAGAGGTTAGGAAGAGGCAAGGAAGGATTCTTCCCTAGAGTCCTTAGAGGAAGCACAGCCCTGGCCACATCTTGATTTTAAACCTCTCCTCCAGAACTCAGAGAATTAACATCTTTTGTTCTAAGCCACCAGCTTGTAGTAATTTGTTATGGCAGCCCTAAGCAACTGGTGCATAGCCTGTCTTCCAAGTACTTATTGCAAAGGCCAGGATTTTTTGTTGTTCTGCCATTTTTTTTCATCCTGCCTATTTACAAAAACTAGATTGATTTGCCTATGGCGAATTGAAATTTGGCTCATTAGTTACTATTACATATAATGAGGGAATGAATCATAGACAAGCAAGTGAATAGAGTTCTACCGAAAGGGGGAAAAAAATGAAAGAAAAAGGGGATACTTAAAACTCAAGGAAAAAAAAAAAAGAACATACACTTTAACTAATTTCACTTTAAGATTAGTTCACTATAACTAATCTTAAATTGGAGGAAAAGCAAAACAGTTCTCAGAAATGAAATAACCCTTTAATGGAAATATATTGCTTTGTAGTCATACTGATCTAGACTGAAAACCCAGCAACATCAGCAGATTTTAAAGAAGTCATATAACATTCACGAATACATATAATGGGAACACCAACGATGCTATTCACCCATAGAGGCTGCTGTGAGAATTGCTAAGGTTTCAGCAGTCTGTCAAAACATTCGGTAAGTGGTAACTGTTATTATCAGAAGACTGAAGAAAGAGTACTGAACATAACCTAAGAAGTTCTCCCCTAACCCTTTTCATTTGTTACAAAATCGATATGTTTAATCAGCTCAGCAAAATACTTTAAGCCCAACTCAGAACAGAAAATATGTAATTGGTTAAAAACAACAGTAGTAACAGCAGCAAACTCTGTGTAGGAGAGAAACAGCTGAACTACCGGCTGGCCTTTGAGGTCAAGTCAAGGACACAGGCGCCCAGGAAGGGTGCTGGTGGGAGAAAAGGCCTATAAAGGGGGTGGGGGTGGCGGGGGCAGAAGCAGTGACCCTGAAAACAGCTTCCCCTCACAATTTTCCCCTGTGTCTATGTTGAGTAAATAAAATGTTTCTCCTTTCTGTATATTAGAAACATGCCTGGTCTTACTCTAAACTGTTTCTAATAAGAATGTCTGAGCAAAAACCAAAACTGGTGAAAACTTTATTATGTATACATTTTTGTACAGAAAAAAAAAAAAGAAAATTTACTTTTGACCTTTATTATTAAACTTCAAAACGAGAAAAAACTAAGTCATATTTATAACATTCTGAAACCAATTAAAATTCAGTACAAGCCAGTATTTTGATTTTTCAAATGTTCATTGGACATGAAAAAAGTAGTGAAGTTCATTCTATGTAGAGACTAAAATAAAAAATTTATTTTCAATAAGGATACAATACAACCTGTCTCTCTGAGGGCTTTTTTGGTCAGAAGAACTTCTGAACTATCACCAAGCAGCCAAATAACTATATAATTTACTTAACCTGCAGAATTATTTAAAATTAAAGGAAGAATATCATGTATTTAGTATATTAGGGAGAAATTCTTTTCTTGAGACATTTACTAACACCCGTATGTTTGTATCCCCTCCCAAATTCATATGTTAAATTCTATCTCCCAATATGACAATTTTAGGAGCTAGAGCCTTTGGGAGATACTGAGTGGAGATTCATAAATGGGATTAGTGCCCTTATAAAAGAGACTCCAGAGTTCCCTAGTCCACTTCCACCTTGTGAGGACACAGACTTTGCTGTCTATGAACTTGGAAGCAGACCCAATTTCCCAGGCTCAAAAACTGAAGAATAAATATTTGTTGCATAAAGTCACCCGGATTATGATATTCTATTACAGCAGCTGGAATAGACATGAAAACATTCTTCCAATTTTACTACAATTTACCTTTGTACAGGTCTGACTATCTGTGAAACCCTGAAGGAGAGGAATCGCCAAATTCATGGTAATACGCTCAGGATACTCTAATTGCTCAAAAAATTACATTGAATGAACTGTTATAAAACTATGGAGTGGACCTTAGTATTCTATAATGAATTGTAACAGGAGACACCTGAGACAGTGAACACTGTCAATTTTTTGATCTCCAACCATCTAAACCTCCCTCATATATTAGGTTGGTTAAAAAGTTCATTCAGGTTTTTCTGTAAGATGGTATAGAAAATCCGGACCAACTTTTCGGCCAACCTAATATTTAAAGCTTTACACAAGTCCCTTTGTATAAAGGTAGATACTCACTTCCCAAGTTCCCAGTTACTCCAATCCCCCAATCACATTTCAAACTGGAACTTCATGACACTGACAAGCAGAAATGCTGGGGAGTGTATTTGCTCAGTCGTGTCCGACTTTTTGCGACCCCATGGACTGTAGCCTCCAGGCTCCTCTGTCATGGAATTTTCCAGGCAAGAGTACTGGAGTGGGTTGCCATTTCCTTCTCCAGGGGATCTTCCCAACCCAGGGATTGAATACAGGTCTCCCACACTGCAGACAGACATTTTATCCTCTGAGCCACCAGGGAAGCCCTAGAGATGCTGGAGGTTCTACCATGTTGATGGCAGATGAAGAGCCAATTGAAATCCAGTTTCCAAGAGGGGCAGTGCCAGCAGCATCGTATACCACACAGAGTGCAGCATGCCCTGCTCCCAGCCCCTTTGGATTCTGGTTCTCCAGCCTTTCTGGGGATCCTGTGAACCACCCAATATCTTCTAGATGAATCTCTTTTCTGCCTGAATCATTCAAAGTCCACTTTAGTACCCATAAGAAGACTCCTACTGAAATCAACTGGACTCTACCACTGATCAGCAAACTGACAGGCTCACTTGTAAACATGACCATTTCTGATTATATGTCTAACCACCCTTCTGGTTCTAAAATTCTTTGATGCCAATTAGGGCAGTTTCAGTGAAGGATGTAAACATTATGTCAACCCAAGACCTATGCTTCTCACTCATTCATCAACATGTATGTGTGTCTTCTAGATGGATAGACCAGACACCAGTTTTTCCAGAATTGCTTGGGTCTTTTAAAGACTCTAGTCAGTAGGGGAGTTCTGGACCTTGGGTGATTAAATTATATTGGGGCCAGTCCTGAGAATTCTACATGCTCCATTGCCCATCCCACAACTGTATTTCATATACCACTGGCAGTATCACTGAGCAGAGAAAGAAAAGATGTTCTCTGGTCTGAATTATGATCTGTAGAGCTATTTGGGAAAGTGCCTTCATGGGAATTAAGTATGCTGAGTGTGTTTCTTTATCATTCCTGTCACATGAATCAGACGAAGTCATTCTTATCTGAGAAGGAAAGGCCCTGGCAATTCTGTCGCACAATTGCCGGAGTGCTTTTTAAAAGCAGTTATGTGAAAAGAAAATTCAAAGAAAGCCAAATTACACAGGGTGGGTTACCTGCCATCACGTGGGTGATGGTTATCTTGTTTCCCTGATCTTCGTTGCTAACAAAGAGCTCATGTACTTTGACACTTATCAGAAAAAGGCACTAATCTTCTTTCACTTACACATAAGCTATCTATTCCAGAAGAGATTTGACTAGGAGCTTAGCACGGAATCCTTGCCCTTTCTTCCATTCCTGTAATCTAAAAGTCATTCAGTGGATCTTATAAGAGCTGCTGCTTTGCAGTTTGACATTGAGAGGATACCTTTGAAGGGTTATTAGGAGGACCCAGCTACATTTTTGTTCTAAAAGAGTTAGGAGAAAGTATGTGAAATACAAAACATCCATCTATTAAAATTCTCATGCCTAGATCCTAAAAAATTATAAATGCCAAAATTTACAAGTACTGACCATGTGCATGTACGTGCTAAGTCACTTCAATCATGGCTCACTCTGTGTGACCCCATGGACCACAGCCCGCCAGGCTCCTCTGTCCATGGGATTCTCCAGGCAAGAATACTGGAGTAGGTTGCTGTGCCCTCCTCTAGGGGATCTTCCCAACCCAGGGATCAAATCCACGTCGCTTATATCTCCTGCATTGGCAGGGGGGTTCTTTATCACTAGTGCCACCTGGGAAGCCCAGTGACCATGTAGTTGACATCAAACAATTCTGTGTCCGTTTCTGCAAGTCCTTCTTATGGCCAGGCATAAATCTGCAGCTATGAACTAGCTTTATGACATGAAGAATAACCTTTACAGTTAGGATTTAAAGTCTTTTAATGTAATTTTAGGAAGAAGCAGCTGGCAACTCTTGCAGCTCACCCCCTCCAGAGCTTCTGGGCATGTGAAAACAGAAGGTAAGAGAAACAAAACTTAGGGACAGAGGAGGGGTGGTGATTAGACTGCCAGCTATCCCCTGTTTCCTCTGGTGATCGGCACCCGAAACCTTTTAAAATTGACCTTTTAAAAGGGCAGTTCACTCAGGTCTATCTGAGTGACTCTAATAAAGACTTTTTTTTTTTTTAAAGTAAGAAGGAATTATGCAAGAGTGACTTTTCTTTATTAGTGATCTCAAATTTGGGGTACAGAAAATGTACAATGACTAGTACTAGAAACTGAACCGAAGAGGCACTTCCTGGTGGTCCAGCGGTCAGGACTCTGCGCTGGCTGTGCAGGGGCTTGGGTTCAACCTCCGGTCAGGAACTAAGATCCCATATGCGCTGTGTTGTGACCAAAAGATTGAAAAAAAACCAAAAAACTGAACAGGAGAAAATAGAAACCAAAGAAATGATCTTCTAGGAGACTGAGTCTCTGGTAGACTTATTTCCCACCAAGCAGGAACTTGTGGAATCATTTGCTACTTGAATACTTGGGTCAATAACTTTTTGATTAAATTCCCATTTATCAAGACAGAAGCTACACCAACATTCCTATGATTCTACAGGAGTAATGAGCTATGTCTTTCAGACATGTCCCAACTGACTGCTTTTAGGTTGCACTCTCTGCGTTCTTGTGCTTGACTTCCCACTATATTGCTGATCTAACCAGACATTGCTTCAGAACAACTGTAGGTCATTGTTAAATGGATGGCCAAGATTAGCAGTTTAGTCTATGGATGTGGAAAATATCTGGTTATTTTAGTGCACCAGTTTGTGATGTCAGAGTCATTTCAGCAACCATCATTTGTTGAACATCAAAAGGCTACAAAATGAGATGGAAAGGATATGAGTTCTTAAACAGACAGACTTGGGTGTGAATCCTAGTTTCATAATTAATTTATCTGTCTCTCTTTTCTTCTTTTCTGTCCACTGGCATGGTAGGCAGTCTCTAAGACAGCTCCCAGTGATGGCTTCCTGGTATTCACACCTTTGTGTGTGTGTATTCCCCTTCCTTTGTGGCTTGGTTGAACCCAGTCCATTGCTTCTAATGACTAGAAAACAGCATACAGCAAAAGTGATGTGATAGCACTTGCAAGATTAGGTCCTCCCGTATTCATATTCTCTTTCTCTCTCTCCTCCCTCCCTCTGTTAGGACCAAGAGGCAGTGAAGATCTGAGGCCTAACAACAGTCGTGTGAGGTGGACGTTCAACTTCCTGGAAGTGTGGGGGTACACCGTCTTCTAACCGATCCTTGAATGAGTAGAGCATCAGCCAACTCTTTGAGTACAGCTTTCTGAGCATCCCTAAAGCAGAGGGCCAAGCTAAGCCATTTAGGATCAAGCCTGCTGTTCTGACCCACAGAAACTATGGGTTAGATAAACATGTATCATTTTAAGCTTCTATGCTTTTTTTTTGGGGGGGGGTGTTGTTACACAGTTAATACAAATGGAAATAATAATACCTCCATTCCAAGGCTGTTGTGAGGGTTAGAAATGGCGTGTGCCTCATTTGTTACACAGTCTCTCCTCAGGAAACGTAGCTCTGACTACTAGTTAGCGGCTCCCTTCCATGGTGAGCTACCTTCTGCATCATTTACATATCTAGAATATGTAACACAACGTGGATTAGAGGGAAAATTAGTTCTCTTCAACCTCAAAAGTAATTTGAAAAGAAGAGAGTTGAGCTGTGTGGGTGCTGGTGGAAAGGCTGACTTGCAGGTCTTTGAAAAATATAGACTTAGTGGGGAGGAGAAATCAGGAGTTAGTGTTTAATGGGGACAGAGTTTCAGTGTGGGAAGGTGAAAAATTTGGGAGATGGGCAATAGTGATGTACATCAATGTGAGTGTGCTCAGTCCAACTGAACTGTACAGTTAAATATGGTTAAAATAGTATATCATGTGACTTACCACAAGAAAAAAAATTTAAATTTAAAAAAGAAAACTATAGACTTGATAGAGGCAATAAAATAAGTAGATGAAAGGAGCTAAGGGAATGATATGGAGAATAGAAATGTCCAGTATGCTCTAGGATTTAATGCCTTAGGAATAAGAGCCTCAAATTCCTTTCACTGACTTAACCACTCCTCAGGGCACAGTCATTTTCGAACCTTTAATGCAATACTTGAAAAAAAACTAATGATAAAAGAGTTAATCATGTTTTACTTGGATAATAGAAAATTAAATCTGTAAGAGTGGAACTGAAAATTAAATTGTAAAAATGGGAAGAGGGCTCCCTAAAGAGTCAATGTAGCATCAGGAAAAAGTCCCTGACTCATAGCTTAGTCGGTAAAGAATCTGCCTGCAATGCAGGAGACCGGGGTTTGATTCCTGGGTCGGGAAGATCCCCTGGAGAAGGAAATGGCAACCCACTTCAGCATTCTTGCCTGGAGAATCCCACGGACAGAGGAGCCTGGAGGTCTACAGTCCATGGGGTCACAAGAGTCAGACACAACTTAGCAACTAAACCACCACCCAAATTAGAAACTCTGGTTCTGGGGGTTGCTTTGTTTTCATTCTGTCACAAAACATGTCAGGCACTTAATAAGTGTCTACTGTATGCTAAACCCTTTTCTGACTCTACAGTTGCCAGAATATTGCAAAACAGACATAATCATTGCCTTTGTGAACTAGGGAAGCATGAACAAAAATATTTATTAAAGTTATAATAAAAACCAGAAGGAAAAGAAAGGGTATCATTAGAAAATGCAGGAGGACTTACACTGAACTGGACGGTTAGGGGAATGCTTTTCTTGAGGATGTGACATTTAAAGGACGTGTTTGAGTTAGACATGTCTGAGTTAAACACATGATTAATGAAAAGCTTGTGGGGGGTGGGGAGGGTGTTATTGGAGAAAACAGCATAGAGAGGCTCTAAAGCAGAGCAAGTTTGGCATGTGTGAGCCACAGAGAGGTTCACAGGGCTAGAACATGTTGGCAAGAAGCAGCATGGAGGTTAGAAGAGCAAACAGGCCCAAATTGTACAGAGACTGCAGACACGTTAGAAAGTAAGTTACTGTGGCATTGAATGGATTTTAAGTACAATAATGAAATTTATTTTTAATGAAAGATCACTCTGGAGGGCATATGGATATATGATTATAGGTAAGTAGGAAATAGGTTTAAAGGAAAGAGGACCTGGTGTCAAACCATCATGCACACAGTACAGGTGGAAAGAAAAGGATAGGTTGGAGATATGTTTTAGAGTTAAAATCCAGAGGATTTAGTGATAGGTTAGATATGAGAGGTGAGAGAAAAGAAAGGGGGAGTCAGGAATGCCACCAGTTTGGATTTGCTGAATGGTAAAAAACTGGAGCAGAAGAAATTGGAGAAGGAGACAGAGTAAGATGAGAGTTTCAGTTCTGCATGTGAAGTCCGTATTGTCTGCAACACGTTCAAGCAGAAACACCAGTGGGCTGTTATGTATGTGTGTCTAGATCCGTAAGCACGTCAAGCCTTCTATCAGTCATGAAACTTTGGACAAGTCACCTTGTAAACACTGAGCCTCAGTCTCATTATTTGAAAAATGAGACCCAATACCTGCCTGCCGCAAGAGGATGGAGGAAAGACAAATGAAGCAGCATCTGTGAAGGGCCCCTCTAAACTATAATTCAGTGCAGATGTGCAGAGTGCTTGGTTAGTGACACATAACTCCTCGTGCTGGTAAGGAAAATGTGAAATAGGGCATATAGTAAGTTTCTGCGTTTCCGCATGTCCCTATTGGCATGGATACACACAGTTATGGAGAAAGAGGGAAGGGGGAAAAGAAAGAAAGAGGAAGAAAGGATGGGAGGAATGAAAGATGGAAGGAAGGAAGGAAAGGAGGAAGACAAAACATACAAACAGAAACAAAACAAATTACTGATTTTTGTACTCATGCATTTGTTAAAGGGTTAATTTTTAAAGGGTAAAACTAAACTATGACAATTAATGTAAACACAAATGTGTCACAGATTTTATTTAGCCCATTAATGAGGGAACAAGTAAGGTAAAATCAACAACAGCCAGTTCAATGGGAACTCTAAAGAACACACAAACACACTCCCATTTCTTTAGTATAGATGGGTGGGTGTGTCCAGGAAAGGACTGACTCAGCAAGCTTGGTTACTTGACCCTGCACATTCAAAGAAAGGACTGGTCCTCTGCTGACACCTGGGAGAAGACCTCTGAGTTCTCGGAATATCCTGCCTGCCAAGAGTGGTTTATTTCATGTCTGAGGCTTTGGGTCACACTGCATCAGTCTGACCTCCGGGGCATAGTGACTGAGTAGCTAATGTCAGTCACTCACATACTACATGCCTACACAACTGATCCCTAATAAAAATCCTGGACTCCAAGGCTTGGATGAGCCTCCCAGGTTGGCAGCACTCGAAGCTTGTGCCTAGGGTGTTCTGGACTCTGTCCTACCCACCTTTTCCTTTTGCTGGTTCTAATCTGTAGCCATTCACTTTAACAAACCATATCCACTAATATAAGGGTTTTTTTCCTGAGTCCTGTGAGTCCTTCAAGTGAATCATCAAACCTGAGTGGTTGGAGGATGTCGAACACATTATGGATTTCAAACAGGACTCTTTTACAGGGCAGATGGAAATGGCTTGCATCGTAATTTGCATTACTATCAGTTTTCTTCAGTCTACAGATTCATAAAACAAGTCAAAGACATTGAAAGATATAGACTCTTATAGAATCAGATAACTCAAGAGCATACACTAAAAAAAGTACAGCACTCGATTGAAAAAAATACTTCATAATATTTTTGCCCATTTCAAAGCCTTTTATAATTTTTTGGCATATTCATTAAACCAGTTCCAAGACAGTAATCCTTAAGGAAGTCCCTGGTCCAGACAATGAAGTGTCTCTAGAGGCTTAAATGAAGAAAATGGAAAATAATTATTTTTTAAAGGTGATTCTTATTTTAACTGTATTTTTTCAAATCAACGTCATTTGATTCTCCAATTTATGAACCATAAACTTCCTAACAGCAAATTGATAATTTGTTCATTGTCTTTTTTTTTTCCTCAAAAAGGAATTCACAATTCCAGTTTGTTTGAAAGAGAAACATGTTTCCAAAGGAGTAAATTAAGTCTATATGTTCCAAACTAAAAAGGCTTAGAGACTAAAGGGACTTAAGCATGTAAGTTTATTATCTAACAGCTGTTGATTTGTAAGAAATAATTTCAAAGGCTTAATCTGGAGAAAGTCTTGACTAGAACAAAATAACCATCAAAGGAGCTACCACATGAGGGCATGTTAATAAGACTGCTTGAATTTTAAAAAGATAGAAAACAAATTTTTAAAAAATGTGGTGTGTGTGTGTGTGTGTATATATATATACATATATATATATAATGGAATATTACTCAGCCGTAAAAAAGAATGAAATAATTCCGTTTGCAGTAACATGGATGGACCTAGAGATGACCATACTGAGTAAAGTAGGTCAGACAGATAAAGACAAATATGATATCACTTATATGTGGATTCTAAAAAAAAATGGTACAAATGAACTCATTTACAAAACAGAAATAGAGTCACAGATGTAGAAAACAAACCTATAGATACTGGGAGGAAAGTGGGGAGGGGGGAAGGAGGAAAATCCTTTCCTCCTGGTAGGATTGACAAGTATACTATACACACTATTATATATAAAATAAATAATAAGGACCTACTGTATGACACAGGGAACTCTTCTCAATACTCTATAACGACCTCTATGGGAAAAGAATCTTAAAAAAAAGTGGATATACGTATATGTATAACTGATACACTTTGCTGCACAGCAGAAACTAACATTGTAAACCAACTATACTCTAATTTTTAATTTAATTTTTAAATTTTTATTAATTTTAACTTTTATTTTATTAAAAAAATAAAATAAAATGAAAAACATTTGCTGGAATGAGTTCAAACATGTAATCTCAAGATCATAAAATATGAAGGCAACCCTTGAAGCCTGCTCCCAAGGGCTCCCAAAGCCAATTCATTCATTATCCACACCAACAAAAAGGTGATAGTCTTCAAAACTATCAAAATTATGGTTCTTCTCTGCCTAGAGTACCCTCAATCACTGTGCATTATCTGTAGGATAAATACAGATTTCTTAAACAGATGTACAAATTTCTCTCAAATCTCATTTTGTGCCATTCTTTACCAAGTATCCTTCATTCCAGCCATGGATGATTCCCAACTTGGAATCACCTCTGGACCTCTTAAAAAATGTACTGCTTGGGCCTTCCCCTGGACTGATTAAATCTGCATCAATATCTTTTTAAAGTTTTCCAGGTAATTACAATGTGTAGCAAAGATTGAGAACCCGATCTAATTGTTTTTGAAATCTCCGTTTGGAGGCTCCTAGAAATCATCTGTACTGACTGCTCTCTCTCTCTAAAAGAAATGGTGGGGTAAGCTTAACTTGGGTCAAGTTATTACTTCTGTAACATTTATTAGTTCCAAATTATTTTTAAAGGCTTTATCCGGAGGATTGAAAAATCACAGAACATAGATTAATCTCTCCTTCAGGAAAAAATTCTTTTCCAATCACATCACATTCTTTCTCCATATCGTAACGAATTCACTAGGGTAGAAATAACAACAGAGCTAGGGCATCCCTTGTTTACTTTGGTTCCGGTCGGCAAGTACAGAGTTATCAGGTATTGTTTAAATTTAGGTTGAGCAAAATGACTGTTATTCTCCTGTCAGAGTCTGGCTAGCCAATTAACATGGGAAACTGATGCTAAGAAACGGCGTTTAAAACAGTGCTCATGCGGGAACATGTAACACTGCACAAGGAGCTCAGTCTGGTGCTCTGTGCTGGCGAGATGGTGGCTGTGAAGGTGCTGCCCTCAATACGGCAGCAAATTTGGAAAACTCAGCAGTGGCTGCATGACTGGAAAAGGTCAGTTTTCATTCCAATCCCAAAGAAAGGCAATGCCAAAGAATGTTCAAACTACCACACTGTCGGGAGCCGTTATGGGAGGTCCCGCCCGTGACGAGGTCATGAAGAAAATACCGGGCAGGCAAGGCCGTCCGGGACCCCATCCATGACGAGGTCACGAGGAAAATACCTGACAGGCAAGGCCGTCTAGGATAAGGGACCCTCCAGGTTGGCCTCGGCCTCTACCCTACCCTATATCCTCCCCCCTTTTCTGCTGTTGTTCTTGTTTGCCCTGCTGCGGATTCTTGTGTTGCCTGCCGAGAGCTCTCCTGCTCCTCTTTCACTGAATGAAGACCAACTTAAAACCCTAATTAATAAATCTCCTGGACGCTGGTACCCTATGAAGGGGCCAGAGATGAAGGAAATGCTTCAGTTCAAACCCTTTTGCTGGCATTCTGGCTTGTTTGATAAATGTGTGCTCTCATTGCACAAAATGCTCATGATTGTTCTAAACATCCTAAGTACAGCACGCTAACAAAAGAAACTATTAAGCATAGGTCCCTCCACGGGGTGAGAAAAGCCCCACAAATATTATAGTCACAAATACGCCTAATAGAAAATAGTTTAGATAGAGATTAGCTGGCGACTTCTTGCAGGTAATTAACTTTTAGACTAAGAGCCTGTTTTGTGCCATATCTGCTGTTTTTGAAATCCTTTGCATTTCTGTTCTGTAAAAAATGTAATCCTATCTAGTTCCCTTGGAGATGACACCTAATAGAAAGAAAATAGATTAACCACAAATAAGACAGAGTCGGCTACTGAAGTTGCTTAAAGTTGCACCAGGTGCAAGCCATATATTGTCAACAGGCCTGAAAGCCAAAAGATATTATACATAGAGATTAACCATAAAAAAGGCCCTAATAGGCACAGAGCCCTTTGGGGAGTGAGTAAGCCCTATTAGAGGATACAAAAAATATTGTTTTAAAAGTGGTTATTAGATCAACGTTCGATTGATGTTAATGTGCTGAGGTTGTTCAGTGGAAACTATTGTTAATATAGTTGGAGATCTAGTAAAATAAGAGTTTAGCCCTAGTGTAAAAACAATAAGATAATTGTTAATTTTAACCAGGAGTGCTAAACAGGGGCTGCCTCTCCAGAGCCACAGAGTCTTTGTGTGTTAAACTTTTTAGATAAATTTAGCTGAGAATTTCTGCAAAAAGACTGTCTTTTATGTTAACAAGATTGTACTTCTATTATGTTACAACTTGCTGTACCATGAGACTGCCAACCTTCTGTTTTCTGCTAACCTCAAGGCCAGAAGATAATGTACAAAAAAATCTATGGGAAAAGACTCTCATAAACAAAAAATATACAGAGCACACCTGGTTTCGTGAAGGACAAGCTGATGTAATGTTAAACTAAGTCTGTGTGCTTATCTGCCCCTTAGAAATGTACCAACTTAGGGTATAAAGGCGATGGTGAAAAATAAAGCAACTGCCAGACTCTGCTGCACATTCCTGGTCTGGTCTCTTTCTTTCTCTCTCTCTCTCTCTCCCTAGCAGACTTGGCCCTATCAAGGCCGGTCCTACGTGTCTCTCTCTCGCCGACACCGTTCATCCTGAGGGTTCCCCTGGATCCTGCTGGGGCTGGATCCCGGCACCACACAAATGCACTCATCTCACACGCTAGCAAAGTAATGCTCAAAATTCTCCAAGCCAGGCTTCAACAATACTTGAACCAAGAACTTGCAGATGTTCAAGCTGGATTTAGAAAAGGCAGAGGAACCACAGATCAAATTGCCAACATCCTCTGGATCATAGAGCATTTCAAGAGAATACCAGAAACACATCTACTTCTGTTTCATTGACTACACTAAAGCCTTTGACTCTGTGGATCACAACAAACTGGAAAATTCTTGAAGAGATGCGAATACCAGACTACCTTACCTGCCTCCTGAGAAATCTGAATGCAGGTCAAGAAGCAGCAGTTAAAACCGAACATGGAACAATGGACTGGTTCCAAATTGGGGAAGGAGTACATCAAGGCTGTGTATTGTCACCCTGCTTATTTAAATTATATGCAGAGTACATCATGTGAAATGTCAGACTGGGTGAAGCAAAAGCTGGAATCAAGATTGCTGGGAGAAATATCAATAACGTCAGATATGTGCATGACATCACCCTTATGGCAGAAAGCGAAGAAGAGCTAAAGAGCCTCTTGATGAAAGTGAAAGAGGAGAATGAAAAAGTTGGCTTAAAACTCAACATTCAGAAAACTTAAGATCATGGCATCCGGTCCCATCACTTCATGACAAATAGTTGGAGAAACAATGGAAATAGTGACAGACTTTATTTTTGCAGGCTCCAAAATCACTGCAGATGGTGACTGCAGCCACAAATTTAAAGGAAGCTTGCTCCTTGGAAGAAAAGCTATGACCAACCTAGACAGCATATTAAGAAGCAGACACATTACTTTACCAAAAAAGGTCCATCTAGTCAAAGCTATGGTTTTTCCAGTAGTCATGTATGGATGTGAGAGTTGGACTACGAAGAAAGCTGAATGCCAAAGAATTGATGGTTTTGAACTGTGGTGTTGGAGAAGACTCTTGAGAGTCCCTTGGACTGCAAGGAGATCCAACGAGTCCATCCTAAAGGAAATCAGTCCTGAATATTCATTGGAAGGACTGATGCTGAAGCTGAAGCTCCAATACTTTTGGCTACCTGATACAAAGAACTCATTGGGAAAGACTCTGATGCTGGGAGATATTGAAGGTAGGAGGAGAAGAGGACAAGAGTAGATGAGATGGTTGGATGGCTTCACCGACACGATGGACATCAGTTTGAGTAAGCTCTGGGAGTTGGTGATGGACACGGAAGCCTGGTGTGATGCAGGGGCTGCCAAGAGTTGGACACAACTGAACGACTGAACTAAACTGAACTGATAACACTTTGGTTTTCTCAAAACACATATTTATATCAAAAGAGAATTCTGCCTCCATTGACAGACTATACTTTAGTTCTCACATAGTACGGAAGCAAGAGTTCTCATCATAGTCTTAAGACTGGTAGATATGTTTGAGTGACTTGAAGGACACGAAGAAAATAATCTAGCATCGATTTTTAAGATTTACTAAATGAATAGGAAGTTAATAGAAAATTTTGATGAGCTTGGACAGAAGAAAAAGTATACAAATGAGGGTGGTATCCTTTTTAGAGTAGATAACCTCCGAATGAGGTAGAGATGCACCAGAGTTATTATAAGCTTTTTGAAAAGGCATTATACAGTATGCAACACATGAGATTCAATAGAATAAGAGAGACACAATGAAGTTCTTTTGATCAAAAACTAAAGTTATTTTAAGGAGTAGCTTGAGACTATTTAAACTTCACCAATGAAGACTTGTGAGAACAAAGAATCATAAAAGCCAAGCTCAATTCTGCCATCTGCTGCCTGGAGCAGAGACAATGGGATGTTGGGACCTGAGTCCCCAGGATCTTTGCTGAAGCACCAACACCCACTTAGACAAGGATGGAGAGAAGCCACTGAGATACTGCCCAGGATATGCAACAAGGCTTGCATCAACAAATAACAGACACTAGGATCAATTCAACACTGTGGATAATTAAACCAAGCCAGGGTTTCTAATGTATCTATATCAAATGTATAACATTTCATTCCACTGCTTTTTAAAGCTTCACCACTCCTGGACCTGTACAATGTCTTCAAATGCTCAGCAACATTGTGGAAAGACAGTTGTACCTTTTTTTAGTTTTCTCACAGACCTGAAAGTAACACAATCTTTACTCACTGTTTAAGGGATGATGGATCTTCAGATATTGCAGTAGGGGACTGGGTACAAGCACTCAAGGTTTTCTGTGTATTCCATTATTAGCAATGTAGTCTTTAAAGAGAAAAAAAAAGAAATGAAGAATAACTTCAAAAATTGTGTAGTTTTGCCTCCCTGAAAAACTGACTCCTATTTTATATTTTTCCTTGAGTTGTACTTTCACAACAAAAATTCATAGCATAGTATATTTGTAGTCAACAATAATGGGCTGGCCAAAAATTTCACTCAGATTTTTCCAAAAGATGGTACAGAAAAACCTCAATGTGTGTTTTGGAGAATCCATAGCTAGTGTTCCTATCTGGAATAAAGGGCAAGGAATTACATTTTTAATTTCCATCTCTAGATTCCTAATTCAGATAGTATTAATAAGAAGAAACACTGATCAACTTTAGCCGGGTAACTCTGAAATTATCATTTGTGGCTGATCTCTTGTTAGTTGCCTGGACTTTAAAGGAAGAAGTAAAAATTATGCAAAGATTGATGGGGAAGTTGTGGTTAAGAGCCTAGGCTTGTAGTCAGGAAAGCATGGGTCTAACTTCTGGCTCTATTGCTCATGAATTTTTAACCTTATCAAGCCCAGCTTCCTTCTTTTAAAAACCTCCATTATAGGATTGTTATGAGGATTAAATGAGATCACACAGGTAAAGAACATAGAACAGTGCTGGCACAAAACAAATCCTTAATAAACAATTGTTGTCATTACTGGTTTTTGGTAATATAACCATAACCCTGTATCTTTTGTGATACTTCATGGTTTCAAAAAATTTTGCTTCGATTAGATCACTTGATTAGTTTCATTTAATTTCATAAGGCTCTGGAAAAAGCAGGTACAATCATCTTCCTCCACTCTTCCAACCCATCATTTTACAGACAAAACAACTGAGACTTAAAGAAGTCAAGCGGTTTGCCAAAGAGAGCATAGTTGGCTTGGCAGCTGCAATGAAACCCTGGAACTCATATCTGGCTCTTCTGATGCCCCTGCAGCTGGTCTGAAGAGAGAAAGTCTGAGCCTGTAAGAAAGTCTGAAGAGTGCTCAATCTTGCTCAAGCTGGTATTAGTGCAGAACATTATAAGCCTGTTTAGTTTTATCCTACTCTTCACATATCCCCAGGCAGAGGGTTTTAGTTACAAAGAATTTTCTGAATCTTTAAGGAACAAGACTGCTAATAATGGGATAATAATCCACGTCCAAATGTACGAATCAGATGGATATATGCTTTATGAGCATTTAACAAATGCTTAGATTGTTCTCATGTAAAACCCCAAATGGCACCTGGACCTGATTGTGCTGCTTGCTCTGAAGACATCTACAGGACCTTGAAACCACGTCGTGTGTACACAGATGCCCTTCGCACAGGAGACCTCTGGCTCTAGTACCGATCCTCTCACCCACTGCCCAGAAGTTCATGCCGCTCACCTCTGTCCACACTAACCCTCTGCCTGAAGTGCCTTCCCCATCCCCTGCCTCCACCTTCTGCAATACAGGCCTCAAGGCCAAGCTCAGACAGCACCGCATCTGCTAGACTCGCCTTCACCAATCTCCCTTTCAGGAAGAATGTCTTTTTCCTCACTACTACCATGGCGGTTTATTACATTCCTCTTTATCGCACTTACACTTTATCATTAATGTTTGTTTGTGTTTCTATATTCTCCACTGGACTGACATCTCCTTAAGGGCAAAAATCATACATCATTCAATTTTATAGCGGAAGTACCTGGAACACAAATGTTTGAACTATGAAATATACTGGTCTTAAAAGCTACAGGTGACATGTTAAAGTTAGCTAATATTCTATTTCACCCACTAATAAAAATAGATCTCTGCCAATCTCCACGGGTCTGTTTTGAAAGATTCCACACAATTGGCAGGTGCTGATCAAAAGGTAAACTCATCATCAAGAAAGAGAGAGAAACTGCCACAAACTGACTGAAAGTGAAAGTGTGAAAGTCACTCAGTCGGGTCCTACTCTTCCCTTCTCCAGGGGATCTTCCTAACCCAGGGATCGAACCCAGGTCTCCCTCATTGCAGGTGGATTCTTTACCAACTGAGCCACAGGGGAAGCCCACACCCTGATTGGGAACTGAAATATGAAGGAATTGATACCATGAATTACATTCCAAAAACAAAAAATATCTCCATTTGGGTTTTCAGCAAATACTCCTAAATAAAACAGGGTGTGCAATGTATTTAATACTCTGTGTGTTGTACACTCATTGCATGACTTTGAGTAAACTGAAGGAATGAAACATTTTCTCTTTTTCCTAAATCTCAAACACCTTTTAGTGTCTCTGTTAAGCAGATATTAGGGCTATAGTATCAAATACTAGAGTCCTGTTTGTAGTGTGGTTCACGAAAGAATTCAGAAAGTATGGTATCCAGGGTAAAAGTATGCACCTTTCAGATAACAGTCTTTTAAGTGCCTTATCTTAGAGGAGCAGGAAATCTTAACCTTCTCCCAATGGTCATAAATTAATAACTTTTTTTGCCTTTTTAAATTTTGTTTAAATCTCTTAACTTGGGGTAGACTTTAAATCTATCTATTTGAGTTAGTATTCACCAACTCAAATTTCAAAGTATATATACACCTATCCTTAAAGCTGTTTTTTCCCCCTCCATTGTTTTCTTAATTTTTTTGAATTATCATTAATCTACATGCTCACAAACTCATTTGGCACTTACCCCCACATTCTCATGAAGATTTAATTTTAAAAGTTTTGTAAACCAGTTCTTTCTCCAACATAATAACGCTCCCAGATGTGTGTATTGAGTTGGTTATATTTTTGAAAGGAATATGCCATTTCATAGCTGTTTCTTTGGTAGATTTCTGGTAATCACCATGAAATGTAAGGTGGTAGAAGAGGTGGGGGAAGGTTAGCAAATAGCTGGGGAGAAGAAACACTGGTTATCACATGTTTGCAAAGAATAAGCCTCGAGATCCAAAACCTTCACAGCTCTTTTTGTCCTTGTGCTCCGGAGTGAAAACAGTCTACATGAAGCAGAAGCAAGCCCACTGGGCTCATGAATAACTTGCATTCTTAGGCTGGAGAGCAGCCAATTACCCTGGGACCAAATTCCTGTTTACTCTGTAGTGAATGTGGGAGACAAGCCGGCTGCCAGTAGCTGCTAAGGCGGTAAAAACACAGCCAGAGGCTGTCACAGCGAGGAAATCACAGGGCAAGTCAATCTGTGAACTTCACGGACAGAGATTAAACACTGCGCCATGGAGCCCAAATGGTGGCCTTGCCTACAAGGAAAAAAATCTGGGTTGAGAAGCCCCTCTTAAGAGCCTGGTAAAATACTATATTTGCATAATGAGAGGGACATCATTGTTCCCCTATTGGCTCTTTCTTACAATCAATAGACTTCAAAGCTTTCTTCCCAAAGGATTACTGGTTCAGTATTTGTGAGAAATGCAAGTTTGTTTCATTCTGATTCTCCTGTTCACCTTGATATTATCTGGTCCAGAAAGAATTAAAGCCAAAAGGACAACATTTGGGGTCAAATTCTAAGCATCCCTCCTACAATCTGGAAACGAGGATAGCCCTTTATGCTACTGTGCTATGCGTATGATATTGTGCTGGTTTTAAAGCGGCTATGTGCAGTGTTCCAAGGACTCGAGACTGCTCAGGCCTCTTAAACGCACTCAGAACTTGAGTAATTTTTGAACAAGGAGAAAAAAAAGAGGACTGCCAAAATCATTAGTTTGCCCACATCCACAAAGAGTGTGCTCTTATACTCCACGGAGGAAGTTTACTTTTTAAATCTTGAGAATTACAAAGTGACTCTTGATTCACTGGGACCTCTCTATCATATCCATAAGTCCCATATTGTGAGTTTTACAATTGTTTGGATACAAAACTTATTTTTTAAAATACTGGCTAGAGGATGGGATGGTATTAAACTGATCTCCGATGCCATGGTTAGTCATATTATAGTGTGGTTGCAACGTAGTGGAAAACTGAATGCATCTACCACATGTTATATTTTGGAAGACATTGGAGGTGTTTTTCCATGTTTTATCAGGAAACGTGAAAAACAGCCTGCCAGGCCCCCAATCCAGAAGCTCTATCCATTAGCACTTTAAATCTAGTCAGATGGAATGTACACATTGGTGCTGGGAGGTCTGTATGTCTGGGAAAGATGAGCGAAGCAATATACCAACAGAGGACACATATTCAACTGGTCGGATTAAACTCAAGGCCTTAAAAGGAAGCAATCTTTTAAAGGTTATGATGTTGTCATCATCTTGCATTTAGATTTATCAGTGAAAATACATGTATTTTTTCATCCTTTGGTTCAGATTTTGTTTCCCTTCTTTGAAGCAATAGAGACACTAACAAAGAGATTACTCATGTCTGTGTGTCATTCAGATAACAACTAGGTCATTTTCCAGTTTTTCTTAAAAGCATTATTTTCTTTCTGGTATAATTTTCTCTCCAGAGAAAGGCCATGGTAATTTCTAAGTTTCCCCACATCACACTGGAAAAAAAAAATCAGTTAAGTTTCCCAGTATGGAAGCCCAACAGGTTGAATGGTATTCAGAACTTTTCATTTATTTCTTTCTCTTGTCCCTGTCTGTACTACCCCATATTCTCCTGGTGACAGTGGTTCTGAAGGGACATGGTAGAACATGGTTGTTCTTGTCATCACTTTCAAAAGTTAGGAGTGACCTAGTTTCCATTCGGAGTCAACTGTGAGCATCAGACACGAATTTATCTTGATCCTTTTGTTTTTGTGATACCGCTTGAGATAATGAGTTCTATGTTCCATATGAGAGAAAAAAATTATTTATCTTTTATTACTGGAGTTAATAGGAACAAAAGGGAAAGCTCCAGGTCCCTGGTTTACTATCCTGAGGAGTCAGACCTGGATCTCGCCTTGAAACAAGGGACTCTGGGTAGCTAAGGAATATTGTTCTGTTATTTTTAACTCAGTTGCCTTTCCTCTCCAAGGAAGAAGCTGTATCTTTGTGTTTTTAGCACTCAAACAGTACCTGGAATATCCTAGGCCCACAATAACTGTGTCTTAGGAAATGATGGATGGATGATTATCTGTCTTGAGGAACTAGAGGGAATGCAAGTGAGACAATATCATTATGTCATAATTTTGACAAGAATACAATACATTCCTCTACTAAATTCCCAGCTCTTGAATTTCCCACAAAAGCTATTAATTGATAAATATTGATTCCATTTCAGAAATCACCCCTTCCTATTTTACTTTTAAAACATGCTTCTTATTTTGCATGCATTCTTTCACTTTAATTAAAAGCTGAAGTAGAAATATTAGATATGAGGTAAAAAAAATCATAAAGCTGAAGAATGTGAATCCATTAGAAACTACTTAACTGGGGTTTTTCAGTTACATAGGTCAGGGGCTTTTGTGTCTTGATTTCTGTTATTGTCTCGATAGTTTTAGTTTCTATTACTGTATATGTTAGTGATTTAAGCTGGGCTTTTACTTGTAAGTGTCATTTAATTAAGAAATATTATTAAGAAGATCTATTCATTCCCAAATCTTTGGCAGAATGGATTAAGATTTCTGTAAGTAAAGTAATAATTACCAGCAAGAGAAATGTAAAGAACCATTGTAAGCAACTGGCAACAACTCTTCCCAAAACTGGAACAGATTTAATATCTAAGTAGATCTTTTGTCTATTTAGCCTGGCACTGAAATAAATGCCCAGTATTGCCCAGGCAGCTGCCTAGGATTCAGATTATGAGGGGTCTGTATTCCATCTGAAAACAAGCAACATGGATAATCCTAAACTTCAGTGCTCTTGAAAATTTTTTGGTTCAAATAGAGGTCGTTGTCAATTTTTCACTGACACTGTACAGCCAGTTCTCATAAAATGCACTGGCATGGATGCCAAGGAAGGGGAAACTAAAATAACAATGAAAGTCTGAGGAACAAAGAGGTTTGTTTCCTGTCCCCAGTGTGGACAGAAGGAGGCTTTCAAGACTTAGAGGTAGAAGTGAGATATTAGACTTCAAGGCATTTAAAATATTTCTACTAAAGTCTGGCGATGGGGAAAGTGACATGTGTCAACCTGTCACAGGAGGATCCATTTATCCAAGGTGCACGTAAAGGGCTGATAAGGCTCCAACACTGATTCACCTAAATCCAGAAATTTGACGAACCTGTTAGATTGTTGAAGGTGCATCTCTTCATTTATGGCTGTGCTGGTCTTCATTGCTACACGTGGGCTTTCTCTAGTTGTGGCAAGCCGAGGCCACCCTTGCTGCAGTGCATGGACCTCTTGTCGCAGTGGCTTCTCCTGTTGCCAAGCATGGGCTCTAGAGCACAGACTCAGCAGCTATGGTGCATGGGCTGAATGGCTCCATGGCATGTGGTATCTTCCTGGACCAGGGATTGAACCTGTGTCCCCTGCATTGGCAGGAGGATTTTTAACCAGTAGACCACCAGGGAAGCCCTGAAAGTTCATTTCTCACAAATGTTGTCAACAGCACAGAGAAAGCATCATTATACATGTTGCAGCATTACCTTCTTCATAGCAACAATCTGATTTACGAAATTTCTACAATACTGCATTTCAAGATTACCCATTGTATGGAATTTATCTTGGAGCTCTTATACTTCTTTACTAAATCAGATTTGTTCTTTTAGTAGCTCAATAAAGTACTGCTCTTACTAAAACAGTGTCATACCATGACTCCAAACTTATTAACTGCTTCCTTTATAAATACTAATCAAAATACCCATAGAAAGTACAGGTTAGTAGACTCTAAAAGACATTCACTCCTTTCCACATGTCCTGTCCCTCTAGGATTTCTTTTTTCCAGCAAGATCATTGATAATCATGCAACATCTCAATGAATGTTGCGTTTGAATCCCAGATTGCCTTTTACTTAGCTCTGGGACCTCAGGATGTTTATTCAACCCTTCTGACATTGGTTTCCTCACCTGTAAAATGAATTAATACTGTTTGACATATAATAATAGCTCAATATTGACATATAATAATAGCTCAATATCAGTGACTCCCAAAATAGAAATTCTACCCACACTTCTATCTTGTTCAGCCAATTGCTCTGGCTCAGTTATAATGCGGTTAGGGTTAGGGTTAGGGTTTTAGTGCTAGGGTTAGGATTAGGGTTAAAGATTCTATGGGCATCTTAGGCTTCACAAAGATGCCGCAAATCAAACATATCATATTCTTTCTGAAAACAGGTTCTATTGTTTCCATTTTCTAAATTTGCTATAATTCTTAAATCCAAGCAAAAATCAGAAGTTCTAGTTGTATCCCCAACCTTGGTTCAGTTGCCACATAGTTTTCTAACTTCTGGAGCAAGGAGATTAAATAGTTAGATCACAAATCCAAAAGACTGGCGCATAATTCTCAGTCTGCAAAGAAAACTGCATGGAAAATTTACAACTGAGTTTTCAGGGAAAAAAATGCCTTGCCCTGAACCTGCTCGAGAAAGTTCATTATCTTTTTCTGTATCACTGTTTATTTCTTAGCAAGTACTGTTTACATTCATTTATATACCCCCAAACACAAGCAAGTATGGCTGCTAAGTAATATCATGCTATTAAACTTCTTGTTTAATGCTTCTTCATTATGGTTTTTGCTAGAAGTTAACGAACAGTTTATGCTTAGTCTCTTAGTGGCAATTAAAAAAAAAGAAATAAACACTAAATCCTCTGTGAGCCACAGAAATAAATCAAGATGTCTTAATGTCAGAATGAGAAATAAAGATAAAACTTACTCTTCAGACCGAACAGAGATTTTCAAATTATAGGAGAGACACTGAAAAGCCTGAATCCCCAAATATGGTGAGCTTAGTCTAAAATGCAAAAATTAAATGTCCAAGCATTAATAAAAGATTGGAACTCTACATTTGAAGAAAAGAATATGAACATTTTTTATTGTACTGAGACCCTTTCACATATAACTTCATCCAGCCAAGAGAGCACAGATATTTTTCATTACTTTTAGAAGAACTTATATGCTCTAGATGCCAGGCTAGAATTCAACCAAGATGGTCCTTTATTTTGAAAATAGAGTATTCAAGCTTGTCTTCTGGCATCACGGAGGCAACCGCACTGGCTCGGATGCTGCTGCTGAAGTGTTTCCAGGCAGGGCTGAGGCTTCTTGGAAAATTGCTCTAGTCAGGTGCCGCTATTGTTGAGTCACTCAGCTGTGTCTGACTCTTTGTGACTCCACAGACTGCAGCCCGCCAGGCTTCTCTGTCCATGGCATTCATCAGGCAATAATACTGGACTGGGTTGCCATTCGCTTCTCCAGGGGAATCTTCCCGACCCAGGGATTGAACCCGGGTCTCCTCCATTGCAGGCAGATTCTTTACTGTCTGAGCCACCAGGCAGGTCATTTGCTGAGCACCTAATGCAATACTGAGACAGTCCAGGGCCCAGGGCTGTAAGGCAGGATAAGACATGCCTGGCCAGGAGGAAGACTAGAACCTAAACATGCCGCTGACAAAACTTAATGCAGAGCAAGAAGAACCCTGATGAGCCAGTCAACTCTCCCTTCCCCACTGCTTTTCCCACTTCCTGCCAAATAATGAAATGAGTTATTGATATGCTCTCCCCTTTGCCTCTTTTTCCTTTTGGAATAATTAACATTTAGATGTTCTCTCTTACCATAAATAAATTTACTTGTTTCTGAAGCTCATCTGGAAAAGTCAAAATCCAGCCAAGTCATCAACATTTCACAGGAGTTGTTTTCTCAATTTCCATGGCAGAAGGTCACACAAGGAGAATTCTTATGAGCTGTAACTAATTATGCAGGCACAAGGTGAAAAGGGAGGAGGCTAGATTCATTTTTCCTGTTTGGATCTCAAGTGCACAAAGATGGGGTAATCCTACCTCTCTGTTCATTTTGTGCTATGATCCCAGCTTCATGCAAAGTCTCATCCTTGTTTAATTGTTTTTTTCTCTTCATGCCCTATTCATATTCCCATTTTCCTCCCTCCTATAGAGATACCCACTCAACTTTGTTGGACGTGTCAGTTATGTATGTATCTCTAAAAAATGATTCAGTTCAGTTCAGTTGCTCCGTCATGTCCGACTCTTTGATACCCCATGGACTGCAGCATGCCAGGCTTCCCTGTCCATCACCAACTCCCAGAGCTTATTCAAACTCATGCCATCCAACCATCTCATCCTCTGTCTTCCCCTTCTTCTCCCACCTTCAATCTCTCCCAGCATCAGGGTCTCTTCCAATGAGTCAGTTCTTCGCATCAGGTGGCCAAAGTATTGGAGCTTCAGCTTCAGCTTCAGCATCACTCCTTCCAATGAATATTCAGGACTGATTTCCTCTAGGATGGACTAGTTTGACCTCCTTGCAGTTCAAGAGGACTCTCAGGAGTCTTCTCCAACACCACAGTTCAAAAGCATCACTTCTTCGGCCTTCAGCTTTCTTTATGGTCCAACTCTCACATCCATACATGACTACTAGAAAAACCATAGCTTTGACTAGATGGACATTTGTCAGCAAAATAATGTCTCTGCTTTTTAATATGCTATCTTGGTTTGTCATAGCTTTTCTTCCAAGGAGCAAGCATCTTTTAATTTCATGGCTGTGAAATTAAAAACTGATGGCTATGTATCAAATCATGTCACTGTCACTCCTACCACAAGTTCATGGGCAAGACTTTTTCCTCCATTTCAAAAAATGAGACGATCTCCCCAGTTTCAGGGGGTCAACATGACCCCCACCCATGCCTCAGAGGTGGGGACCTTGCAAAGTACTAAAGGAAAGAGGATTATATTTGAGAATTAAGATCAAACAGTATTTGCCTTACTACGTTTTGGACTTGCTTGAGATCCATCATCCCTTCCTTCCTTCTGATGTCTTCCTTTGGGAATAGGAATATCCATGCTATACCTGCCTGGGCTTCCCTGCTGGCTCAGAGGGTAAAGAATCCACCTGCAATGCAGGAGACCCTGGTTCAATCCCTGGGTTGGGAAGATTCCCCTGGAGAAGGGAATGGCTGCCCACTCCAGTATTCTTGCCTAGAGAGTCCCATGGAAAGAAGAGCCTGGTGGGTTACATTTCCTGGGGTTGCAAAGATCTGGACATAACTGAGTGACTAATCACACATACCTGCCTACCATTGTATTTTGGAAACACGTTAACACGTCCGGTTCTACAGTTCACATCTGGAGAAGAATTTTGCCTCAGGATGAATCATACTTTAAGTCTCAAACATACCCAACTGCTGTGATATTTAGATAAAACTTTCAAGTTTAGAGTTGACGCTGGAATGAGTTAAGACTTTGGGAGCTATTAAAGAATGAAATAACTGTATTGTGTGGGATAAGGACACAAATGTGGGGTGGGGGCTTAGGGTGGAATGCTGTGGACTGAATTATGCCCTCCCCAATTCATATGTTGAAGACCTAATCCCCATTGTGACTATCTGGAGCTAGGGTCTTTAGGAAGTAATTAGGGATGCTGCTGCTGCTAAGTCGCTTCAGTCGTGTCCAACTCTGTGCGACCCCAGAGATGGCAGCCCACCAAGCTCCGCTGTCCCTGGGATTCTCCAGGAAAGAACACTGGAGTGGGTTGCCATTTCCTTCTACAATGCATGAAAGTGAAAAGTGAGAGTGAAGTCGCTCAGCTGTGTCTGACTCTTCGCGACTCCATGGACTGCAGCCTAGCAGGCTCCTCCGTCCATGGGATTTTCCAGGCAAGAGTACTGGAATAGGTTGCCATTGACTTCTCCAATTAAGGATACATGAAGTTATAAATTAAGTGTGTTAGTTGCTCAGTCTTGCCCGACTCTTTGCAACCCCATGGACTGCAGCCCACCAGGCTCCTCTGTCCATGAGATTTTCCAGGCAAGGATACTGGAATGGGTTGTCATTTCCTCCTCCAGAGGATCTTCCCAATCCAGGGATTGAACCAGGTCTCCTGCACTGCAGGCAGATTCTTCACTGACTGAGCTACAAGGGAGGTGAGGCCCTAATCCAATAGGACTGTAGCCTTATAAGAGGAAGATATTCTCTATCTCTCTCTCCTTCCTTTCCTCTCACCCACCCTCCCTCCTCCCCACATGAGACAGCAGCCATCTCCAAGCCAAGAAGAGAGCTCTCACTAGAACCCAACCATGCTGCTACTATGATCTTAGAGTTGCAGCCTCTAAAACTGTGAGAAAACATATCTCTACTGTTTAAGCTACCCATTCAGGGGTATTTTGTTATGACAGTCAGACTTGGCTAATATAATCATAATATAATTTTGTGTCCCTATGTGTTTTAATTTATATAAATGGTAATATGCTAGAGCATAAATTGTTTCTTCCTTTTTGTCACTTCACATTGAGTCTCTAGATGTACCCACGTGTCTGTATGTATATTGGAGCCACTAATACTGACTGCAGCGGAGTGCTCCAGTGTATGTTTCCAAAGGATCCTTTATCTATGTTCTAGTAACAGATCCCTGGTAGCATGCTACCACTATCAGGGATGAGGTGAATATTCTAATATATATCCCCTAATACCTTTTTTGACTATGCCGAAGCCTTTGACTGTGTGGATCACAATAAACTGTGGAAAATTCTGAAAGAGATGGGAATACCAGACCACCTAATCTGCCTCTTGAGAAACCTATATGCAGGTCAGGAAGCAACAGTTAGAACTGGACATGGAACAACAGACTGGTTCCAAATAGGAAAAGGAGTATGTCAAGGCTGTATATTGTCACCCTGCTTATTTAAATTATAGGCAGAGTACATCATGAGAAACGCTCCACCGGAAGAAGCACAAGCTGGAATCAAGATTGCCGTGAGAAACATCAATAAGCTCAGATATGCAGATGACACCACCGTTATGGCAGAAAGTGAAGAAGAACTAAAGAGCCTCTTGATGAAAGTGAAAGAGGAGAGTGAAAAAGTTGGCTTAAAGCTCAACATTCAGAAAACTAAGATCATGGCATCTGGTCCCATCACCTCATGGGAAATAGATGGGGAAACAGTGGGAACAGTGTCAGACTTTATTTTTTGGGGGCTCCAAAATCACTGCAGATGGTGACTACAGCCATGAAATTAAAGGACATTTACTCCTTGGAAGGAAAGTTATGACCAACCTAGATAGCATATTAAAAAGCAGAGACATCACTTTGCCAACAAAGGTCCGTCTAGTCAAGGCTATGGTTTTTCCAGTGGTCATGTATGGATGTGAGAGTTGGACTGTGAAGAAGGCTGAGTGCTGAAGAATTGATGTTTTTGAACTGTGGTGTTGGAGAAGACTCTTGAGAGTCCCTTGGACTGCAAGGAGATCCAACCAGTCCATCCTAAAAGAGATCAGTCCTGGGTGTTCATTGGAAGGACTGATGTTGAAGCTGAAACTCCAATACTTTGGCCACCTCATGCAAAGAGTTGACTCATTGGAAAAGACCCTGATGCTGGGAGGGATTGGGGGCAGGAGAAGAAGGGAATGACAGAGGATGAGATGGCTGGATGGCATCACCCACTCGATGAACATGAGTTTGAGTAAGCTCTGGGAGTTGGTGATGGACAGGGAGACCTGGCGTGCTGTGATTCATGGGGTCGCAGAGTCGGACACGGCTGAGTGACTGAACTGAACTGAACTGAATAGGTTCCTATGGAGTAAATACATAGAAGTACACAAATTTTGGCTCCAGTAGTATATATGGATCAAATTTCCCTCCATGCTGCCAGATTGCTTTTCAAATGGCCACACCAGTCTGCATTTCCTTGGGGGAGTTAAGAGTTTCTATTCTCACCAACATTTGGCATCATCCAACCCTCTACTTTTTGCCAATTTGATGTATATAAATTAGGAATTTTAAAATTCTCATTTATTTATTCTCTAATTATTACTGACATGGACATCTCTTAAACATGTTAACCACTGGGGTCTACTCTTCTGAGACTTGCTATTTCATATTCTTTTCCCCTTTTCTACTGTGCGTTGTCTCTCCCTCTCTGGTTCACAGTTACTCTGTATAAACACTAGATAATAACACTTTTTCACTTTTAGACATCATAATTGTTCCCAGTCAGTCTGTTCTCAATTTTGTGGAACAGAAATCCTAATTGTGCTATAGGCAAATTCATGTTAAGATAAGATATTTAAAGCTTAAGTCACAGATACCTTTCTTTATTTTCCTTACAAACTTCATAGCATCAGCTCTCACTCATTCCATTCTAATTTTTTTATATATAGTATGAATTAGGGATCCACATTTATTTTTCTCTACCCAGTAAGATGATTTTTCCCAATACCATCTAATAATTCATCCCCTTCTCCATGTTTCAGAGAGACCACCCCTAGCATGTGCCAATTTCTCAGTCATAAATAAGATGTTCTAAGTTCCCTTTCTCTTTCATTGGCATAATGTTCCTGTGACAGACCTCTCCTTTTATTATTGATTGTTCATATCTGATAAAGTATCTCTCTCTTTTCTCTGCAAATTTATCTTTTCATGGAAATTTATTCCATATAAACTTTAAATCAATTTGTCAAAAGCTCCAAAAATAATCCTATCAGAAAATTTATGAAAAGTGCCTTAAGTACAAACCTAATTTGATGGCAGCTGGCATCTTCAAAATCTTGTATCTCTCCATAAGTGAACATGATCTATTCCATTTAGTAACATTTTCTTATGTCTTTTAATAGAGTTTTAAAATATTCTCCATAAAGATCTTGTCCATTCTTTGTCTTATATACACAGTGACATATTATTCAGTCATAAAAAAGAATAAGATTGTGCTATTTGTTACAACATGAGTGAACCTACAGAGTATTACACTAAGTGAAATAAGCTAGAGAAACATAAATATCTTTTATGATTTCACTTGTATATGAAAACCAAAAAACAAAACCAATGAACAAACATAACAAAACAGAAATAGAGTCATAGATACAGAGAACAGACAAATGGTTTCTGGATTAGAAGGGATTAGAAGGATGAGTGAAATAGGTGACAGGAACTAGTTGGCACAAACTTCCAGTTACAAAATAAATAAATCATGGGAATAAACTGTAGAGCATGGGGAATACAGTCAACAATATTGTAATAACTTTGTATAGTGACAGATGATAACTAGACTTACCATTATGATCAGTTGTAACATATAGAAATATCAAATCCCTGTGTTGTACACCAGGAACTAATGGTGTTGTACATCAGTTATACTTCAAAAAAGAAGGAAAGAGGAAATAAAGAATCGCTTTATAACCTAGTATGTGGTTAATTTTCCTAAATATTTTTGTATGCTTGAGAGAAGTATATATTCTCTAAATTTGGGGTACACTTTTCTGTTATTTGATTGTACTTATTTGTGTTGTTTGAATCTTACACATGTATGTATTTCTGATCATTTGGTCTTCTCAGTTCATGAATTCCTAAAAGAACTTAAAATTTTTTTCTTGAAGATTTTCCTAAGAGATATGTTAAAATCTTTCACTCAATGATTTATTTTGTTGATTTCTCTCTAAGTTCTGACAGTTTTCACTTTCTGTATTTTGAGGCCATTTTATTAGGTGTATACAATTTTCACAAGTGCTAACTTAAACCTTTTGTCTTTATGGAAGTATCCCCTTTATCCTTAATGGTTTCTTTCTTCAAAGCCTATTTTGACTTATTTTAATCTATGCCTTAATTTCTTTTAACAATATGAGATCATTCTCATTCATGATCTCCTTAAATACTATTTTTGCCCTTTCTCCTCTTCTCTTGGGACTCTAATTACACATAGATTATAACTTTTCAAACATTTTCATTGAGGCCCACTGCAGCTGGAGAGCTGTGTTTTTCATTCTGTCTGTGGTCATTCATTTGAATATTTACTATCGATTTGTCTGCTTAGGTATAGGTTCCTTTAAAACTCATACCATTAACATTAGTTAATAATTTCAGAAACTATACCTTTCAATTTCATAATTTCTACTTTTTATAGATTTCAATCACATTGGGGAAGTCTCTAATATTAAATCTCTATTTTATGTATTATTATAGTCATTTAAAGTATATCTGTTTAGATTTTTTTCTTTTGAATTTTAGTCATGTGGTTTTGTCTTTCAATGTGTCTAGTATTTTAAGATTGAATACTGAACTTTTTCACGTAAAAATTATGACTGTTACACATGCTACTGTCTTCCTCCAGAAATATTTCACTTTCTACTAGGCTAACAGGATGGTATTGACCTTCATCCAACTAGAAATTATGCCAAATCAAAGCTGTATTTAGGCTCATTCTACTATTATCCACCCAGGTTTTTCCACCTGGGTACCTGGTATATTCCTTACGGTTACAAACTCTAATTTTTGTTCCACAAGACTGCAAAAAAACTTCTTTTTGCCTTTTAGTGGCTTTCCAGACAGAGGGAAGTCAAATAGACCCAGAGTTTTCTGAGTTGAGGAGCTAGAGATCTGAATCTGGGGAGACAAAAGTAGCTAAAATTTGTAGGACAGATTTTGAGAAAGGAGGGAGTTACAGGGAACAAGAACTCTGGTTAATTGCAGATAATATTTGACTAAGGAATGATTTACAAATACGCTATAGCACTGGTTCTCAACAGAGGGCAATTGTTCCTCCCATGGGAAATTTCTCAATGTCTAGAGACACTTTTGATTTTTATACCTGGGAGAATGATACAGACTCCTCTCATAACACTTAAGTTAGTAGATTTAAATCCGGACTAGTACAGTTAAATCTGGACTTTAGGGGTGATGCATTTTCTGTTGGTATTTTCAGCACTTTGCCTGGTGTTTGGCAAACTGGAGATGAACGAACACATGCCTGAACAAATGAGTGAATGACTACTGAAGGAAATGCTAAAGACAGGGGTTATCAAACAAGATGTTAGTTCTCTGGAGCTTTCCAAGGTTGAAGGAGCAGAGCGGTTGCTGTGTATTTAATGAAGAATGAAACCTAAGAGATGGGGCTGAGAAACCCCACACATCTGAACACCAAGAGCTAGAAGGTAGTGGCTGCTGGCTGATCAGGAAGGTTGACATGCTGCTTATTCAGACTCTCACTGGGTACATATCTCTGGATATGTCTTTAAATCAAAGAGAATATAACAGTATTTGGTTAGTCTGGCCCTTTTAGTGTATTCATTTGCTGTTTCATCTCTTTCCATGTTTCTTACTTGACAAGAAAGAATTATCATATCAAAGCCTGTAGCTCTCCAGCATCATGACAAAAATTTGAACTTGGTGTTTGAAGAACATAAAAGAAGCAAGAAGGAAGAGATGAATAGTCAGGGATCCTCTGGTCATTAACTGCGTTGTGGTGAGCTGGCCACTGAGGCCATCTGACCCTTATTTTTCTAACGTGCAACTTGAGAATTAGATGTTTATCAAATTCCCTTCATATTTAATTTAATGCGCTTCCCATAATTTAATGGACTTCCCTGATAGCTCAGTTGGTAAAGAATCTGCCTGCAATGCAAGAGACCCCAGTTTGATTCCTGGGTTGGGAAGATCTGCTGGAGAAGGGATAGGCTACCCACTCCAGTATTCTTGGGCTTCTCTTGTGGCTCAGCTGGTAAAGAATCCACCTGCAATGGGGGAGACCTGGGTTTGATTCCTGGGTTGGGAAGATCCCTGGAGAAAGGAAAGGCTACCCACTCCAGCCTTCTGGCCTGGAGGATTCCTCTGGGTCACAAAGAGTTGGACATGACAGCGACTTTCACTTCATATTTAATAGTTGTTGATTCTTATTAAATATATGATATTGGGCAGTAAATATAAAAGGCGTGGTAGTTTAGGGTCTACTTTTACTTCCTCCTTCACTAACTTTGCAGTAGCTTTTCTAAAACAAAGAAATTTGCCTTTCTCCCCTTAACATGCTAATTTATTAAAGTCATCTGTCAGTATAATAGGACTGAGAATATCAACACGCCCACAGCTCCCCCAGCCCTTTACCAGAACTGAAGCAAAGATGAGAAGGGGTGCAGAGGACAAGAACTGGGTCACCTAATTTTCCAAGAAAACTAGTAACAGAGGGAAAACTAAATTCCCATTGGCCTGTATCTGATGGGAAACATTTTGGACTAAGGAAGATGGAGCTTAAAAAAGGAATATAGGCAGGAAAGTAACCAGGGAGACAGATGGAGATGAAGAATGATTATAGATTTGGGGAGATGGTCCACCAGTGAGTTTCATAAAGCTGGAGAACTAGAGAAGATAAAGGTCAGTTTTGCTGTGAATTATATGCTTATATTTCTTCAAGAAATAAATGATTTTTTCTAAATTAAAAAAAACAAAGTTTTTATGTTAGAATAATTCTAGATTTCTTAGAATAGTCACAAAAATAGTACAGAGAGTATGCATGTATCCCACACCTGGTTTCCCCTGTTAAGATTTCAGATTGCTGTGATCCATTCCTCACAGCTGATGAGCCAATGTGTGCATGCTCAGTCACTTCAGTCGTGTCTGACTCTGTCCGACCCTGTGGACTGTAGCCCACCAGGCTCCTATGTTCATGGGGATTCTCCAGGCAAGAATATTGGAGTGGATTGCCATGCCCACCTCCAGGGGATCTTACCGACCCAAGGATCAAACCCATGTCTCTTACATCTCCTGCATTGGCAGGCGGGTTCTTTGCCACTTAGCACCACACCTGGGAAGCCTGATGAGCCAATATGTATACGCTATTATTAACTAGACCACGCTTTATCAAAACATCACTAGTTTTTCTCCAATGACCTTCACCTCTTCCAGGATACCACACAAGGTACACTGCATTTAGTTGTCGTGTCTTCTCAGGCACCTCTTGGCTGTGACAGTTTCCCAGACTCTTCTTGTTTTTGAAGACCTTGACAGTTTTGAGTATTGCTCAGCTATTTTGTAGAATATCTCTCACTTTGGTTTTGTCTGATGTGTTTCTCTTGATCTTACTGGGGTTACCGATTTGGAAGGAAGACCACAGAGGTGAAAAGCCATCCTTACCACATCATATCAAGGGTACGTGCTGTCGACATGACTCACTGTCGATGGTGTTGATTACCTGGAGGAGGCATTTGGTTGCCAGGTTTCTCCACTGTTGAGTTATTTTCCACTTTCCTGTCCTGTACTCCTTGGGAGCAAGCCACTAAGCGTAGTCCACCCTTAAGGGGTGGAGAGTTCTATTCCACCTCCTCGAAGGGACAGTATCGACATGAATTATTTGGAATTTTTGTTATGGGAGATTTGTCTCTTCCTCCCCACTTATTTCTTAATTATTTATTTTTATTATTCTATTATTTATTATTTATGTGAGTATGGATGCATTTCATACTTTGGATAATTAATCCAAAAGTTATTAATTTTGTTGTCCACATTCGTTTTTTGTGGTTGAATTACTTTTCTTGAACACACACCCTGAGGAGCTTGTAACTAGTCAGGCTCCTGGGAGGTCTCTGCTATGAGTCCAGAAGACTGACTTGGGAAAGGTTCCCTGTGTGCTCTTGTAACGTTCTCCACTTATATTATATTTTGTTCATAATCCGAGGACCAGGAGGCTTCTGTTATGGTAGTAAATCACTGCTTAGACATTCCATTCAGAGAAATCACATGCAACATCACGAACCCTTGACACTAGAGATTTTAGGTCCTACTCTTTAAGGATTTGGATGGCCCCAGAGGGTGGTTGAGAGAAGGCCTGAGTTCTTGACAGGCTACAACATAATCAGGACAAGATCATGAAGTGCACGCACGTACTAACCTCTTGTTCCTCCATCTATTATTAGTCTTTTTAAACATAAATTTAAGATTTGATGCCATTCCAATGACCCTGAAACTTACATCCTGAAATGATGTAAATTAGTCTTGAAAGATAAATATCATCACAATGGCTATGTTTTTAAAGTGTGTCAGCAATACCAAAAGTAAAACTTTAAAAAAAAGTTTTTAAATTGTTGTATAGATAAAAGGATACAGGACTGCTATAATAAATAACCTCAATATCTTAGCAGGTTAACACAATAAATGCCTATTTCCCACTTAGGCAAAGTCTGATATAAATATTTCTGATGAGGGAGCTCTGTTGTATCTGGTCACATGGATGGGAAAGAGAGCGATGCACAAAAACCACCTGCAATATCTTAGGGACCTGGTTCAGAAGTAGACTACCTTACTTCCACTTCTACCTTCTTCCGATTGGCTAATTTTCAATCTTCTGGTCCCACATGGATGCAGTGGGGGACTGGAAAATATAGTGTTCCTGGAACCCAGAGCGGTGAGCAGGAAACAGACTTTTGAACACAGAGCAGTGTGTCTGCCACAACTGCTTAACCTATTTTCTTGAAATGATAGTAAATTAAAACAGAATTCTCTTTTTTCCTTCCTAATGATTCCATCCTTTCTCACCACTCTTACCCATATTTTCTTTCAGGACTCTCCTCTGTTTCTTCACGACTTGGTAGTCTCTTTGATTCTTTGATCAAGAATTCATCTCTTCTGGGCCTATGTTCTCCTTTGATGATCTTATCCATTTTCTTGGCTTCAGTGGCTGGGGGTTTCAACTCCATTTCCACCATCGGTATTTTGGTCTTGACATGCTGGTTTGTATTTTCAAATGCCTGCCAGATATTTCCATCTAGATGGCTCAGAGGTGCTCAAGCTAGCATATCCCAAGATAAATTTATTGTCTTCCTCTAAACTATACTCTTGTTCATCTTTTCTGCCATTTCAGGGATTGGACCATCACACAGTTGTTTCTCAAGCCACAAAGTGGAGGGTCATTCTAGATTTTTTTTTGTTTTCTCCTTCATAATATATATGATCTCTATGTCTTTTGATCCATATGCCCTTAATAGTTCTTTAGATTTCTTTTCTCTCCATCATCATTGCTTAGTGTATAAAATTAGACTATTATTGGCTCTTATCCAGGCTGTTGTAATCACCACCTAAGCATTAATACTCTGAAATACTGTCTCCTTGATTTCAACCTCCATACAGCCACCGAAGTTGTGTTTTTATGACCTGATCAGCTCACTCCCAAACCTAAAAATCTTTCATTGTCCCCTCATTTAATGAAAGCTATGACTCTTCCCTCAAAGGAAAATGTAGGCTTGTGATGAAATAACCATCCTTCTCTATATTTCCAACTCCCTCCCTGCTTCCCAGAATGGCTATTCCTGCTTCATGAACAACCAAGATACAGAGAATATCTGTAAAGTTCCAGTGTCTGGATGGCCATTATGGAAGACCGTCTACTTCAGTCAAATCCCACCAATTTAGATCTAAATCTCATCCGAAAACAGCCTCATAGAATCAGCCAAAATAATATTTGACTACATAGCTGGGTACCGTGGCCTAGCCAAGTTGCCACATCAAATTAGTCATTACAAACAGGATATGGACTTTGTAAGAGTGGCATGTAAACTTTTAAAAATCAGATATTGAGAATAAATCCACTTGAAACACTTACTACACATAAAAAAATATAAAGACAGATAAAACTGACAAGGAAAGTAAAGAACTGAGATCAAAAGACTTCCCCAAAACATACAACAGCAAGTTCCAAACATCAATGAGAATTTCTGGCGCATAGCTGAGAGCTAAGTCTTCTTTTCACTTAGACTTAACTTCTCAAATCACAACACTTTTCTGTAATATTGGAACATTAAAATCATTATTTTAAACTTTAATTGTAACAAATTAATTATCTTAAATAAAACAAATATTGCTCATAAAGATGTGTGAGCATTTTAAAATATTCTGGGTGTTCCAAATGTTTTCTTTCATTCTATACTTTAATATTGAGTTGGCTAATTTACTATTTATTTTGCATAAGGTGCTTTGCTGTACTCCATGGGAGGTGAAGCAAGAGTTGAGATAAAGATAAATCATGGCACTTAATAAATGAATTTTGAAGGGAGAGGCCATATCTTTGCAAAAAATAGGTTCAATATTACAAATATGATAAATGTCATGTGTGCTGCATGCATGCAAAATCGCTTTAGTTGTGTCTGACTCTCTGTGACCCCATGGACTGTAGCCCACCAGGCTCTTCTGACCATTGGATTCTCCAGGCATGAATACTGGAGTAGATGTTGCCATGCCCTCTTCCAGGGGATCTTCCCCACCCAGGGATGGAACTCACATCTCCTGTGGTTCCTGCATTGCAGGTGGATTCTTTGCCACAAATGCCACCTGGGAAACCCAGATAAATGTCATAATGTAGGACAAATTCTTTTGAAGTTCAGAACAAATTAGGTTTCCCTGGTGACTCAGACAGTAAAGAGTCAGCCTGCAAAGCAGGAGACCTGGGTTCAATCCCTGGGTCAGGAAGATCCTCTGGAGAAGGAAATGGCAATCCACTCCAGTATTCTTGCCTGCAAAAATCCTGTGGACAGAGGAGCCTGGTGGGCTACACCCCATGGGGTCGCAAAAGTCAGACAAAACTGAGTGACTAACATACACAGTCAGAATAAATTATGACTATCTTAAAATTTTCAAATATACGTTACTAATCATGATCTTCTTTACCAAGCTTGGAATACAAAGGTAATTATATTTCCTTTATAATACCAATTAATTATTTCATTAGCAAGAAGCCTAGTATTTTCCTTTAGGGACCACTGGTGGGTGATGGTGGTGGTTTAGTCACTAAGTTGTGTCTGACTCTTTCCAACCCCTGGAAAGAGGAACCTGGACTGTAGCCTTCCAGGTTCCTTTGTCCATGAGATTTCTCAGGCAAGAATACTGGAATAGGTTGCCATTTCCTTCTCTGGAAGATCTTCTCGACCCAGGGATTGAACCTGTGTCTCCTGCATTGGCAGGGGGATTCTTTACCACCTGAACCACCAGGGAAGCCTAGGAACCACTACTTGCTCTGAACTATCCAAGTTTGCTTACCCAGTTTATTTATTCACCCCAAAGTTGCTGGTCCTATTTTCAAATATCACATGATGAGAGCCAAGAAGTATAGCAAAACCACTAGCGTGATTATTCACTAAACCCCAACACATAACTACTGAGCTCTGAATGCCCATAGGATGCTTGTCCACTGGTAATGATTTCTTCACTGACCCTTGCTATAGCTCTTTCAGGTCATAATCAAATATACAGTCATTGCATCTAAAATATGGCTCCCCAGAATGTTTCTGGCTTGGCCAAGAATAGCTTCTACCATATTCACATTTTGTACATTCTGTGGATATCTGCCGCCAACATGCAACCTTGGTGTTAAAATTGGGACACCATAATATTTTGCACATTTCTTAGAACGTTTGGAGTCCTTCCTGATGGCAGACTTCAGCTAGCATCAACTGACTGAAGATGTTCTGATGACATTGAAACTCAAAAGATATGGGGCCAGGTTCTTGATTCTTCAGTCCCAGAAAATTCCTTGGCTCCTATGCAAATTTTCCTATCTCCTCCCCAAAGATGAACTGTGCCTATGAAAGGACTATTGCAAGGAATTGCCTTAATCTAGCCACCAAAACTACCATTACACATAGTTATTATTTTCCCTAATGTGTTTGAGTTTGTCTTAAAACCACTTTGTACCTGTTGGTTGCCCTCTGAAAGAGTTTCAGTGTGGTTTTAAAAGCTACACTCTGGGACTTCTCTGGTGGTCCAGTGGTAAAGAATTCACCTGCCAAGGCAGGGGACACAGGTTCGAGTCCACATGCCTTGGAGCAACTAGCCCTGTGTGCCACAACTACTGAGCCTGCATGCCACAACTACTTAAGCTCTGCACCCTTCAGCCTGTGCCCCAAAAAGAGCGAAGCCACTGCAACGAGAAGCCCACGCACAGCAAAGAAGACCCAGTGTAGCCAAAAATAAATAAATAAATAAAATGTTTTTTTAAAAGTTACACTCCCATATTACTTAGATAGTTAACTTAGAATATATGGTCTCAGCAAGACCAGAAAGAAAACATATTAGATCTTGGGGAGTATGAGGGTTCCTATAGAATTGTTTTAATGTACATTTCATTCTACAGACACTCAACTAAGCAATTTGTCAAGAAAAAAAGAAAAGAAGCTCAGAGTAGTTTCCTTTAAGAAAGGGCAAATGAAACTAGTAGGTCTTCATGTGGTTGAGGGGGAAAAATGTGATTGTCAACTTAGGTGTGCTGCTGCCTGGGAGAGGCATATCATATCATATCTGTAATTTCTCTCCATCAGCGTTGGCCTTGTGAATCAGGAGGACAATCTGCTACCCCATTAAAGAGAAAGTAAGAGACTGGGTACATGGATCTTAGAGAACAAAAAAAAAATAAGTAGTATTAAGTGAGGAAGCTAAAGGCAAATAGAAGACTGCATCTGTAAGGAAGTTAAATCTTGTAGCAGGAATACAAGTGAAGCTAGAGAAGCTACTAAAACTCTGAGTAAAATGTGGAAGTGCCAAAAAGGTCTTTGGCCAAGTTAAGTATTAGCAACTTCTTCCTAAACTTAAACTAGACTAGAGCTGAGGTTTGATTGACAAGAGCTAAGATCATCAACAAAGGTACAGAATTATACCTACTTTTTTTTTTAAACATACTTTAATCTTGTTTTCAATTTGGTATTTACTGTAAACATAATAATGATGTTTCATAATTCAGGTCAACATTTATGCTTTACTATGCTAATAAGTTACATTTTTATGCATTAATATTAAAGTATGCAACTATACAACATAATCAAGATACTAGCTAGCACTTTATGGCAACATATTCTAACAGAAAGTGAAGCATCCAGAGTAAATGAAGTAACTTTTGAAGACCCGTCTGTCAAACCCATAGTTGATCCCATAAAGCAGCCACAAGGGCATGCATATTAAAGGTAGAAAGAAGTCCAAATCCATTAAAGATTTATGTTATGTTTGCACCATGGTTTTTTTCCTGTTTCTCACATAAATATTATTACCAGTTGAGAAACAAACACATAAATAATGCATAACTTATTTAAAAAAATTGGTATCTGGGTAATTTTTCAGGAATCTATAGCATGCCTATATTTTTGAGAAATAAATATATTTATCCATTTATTGTATCTTGTATTTCTGATAAAAACTGCATTTTGTTTCACAGTCGAACATTGAATTATCAGACCTTTGTTTGTGACTGCCAGTAATTCTAGTTCCTGTTGATTTAAGCAACAGAATCAAAGTATGTGGCATTACTGAGGGATTAATGGCCAGCTAGGACTGGCCATGGAATAATGACACACAGGAATTTTCTTTCACCAAGGTTATTATTGCTTTCTAATGCTGAAAATCAGAACAGGAAAAGTATGTGAAATAAAACAATAAGGTTTCAATTATCATACAAATAATACCAATGGATTATTTTCAGGAAATGAATGTTCGAGACCAATGAGTCAATTTGAATGACAAATAATATCTCAATGCTCTTTTTAAGGAAAAAGTTCATTCCTTTCAAATCAATGTCCTTAATTCACTAATTCTCTGGAGGAAAATGAGTTGAAATAATGGAACTAAAGTACTGAATTCAAGTATTGTCACTGACAAAGAGAAATGAATTGAAAGTCACTTTTCACTAAATAGATGTTCCACACAAACATATCTTTCACTATAGGACACATGAGAAAAAAACTAGCTATACCTAAACTTGTGTATTTTAAGGTACTTAAAAGTAGTTTTGGGTAGTCCAGTCATTATTTTTAATAATCCAAAGTACCTAATGAACATCACATTTTAGTCTTTGCTAGAACTTTCTGGGATGACTAAAAATCCATTTGCTTGTGGTTGGAGTTCAGTCAACTTAGTATCAAACAGTGGTTAACTTTTAAGAATATTGCTATTCACAAATATTGAGACATTGCTTATAACCTATAGTTTGTGGTTTAGGTGACAAAAATCTTCCACACCATGGGCGAGGGGAGGGGGGTAATAAAATGGTCTCCGGTGGCACCTGCTCAGCTTCACCAGCCTTGTTGTTGTACAGTCACTCAGTCGTGTCCGGCTCTTTGTGACCCTTTGAACGGGCAGCACGCCAGTTCCCACACTCAGTTCAGTCCAGTCACTCAGTCGTGTCTGACTCTTTACAACCCCATGGACTGCAGCACGGCCAGGCCTCCCTGTCCATCACCAACTCCCAGAGTTTACTCAAACTCATGTCCATTGAGTCAGTGATGCCATCCAACCATCTTATCCTCTGTCGTCCCCTTCTCCTCCTGCCTTCAATCTTTCCCAGCATCAGGGTCTCTTCCAATGAGTCAGCGCTTCGCATTAGGTAGCCAAAGTATTGGAGTTTCAGCTTCAACATCAGTCCTTCGAAGTTCCGACACTAGGATTCTGTAAATCACATTTCTGCTTTGCCTTCTGACCCCCTATCATGTTCTACCAATAGTGGCCGCTAGAGGGAGCCCTGAAGGCAAGTTCCTTTCTGCTTTCTTCCGGTTCTATCGCTGTTGTCTTAGCAATGACGTCCCACCCTGGGACAGGCAATTGGCCTCAGTCTCCTACTTTATTTCAGCATTCTTGGAACTAACGTGAATGGTTCATTCTTAACGGTATAGGTACCAGCACCAACTGAGAAGTCTTCCCAGCTTTTCCAAGCTCCTGAGGTATTAGCACCTACTGGCAGCGCCCAGAGAGCCTCTCTTCCACCAACCCCACGCCCTCATACACGTGGTTCTGAGTTCTAGCTCCTCTGGGCTATCTAAAGACAGGACTTTGTGAGAGAATGAATGTGTGTGTGAGAGAGAGGCAATAAGGTTCTGGTCTGGAGATGTAATGGCTTCTCATAGTCACTCCCTCTGGTGTTCCCTCCCCAGTTGTTCATTTCTCCAGTGCCCTGTGGGACTAACTCATCCTTCCAATTCTCACTGCTGATATGTTCAATGTGGTTTGTTTTCCTGATTGGACCCTTACTGATGCACCACTTAGCCAGAAAGTTGCTTTTTTTTTTTGATGTCTAAAAGAATCAGGTGAGCCAGCTTTACCCAAGAAGACTCCACCACCAGCAAGTATTATTAATAATTGAGCTCCTCAATATACAGACATAAGATATCAGCAAAATGACAACACATAAAACCCAGTTCCTGACTTCATCACTGTGTTCTAGTCATGCTGGCCTTCTTTCAGTTCCTCAGATACCCCATGCTTTCCTCCAGATCAGTCGCCACACATGCCATTCCTTTTGTCTGGAATATTCTTCCTGACATTCACCTGGTTCATACCTATTCCTTTGCAAGGTCTAAATTCATTTATCACTTCCTCAGGGGAACTTTTCCAAACCCTCCAGGGTGTTCAGATTACCCTGTATGTATTAAAGAGTAGTATTTAAATAAATAATTGGGTAGTTATTAGCATTTGGAATTTAAATTCCACTATGGCAGACCCCATTTTTGTAGAGTATTTCATAACTTTCTCCAGTTCTTTTAATCTCAAAAGTTAAATAACAATAACCACACAAACATAATTATTGAAGTCTAGTTATATATCAAAGAGAAGGGGGCGACAGAGGATGAGATGGTTGGATGGCATCACAGACTCAGTGGACATGAGTTTGAGCAAACTCCAGGAGACATTGAAGGACAGGGAAGCCTGACATGCTGCAGTCCATGGGGTCACAAAAAGTCAGACATGACTTAGTGACTGAACAACAAGCTATGTGCCAAGCTATGTACCAAATATATAAACATGTTTCATACACAAGTTCGATTAACTCACCCAACAACCTTAAAAGATAGATACTATTGTCACACTGAACAATGAAGGAGTCTAAGGCATAGGGATGGTTAGAGGCTTGAACAAGGTCATACAAGTAACCAGTGATACAGCCGGGGTTCCAGATACTCCAGAGCCTGTACTTAGAATCAGTGAGTGAGGGGCAAAGCTGACAGGCTTAAGAAGTGAAATATTTCCTCCATACCAGTAAACAGGGATGTCACTGTAATAAGCAATTCCGGGCCTTCAATATGAGCTGGTGAGTCCTAAGGGCACTCAGGAAGGAGAAGAATAGCTGCCATCTAGCAGCCATTAGACTATAGCCACTCCCTACGATGAGTCCCAAGAGAGTTCATTCTGTGAAAAACACAGGATACTGGCCCCAGATAGCTGAGATGACTATGAAAGGAATGATGTCAATAAGCCCTGACTCTTGCACCTTCCTATACTTAGAAAAGCACTAAATTCCTTAACTTGGGACATCTGGTTTTCTTAAATTAGCAGTAATCTTTTGATGTTCAGACTACCTGCCCTTTGTTGAAAATTTTCTATATAACCTGGCTCCTCCCTTTGCCTCTTCGGAGCAGTTCTCTCAGGGTTGGTTACTTGAGATGCTGTCTTCTGAGCTTGAAATCCTAAAATTTCCCACCAAATAAAACATAACTCTCAACTTTCAGGTTGTGAATATTTTTAAGTCAACAGTCTAACCGGGAAGACAAAACTACTTAACAGAGAGGCAGTACATACGTTTGAAAACTAGTGTAGTCATTGTGTGTCATCAGAGCACAGAGAAAAGGCAGATTCCTAAGGCAGAGGTGGGGAGTCTTCATAGAGTAGTGGAGATTTCAACTGGATTTTGAAGATAGAACTGCACCAGATAAGGAGAAGGGAGAAGAAAGGGCCCCTAAGGTGGAGTAAACAGCCCCCCAAACTGTTCTTCAACTCCTTCACCTTCAGATAACCTTAAAAAACAAAGAAAACCACTAGAAAAATTAGAAGATGTCCTTTTTTTTAATTGAGACTTTTTTGACTCTTTTCTCAGTAGCCAAAAATAAGCAGTGTTACCAGTTTCCTATAAAGCACTTCTAATCCAAAAAGGACAATGACAAAGAACACTGGAACACAGGGATGCAAGCCAAGATGCAGATGAGCAAGTGGCAGACTGCACGGAGGGCATCAGAACATGATGGACATCACTGCCCACCACAGACACAGCGGAAGGAAGTCTCTCTCTCTCTCTCACACACACACACACACACACACACACTTAGCAGAGTAGCTTTTGTCCTACAGAGCCAGGCAGGAAATCTGTGTTCCAAAACTGACACTGAGCCAGGACTCAGCATTCTCTTGATAAAGGACAGAATAAAAGGAAGCCTGTAGGAGTCAACTGACAAAACGTTCAAAGCCAGAACCAAAAGAAGTCACTTATAGAAATGGGTCAGGAAGTGGAGCCGGTACTATTAGCAAAAGGTAGATGGAGGCAGGTCCTTTTGAAGAACAGGCATACAGAAAATGGGAAAGTTTAAGGAAGGATCAGAAGACACCTGGTATTCAGGCTGGCCTTTTCCCCTCCTAGAGGGACAGTAGAAAGTTCAGAATTAACATTGTCCTTGATGTGCTCAGGCTCAAATAAACTGAACTGGATTTCACTCCATATAAGACATCTTGATTTTGATACTTATCTTTTTTGCAAATGACAAAATTTGTCCTACCTTATGAAAAAAATTAGTGTCACCTAATTTTACACAGTTCTGTTTCTTTATTCTCTTCATTTTATTATTTCATATAGTTATATTTTGATAAACACAATTCTATTTGGTATTCTATTAAAAATATTTTCAGATATTGATATATAAAATAAACTAATTGAATAGATAAATACATTGATGTATGTATATTACTTTTCAATAATGGAATCATACACTATATGTTATTTTTTAAAACCCCCATTCCATGTTCAGACACCTCTGACAAGAAATATATTTCTTCATCATTTATCATCTATTTTCCAAAATGGGAAAACTGAAATCTAGAGGAATAAAACAATTAGTCAATGCTTCAAAAGAAATGATTTTGAAAAAGCATTCATTAAGCATCAATTTTTAATGTAACAATGAAAAAGAAGATAAGTCAATGTGGACTGTGATCAACAGGCACTTACTATATAAGATAAAAGGATAATCCACAGAAGTTACAAACCTAGGGGAAAAAAAAACATATTCCTAAAATAGTTCATGTTCTGCAGAAATCATTTGATTTTCAAAACAGTCCAATGAGTTGGCTAAATCAGCTATTTGGTTAATGATTAATGCTGATAAATGTATCACTTTCTAGTGTATGACTCCCACTCAGATAAAAAATTCTGCTTTTTCCTTTGATCCTAACTCACTACAACCCTATTAACTTATGATTCAGAAATTCCTGTCTCCACTTCCTCACTCAAATATTGATTCTTCAACCTACTCCAATATGTCCAGCCTTATTACTGTACTGACATCCATTTTACTAATTCTAATAGACACTTTTCTGTCTTTATCTTTCTAAACATTCCAGTGGTATTTCATGCATATTACCACCTATTTCTTCTGAAAACTGTCTCCTCTCCTGGCTTCCATGACACTGTGTTCTCCTAGAATTTCTTCAGAATTACTCACTGCTCTTTCTTAGTTTCTTTTGCCAAATACTTCCCAGTTCCTTGGTGTGTAAGTATCTTGGGAATTTTTTCCCAGCCATTTGCTCGTCTCTAGCTATACTTTTACCTTAGTTATCTCATTCAGTCCAATGACCTTAAAGGATATCCATGTGTAGATACCCAAACTTGTATCTACAGCCCTAACCACCCTACCCCCAACCTCCAGACTCATATTCTCAACTGCCTACTAGACAACTGTTTGAATGTCCAATAAAATTTCAAACTCAAAAAATCTAAAATACTACTTCCCTCCCAATAACAGAATCTAGGTATTCCTCCAGTTTTCATTACATCAATAGGTTTTACTACCAATTATCCATTGCTCAAGACAAAAGTTCAGAGCACTCTTAGGTTCTTCTCTTTTCATCACTTCCTCATACCTAATCTCTCCAAGTCTTGTAGAAACTCTAACTTCTTAATATTTTCAGATCTGTGCACCTATTTCTGTATCCACTGCTAGCACCCCACTTTAAGAAATATTTGAAGGTCAGACTCTGGAGCTCCTCCACTTACTAGCTGTGTGGGCAAGTTATTTAATTTTTCTGTGCCTAGTTTCCTCATCTATAAAATGATCTATCTTATAGGATTTATAGGGTTGTGTAAATTAATCAGTCAATATACAAAGACTGCTTACAAAAAATGTAAGATTTAGATTAGGACCAGGTAGCTCTTGTTTTTATTTTACTTAAACTGAAAAAATTAACATTATTCTGAAGATCTTAACAGAATCCAGAGTCTACACAAAATATTATCCACATGTCCAGGATACAATCCAAAATTAGTTTATACACAAAGAAACAGAAAAATACAAACAAAATTCAAAAGGAAAGTCAATCAATGGAGACCAATCCTAAAATGAACCAGATACTCAAATTAATAGACAAGATTTTAAAGCAGCTATTACAATTCACATAATATTACAATGAAAAAATCTACATAATTAAAAAAAAGAAAAATATCTACATAATGAGTATTATGTGTGGATCACAACAAACTGTGGAAAATTCTTAAAGAGATAGGAATACCAGACCACCTTACCTGCCTCCTGAGAAATCTGTATGCAGGTCAAGAAGCAACAGTTCAAACCAAACATGGAACAACAGACTGGTTCAAAATTGGTAAAGGATGGCATCAAGGCTGCATATTGTCACTCTGTTCATTTAACTTATATTCAGAGTACATCAGGAGAAATGTGAGGCTGGATGAAGTACAAGCTGGAATCAAGGTTGCCAGGAGAAATATCAATAACCTCAGATATGCAGATAGCAAAGAGGAACCAAAGAGCCTCTTGATGAAAGTGAAAGAGGAGAGTGAAAAAGTTGGCTTAAAACTCAACATTCAGAAAACTAAGATCATGGCATCCAGTCCCATCATTTCATGGCAAATAGATGGAGAAACAATGGAAACAGTGAGAGACTATTCTCTTGGGCTCCAAAAATCACTGCAGCCATGAAATTAAAAGATGCTTGCTCCTTGGAAGAAAAGCTATGACAAACCTAGACAGTGTATTAAAAAGCAGAGACATTACTTTGTCAACATAGTCAGAGCTATGGTTTTTCCAGTAGTCATGTATGGATGTGAGAGTTGGACCATAAAGAAGGCTGAGCACCGAAGAATTGATACTTTTGAACTGTGGTGTTGGAGAAGACTTTTGAGAGTTGCTTGGACAGCAAGGAGATCAAACCAGTCAATCCTAAAGGAAATCAGTCCTGAATATTCATTGGAAGGACTGATGCTGAAGTTCCAGTACTTTGGCCACCTGATGCAAAGAGCTGACTCATTGGAAAAGACCCTGATGCTGGGTGGGGCGGTGGGGGGGGAGATAGAAGGCAGGAGGAGAAGGGGATGACAGAGGATGAGATGGTTGGATAGCATCTCCGACTCAATGAACATGAGTTTGAGCAAGTTCTGGGAGATAGTGAAGGACAGGGAAGCCTGGCATGCTGCAGTCCATGGGGTTGCAAAGAGTCGGACATGACTGAGTGACTGAACAACAACAAATGAATAAAAGAACAGGAAAATCTGGCAGAGAAACATAAACTAACAGAATACCAAAAGAAGTCTTCAAACTGAAAAAAAACTATGAAGTTTTAAAATCACTGAATGAAATTTAATAGCAGATTGAAGATGGCAAACCAAAGTGAACTTGAAGATAGTTCAGTAGATTATCCAACCTGAATAACAGAGGGAAAAAAGATTGAAAAATGTTTACGAAGCCTTGGGAACCTATGAAATAATATTAAAAGTCTCGTAAAGTCTGACTGGGATCCCCAAAGAAAAGGGCATACACAACTATACGTGTTTGGCAAATTCATCAAAGAGTACATTTAAATTTATACATTACAAATATGTATGTTTTATCACAAAAGAAAAAAGGAATCATAAAAAAATATGGATTCTGAGTTAAGTTTATTCATGCTTCTGTGCTTATGAGTTGTGTATGCACTTACTTTGAAATGCATCAAAAAAATAAGATGGTCTGATAGAGCAAAGATTAGGGGAACACATATGTGACAAAGCAAGAATAGTAAAAGGTTAATTTTAGAATCTTTGAGGTAGGTATATAGTACAACACTGTAATTTTTTCTAAGTTTTCTGCATTTTTATAATAAAGTGATGGAAATACATACATTGAGCAAAACATTTTCAGTGTCTTTTTTATCCAAATCTTACACAGAATAATTATTTAAAAATTTCTAGGGACTTTCTTCATGGTCCTGTGGTTAAGAATCTGCCTTGCAATGCAGGGGACACAGGTTGGATCCCTGGTCAGCATCTAAGATCCCACATGCATCAGAGCAACTAAGCCTCTGAGCCACAACTACAGGGCCCACGTGCCCCAACTAGAGAGTCTGTGCACTGCAACGAAAGACCCTGCCATGATGCAGTGAAGATCCTGCCTGCCACAATTAAGACCTGACAGCCAAATAAACATTTGTTTAAAGAATGTAAGTGCTGTAGACACATTACTTATTATTTGAGCTACTTTTACCTTTCCTGGACCATTGTAACAGTTCATAGCTGATCTCTTCACTTTCTCCCTCTCAATTCATTCTTCATTTAGCAGCCAGAATGACACTATAAAGATGTAAATCTGGACATGTAGATTACCTTGTTTAAAATGCGTTAATGGTTTCTCTTGCTCTTAGAATAAAATGTAACCTCCTGCTAGCCTACAAGGCCTACCTCCAGAGTGCCTGTTACTTGACCACCAAGCTCTTTCCCACCGGCAGGCTTTGTGTGTGCTATCCCTTCTGCCTGTAATGACTTTCCCCCAGCACTTTAGTGACTGACCAATTTTCACTCTTTAGCTCTACCTCATAATCATTTTTATTTCCTTCATAGCGCTTGTCACAATTTGTCATTACCTAATTTTCTATTTATTTGCGTATTCTATGTCTTCTCAGCTAGAGCTCATAAAAGTAAAAGACTTCATTCGTGTTCCCTGTTGTCTTCCTGGGGCCTGACATAGGCTCTGATTAGACATTAGGTATTTTGCCTGATAGCTCAAATTTACTCAACTGCAAAGCTATGACTCAAACCCAGTTGTTGTGTGATTTCTCTCATGATACCAACTGGATAGGGAGAAAGTACACTGCATGATTTCTATCCTTCTAACTCTTGAAACTTTTCTAGAGTTTCAAGTCTAGAAAAGATCAAACATAGAATCCAAGTGACACTTGGTTCCAAGCTCCAGAAAATCCCCACACTTCATGCTTCTCACATATTTTCCTTTGAGAATCCAGGCTCAGCATCATAAGGATTTATCATGTCCTTGACATGGAATGATTTATGCTATTTGGCTCTCTGTTCCCTACTACCACTACCGCATTCAGGCCACCTATGTTCTTCGTAAAGACTATGACAATCAGGGACTTCCCTGGTGGTCCTGTGGCTAAAACTCTGAGCTCCCTAATGCAGGGGGCCTAGGTTCAATCCCTGGTCAAGGAACTAGATCCTACATGCTGAATTTTAAAAAAAGACTAGGAAAATCAAGTAGCCCCCCTTCCTTCAGTCTTGCCTCTGTTATCTGCACTGCAGCCAAGGTATTCTTGTGAAACAGAAATCTAATTGTGCTCTTTCCCTTCTCCAAACCTACAACTGTCTTGGATGAAATCCAGTCTCATTAGCCTCTCTTTCAAGACACCTCAGAAGAGGTAGGTAGACACCTCCCAACCTCCGCAAGCCCATTTCTTGTTACCTCTCCCTGAACTTCAACATTTCAGTTCTCTGAACGCCCATGACTCTCTCCCTGTCGGCTAATTCTCTTGCCCAGAGCACGGCTCTGCCTGCTTTTTGATTGACTTCCTCTCACTCAGCCTCGGGTTTCAGCTCAGGCATTACTTCCTCTGTGAGGGCTTCTCTCACACCCTCCCCACCTCATCACCACAGCTTATGTGTTTACACTGTGTGTTCCCACGCTCTTGTTTTCTTCCTCTACCAAAAGACTTCTTATATTACTTATGTTTTCTTTTTAAATTGTCTTCCTTTACTGTTCTATAATAAGCTTCCTGAAGCCAGAAACCCTATCTATTCATCCTGTCTTTCTATTATATGCCCAATGACTTGTACATATTAAATGGTTAGTGGATATTTATTGGCCGGCTGGCTGGCTGGCTAGACAGAAAGACAGGTCACAGTCCTTGGAAATGTCTCCAAAATAAACACACAAACTCTCCCATATGAAGCCAGCTGGATTGCTCCACTTATGGATAGGAACTCATAGTCAGAAGGCAGAGGCTGGCTGGTGGCAGACATTGGTGGACAGAGGGGAGCTATCCCATTTTGGTTGCAATGTCCAATCCATATAATAGCTAGCCAGTTTCCTCTACTTGAGAGGGCTTACATGATTACTTTGTAGAACCAATTCCTACAAAGAACAGACAGACATTCTACTAAGGTTTCAAGTTTCAACCAATAATTCAGAAGGATAAAGGGCTAGAGACCAGGAACATTAAAAAAAATCAATTTCAAAGACTCTCACATAGCAACAGTAGAAATTCAGTGTGTGTGTGTGTGTGTGTGTGTGTGTGTGTGTGTGTGTGCCCGCACTCAGTCACTCAGTCATGTCTGACTCTTTGCAAACCCATGGACTCTAGCCTGCCAAGCTCCTCTGTCCATGGGATTCTCCAGGCAAGAATACTGGAGCAGGTTGGCATTTCCTCCTCCAGGACATCTTCCTGACCCAGGATCGGACCCACGTCTCTTGTATCTCTGGCATTGGCAGGTGGATATTTTGCACGACCTGGGAAGCCCCTAGTAATTCAGAACCAGGTATATTTGCCTGCCATTATTTATAGAGGACTAATTTTAAGTATGGAGAAGGAAATGGCAACCCACTCCACTGTTCTTTCCTGGAGAATCCCAGGGACAGGGGAGCCTGGTGGGCTGCTGTCCATGGGGTCGCATAGAGTCAGACACGACTGAAGCGACTTAGCAGCAGCTGCAGCAGTTTTATGTAGGGTGTCTTGAGTTACACAGCTTTTACTGTACTTTTCACAATCCCCACTCAGAATTCTGACCTAGTTTGCCTCTTAACTGCTGCTCATCAAAGCAGGTAGTTTCCAGAATTGATGACAGCCTTGAGAGGACATGCAGAGAGCATCTTATGATCAACAATACAAGCATCATTTAAAAAAAAAAAAAAGGAAGCACAGTACAAACTCTCATTCTTAGAAGAGCTATTTCTAAGTCTTTCTTCCCTATTGCCAAAGAAAAAAATATAATCATAATGGAGTCATTATAAATTTGAGAGTTGGGACCTTATGACACGTATTAGTCTCTTGTCACAATTGTGGTTCCAGTGACAAAAATTTCTCTAAAAGTACAAGCTATGGCAATTCTCAGACTTTCATTAAATGTTCAGTCAACCTCCTGACGCTCTCTTCAAGGACCTGGTTAATGAAAACAAGGTCCCTAATTGAAAACACAGTTTTAATATTTACTTTCCAGGGAACTGTAAAGATACCATAAACAAACTCTAATCCCCTCTAATGTTTGCATAACTATCAGCCTTCTGCAATTATCAGTCCTTTTCAGTTTTAAAATTTCACAGGTATAGCACCAAGTTCTCAATGGCTGAAGATTATTAAATAAGTAGTGAATTTCAGACCACTCGTATAAGAAATGTGGCTAATTTAAAGTTACTTTTACAGTTCAACATGTACAAGAAAATGCAATAAGAAATAGATCATTACTATTTTAGGTACTTTCTTGCCACCTTTATTTTATCTATAGCTGAGCATGCAGAGTGTGGCAGGAACGTTTGTTGAACAGAATTTTTTTCTCTTTTTTTTTCTGACTGCATCATGTGATGTGATTTGATTCAGGGTCCAGCTTGCTGCAGAGAGAAACAAGGGACAGAGAGCAGTGACAGGCTGAGGAGGTCAGAGACACGTGGTCTCTGAAATGTGCATGACCCTCGCCTGGTGACCACAGGAGAAGGAAGTGCTGGGTCAGGGAAAGGCTCTAGCCAAACCGGGACACATGGACTTGATACCAGCAGTAGGGAAGGTCTGGTCCCCTGGCTGGCTCTAATTCCCCATGTGTTTGATCTGGCACCAGACTTGAGCCAGCTCTGCCCAAAGCATTTCCCCTACTGGCCTTCTCTGCTGTGCTATCGAGAGACAAGACTCTAAACTGGCCGTGAGTACAGAGATAACCGATCAAAAGGTCAAATGATTTATAACTGAAATCCAGGTGAACAGGGTATTAAAAAACAAAAAACTGCACTCACTTAACCCTTCTTCTCCTCATTCTTTTTCAACATCTCTGCTCCTCTTGCTTTATGACTGATCTTCTCATATCCTTTTTGTGCCTTTCCCTCCACTTCTCTACTTCTCACCCTCTCCTGACTACCCTGCCACATCATTGCCTATGTCAGTTTAGAGGAATTTCTCAGCATCTTGGAGTCTCAGTTTCTTCATCAGTAAAATGGGATTAGTGGTATGTCTCAGTGAATTTCTGTGCTGCAGAGTGCATGCCCAGTGCTTAATTAAAGTGGCACAGATCTCAAGTTCTCCCCTCCGCCAGTGCTTCTTCCTTGAAGACCACTCCCAGTCCTGACTTATCACTGAAGATTCCAGCTGAATGCATAAGGACACATGCTCTGAACACCACCCACAATTTGCATTGGAAGAAAGAGGAAACCAGTCAGAGAATAAAGGAGAAAGAGCCAACACACTCTCAGCGTGGGACTGAAGACCATGAGCTTGATTCGGCCTTTGAGACTTTTCATTTCGCAGGCTGAAATTACAATAACAAGTGTGTACCCAGTTTCGGGCTACAACCTTATTCATGAACCTGCTGTTCTGCTGTAATGATGGAAAGCTAGACTCATTCCAAATAGAGGAGTGAGCTACAGCCAACTTTTGATCAATGAAGGACAGCTGATCGGATTTGGAGCTCCTCTGGGGGTCCCACAAGGCCACATTTCTGTCACATGCACCATTCTATTGTCCGCTTTCCTGCACTGAGGCTGATCCTGGAAAGGAGCCATAAATTACTTTAGATCATGCACATGACATCAGCCGGTTGGAGGAGACGGGATGTTGATCTGCCTCTTTGGGGGGAAAAGAGGTGGCTAGATTGAACCTCAATCATCTCTAGATGCTACTTCAATTGTCATCTTCTGCTTGTGTCCTCCTTGCTCTTCCTTTCCTCTCCTTATGCTCCGGATTGCATCTAAGGACCTAGTGGTACTAGTAAAGAAGTTGAGGCTTGAATGCAAAGGGGTGGGTGGGGCCACAAGGCTATAATTATAATTAAAGACTCAGGTTCTACCTAGCCCCTGATGAATTCATTCATTCAGTCTATCGGTCAGTCAGCATTCATTGTCTCTCCACATAGCCAGAAAGCACTAAACTCAAGCCTGTTCTAGGAAACTTACTTTTGTTGGAATAATTCCCAACCGTGGTTGCGGCTAAGTATCCTGCGGAGTTTGGGGGCAGCGAGTGGGGACGTGCATGTTTCTGGGCCCTCCCCTCCAAGGAGCCCGATTCAGTGTTTCGATGGGGTTCTCAACATGTGTGTCCAGACTTGCGACACAGTCCCTCTGTGTCATTACCAAGTGCTTAGGTGTCACAAATGTCTTCCTCCAGTCTTTCTCTCTCTGGTCACAAACACTGTCTATTCACATTTATTAGCTGGTCAGATAAACTTCATCAGGACGTTTTTTTCCTCTCACAGGAATATACATCCACTGGACAAACACAGAGAAGCCCTGAGCCAGGAACTCAGTCTATATTATCCATCAATGTGGAGTCCTGGCCTTTCCTCCCCTGTTTTAACCAAGGTCTTCAGGAGACAATAGACTTTGCATAGAAAACACTAGGGGAGATTTTCAGACTGAGGGAAGGTGGTGCTTTCCGGGAGGTTTGCCAAGAACAGGTATTTTAGCTGCCACTTAACCTGACCCAAGGTAGAACTAGCTGACACCAGGTTCTCATGATTCAGGGGACCAGAGGAATTCCTTCCTTACCCTCTTTAGAAGCAGCAGGCCGGAATTGGGCCTTGTGTTGAAGCATAGCAATCTGAATCCTAAAACAGAACATGACTTTAGGGGACACCCAGAGAATCTGAGAAATAGATCGGCAACTCCCACATAATCAAGAGTCGGCAGAGAACACTGGATATGCTTAGGCAGATTAGTTTGTGCCTGACTTAAATGTTCTGCCTAATTTTCATTAGGCAGAATGAAATGCCTAACTTTCATACAAGCTGATATATTTTAAGTTTGAGATTATCTATGACAAAATCTTTTTTCTTAATAGTCTGGAGTTGGCCATATTACATTACATAAGCCATGTAATTCTTTACTATCCAACTCTGGGATTACTTATTAAGGAAAAAATCTATGCGATCTTAAGCCCGAGAGATCTAAGTTAGTCTTGGATTTAAGCCTTCCATGAACACTAGGTTTGAAGGTGGTATTTCCTCAAGGGCACATCCATCCCTGTGAATCCAGAAAACACTAGAGATGCTGAGGTTGATATGTAGAAGATGAACGAATAATAGCAGAATTTAATTGTTTAATTCTGATTTAAAGGGAAAGATGGGAAAGAAACATCAAATTAGTATAGGCACTTGGAGAGAAGATTTTAAGGCTGAAAAGTACCAAAACAAACGCCTGTTAGAATAATTGAAACTTTTAAATGAGCTGGAGAGCGTTGGACACATGCTGTTTTGTGGTTTCTCATACCACCCCACTCTACCCTCAATCATCACAAGGCAGCAGTGGAATAACTTGATAAAATAAGTTTTGCATCACTGACATATAACATTCTTGGTGAATGAGTAACTGGCTAGATCATAAAATCAGAACATAGACATTTCTTTCAATGTCAAGTGCTTTTGGAAAGTAACCTGAGGGCATCTTTCATGGTTCTACTCACAGACTTCAAACTTCACCTGTTTCTCAGTTGACTGTGGTGTGATGGCCTCACATGGCTTAGGTGTGTCACAGGTCACCAGCTGCACACACAGCGTCGGTCACAGACTGCAGAGCTGGGAATCAAGTGTCATGAGACAAAGCTCATTGCAGATATCTGCCATTCCGAACGTCAGGACGATCAGAGATTAAACAGGAGGAAATTAAACAGACCAAAAGAAAGGAAGGTAAAACTTGAGGTCACAAATGACCAAGTTTTATTTCTCTACTTATTTGTCTTATTCGCAATTCTGATTTTTATCCATTGAATTTTCTGTTTCACATGAACATATACACATATATGTATTCATAATTATCTACATAAAAACACACATATATGCAGTTCCTATGTTTCTCCTCTTCTGCTAGTAAAATAGTAATACCCATTTTGTTTATATGGGAGAAGCATGAAACAGATAAAATAACCAAATCACATTTTATTGCAAGAGCCATAGCCTGAGGACATTTAGAAGTTGGAGACCAGAAATAAATAGAGACAGAAGGGGATCATAGTAGAGAGGGAAAGTCTTCCAGCTTTTAACCAGCCAAGAACGTGTTTTCTTTTTCTTCCTAAATTCGGGGTGGTCTATAAAACCACTCTCATTAAAGCTTCAGAAAAAACTTTGACGAGCATTTTTGGTAGAGGGAAGGAATAGGTATTTACAAGCAATTCCAGTGAACTGGTTAACAGAATACATAACACTGGAGGAGCCTCCCATGTCTAACATTTTGTACATTTACTTAGATTTGCACCGAAGATGGGAAAATAAATAACTAGGGGATCATAAAACAACTAGCCACACTTATGAAGCCAAGAAGAAAGTCTGAAATTTAAACAACTGCAGAGCTGAAAAATCAAAAGCTCTGTAACTATATTTGCACTCTAAGAAGTGACCAGTTTGGTGGTGAACCAGTGTGGTACAGAGTTTGATGTGGAAACAGATGAGGCCCAAGAAGAAAACTAAAAACATGAGCCTTGTTAGCCTAGGAGAAGATAGTCTCTAGCTAGAAGAGACTGGTAGTCAGAATCAAAACTATGGAACTATGGCTTGTCTGCCTAAACTTGCTTAGTTCACCCACTCAAATGTTGATGTTTTCTATTACCTCTGGGAGGAACTACCTTCAGCCCCATGAAATCCAGACCCTGACCTTGGCTTCTCTAAGAATATCTGCCTAAGCTAGTTGTGGGGTTCCTGCAAAGTGAGGGGAATTTGATATTCTGGAGATCCAGTTAAGTTGATCAGGTAGATATTTCTTGTTATTAACATTGCCTAAGCAAAACCAAGTTTTGTTTACCCACTTTCATCTCAACTAGACCCTGATCTTTTCAGGGAAAATTACTATGTCATATTCATTCCCATATCCCCAGTGCACACAGTTGATGCTCAAAAATACTTACTGAATGAATGGACCAACATACCGCTCAAAGTAAAAGAGGCTTCAGAGTAAAATGTTGAAAGTCATACATTCATTCAGTAGATTTTACTGAGCACCCAGATCTTATGCTAACTAGGGATAAAAAAGAAATAAAAGGCAATGTACATGCCCTCAAGGAGCTCACATCTCAAGCAGAAGGCAAGACCTATGATGGAAGGGCAGTGGAAAAGAAAGAAGAGGGCAGACTCAAGAGACAGTGGGAACACCAAACCAACAGCACTGGATACCTGATTCTCACTCGGATGGAATGAATGGACGGTAAGGAAATTAGAAGAGTTTGGATTACAGGGAGAGACATGAGAGATTCTAGTCTAAGGGAAAAACCATTTGAGAGAAAGGAGATAGTTGATGTAGTGAAAACCCTAAAGCCTCCTCCATCATCCAAATGACACCCAAAGACAGGGCAGGTCATAAGCTAAGTATCCTTCCAGTGATGGGGAGTTCTTTCCATGATAAAGCTCCTAGTCCATTTTTAGCAACTCTGAGAACTTAATGTCTACTTTGATATATCTTCTGCTCACTGATCCTAGTTCTATCTAGGAGAATAGGTTAAATTCTTCTATGTGATAACCCTTTAAATGCATGCCCCCCTTTTCTTTTGTCTGAAGTTTATTTATTGTTTTCATACATTTCACCATTTTTCCTCATACTCATTGACTAACTGGAAGATGGAAACTCGAAGAGAATATGAAAGATAAGAAATGTTATGGTTGACAGTGCCAGGAGGTGTGGTAATAGAAAAGGAAAAAATTACCTACAGGTAAACACTAGTTTAGGACCTTTTTATACAAACTGAAATGTTATGGGGATCTGAAGCTAATTCCATGATGCCTTATTCTCCTCCTTCTATTCATTCCCATTTATTTTCTTTTACTAGGTCACTTATCATGCTCTTATTATTGTTCAGTCACTCAATCGTATCCAACTCTTTGAGACTCCATGGACTGCAGCACGCCAGGCTTCCCTGTCCTTCACCATCTTCCAGAACTTGCTCAAACTCATGTCCATTGAGTTGGTGATGCCATCCAACCATCTCATCCTCTGTCATCCCCTCCTCCTCCTGCCTTCAATCTTTCCCAGCAACAGGGTCTTTTCAAATGAGTCTGTTCTTCACTTCAGGTGGCCAAAGTTTTGGAGTTTCAGCTTCGGCATCAGTCCTTCCATTGAATATTCAGGACTGATCTCCTTTAGGATGGACTGGTTTGCTCTCCTTGCAGTCCAAGGGCCTCTCAAGAGTCTTCTCCAACACCACAGTTCAAAAGCATCAATTCTTCCACTCAGCTTTCTTTATAGTCCAACTCTCACATCCATACATGACTACTGGAAAAACCATAGCTTTGACTAGATGGAGGCCAGAAGTCCTCAAGCATCAGGAGGAAGTAAACTGCAAGTGGCAGAAGTTTTTCCCTTCTCTGTTGAGGACACCTGGTTCCGCCTGAACTTAACTTTTCTCAGACTTTGAGCTAACCTATGTGCTTTTCTTATGGAAATGTTTTTCTTAAACTATGTTAAGGAAACTATGTATTTGCTTTGGATTCTGCCTTTCTTCAAATTGGTTCCGCTGAGGACTAAATTTTTTCTTTTCTCAAACCTTGGGCTGATAATGGCTCAAGAAACCAGTGTTCATGTCCATTGTTTAATGGCCAGGGATAGGGGAGGGGCCTGGTAAGACTCCCTCAGCCTTGAGGTGTCTCTTATCTGACTAGCAGCTGGCTGTCAGACATGAAACGCCTGGCCAAAAACTAGCGAGCAGGCACTCTTTCTGTCCCCTTCTGATGTCTATGTCAGAACCTTTCCCTCTTTCTATGACACTTTAATAAAACTGCTACACAAAAAGCTCCAAGTAGGCAAGCCTTGTCTCTGGCCCCAGATCGAAATCCTCTCCTCTGTAGGTCATGAAACCCAGCGTAGCACATGGCTGGCAACCGCAACCTTACAATTTTGCATGATGTACTCTGCATATAAATTAAATAAGCAGGGTGACAATATACAGCCTTGACATACTCCTTTCCCAATTTGGAACCAGTCTATTGTTCCATGTCTGGTTCTAACTGTTGCTTCTGACCTGCATACAGGTTTCTCATGCCCTTAAACTATATTAATTCTGTTTTTCTCTTCCCATTCTTCTGTACTTATGAAAATAATGTGTTGGGCAGTAGGATAAGTATCAATATTTCATAGTCTTTTAGAAATAAAACAATTTAAATGTGAGGCCACAAGCAATGATGAGCTAGCTCTATCTTTGGACATCTTAAGTCATCCAAACATCCTTTGTAGCAAGTTTAAGGGGGGGAAAAGTGAGCATTTTACTATTTCTGTGCTGCATCTGCCTTTACACATCAAAGGTGAAAGCAGAGAGAGGTGTAAACTCAGCTTTTTTGTTTACATACATAGTGTAATAGCTTTTAAAATAAGGAAAGACATTGCTCAACCAAGAAAGAGATACTAGAATTTCTTCCAGACATCAGAATCTATTTGAAAATTGTCTTCCAATTGGACTGACATCTGGCTTCTAACATTTCAAATCAAGTATCTCTTAAATAAAATACTTCTTTTCACAGGTTGAATAGCTTCAAATGAGGCTCAATTTACTCTCTCTCTTTTTTTTCCTGTAAAGTCATTCACTTTACAATTCACCTTTCTTATCATCTTGTCACACTTTATGTTCTAGATTTATATATGGGAACACAAAATTTCAGAATCAGTGTCCAAACCAACATCATCTTTTTCTCTTTAAGGTCTTGTTCTGCAAGTACAGACCTTGAGAAAAGGCTTAAGAAATATATTTCATCCATTATCAACATTCTAGGATCTTTTTTCCTATAAGGAGTTTTAGCATATCTGTGCTCCACAACTTGCTACTTCCCTTTAAAAGCAAAACCCAGCGTAAACTGGACAAACCTCCAAAATAAGCTCATCATGTCCTGTAGCCTATAGCATCTAGCAGTCTAGTCCATCACTGGGCAGTGCATTTAAACCTCCAACTAATTCTGTTAACAAATCTGTTTAAAATCCCATCCTTTGAATTTGCCTTTGCCAAAGATGGGATTGTCAGTTTGCTAAATGAAACAATTTCCCTAAACATGCACACAGTATATTTTAAGAACATAGTGGGACTTCAAATTTGTTTCAACAAGGAAATTTTACTCCTATTCCTATTCTATCACCCTTTTCAACCTATTATCCCTCTTGAGTTTCATGTTTATATTATCAAACAACACATCAATTAATATCAAGCATTTTGCACCTAGTACATTCTCATTACTTCCGGTTAGCTTGTGGCTCATTTCACTGTACACTTACTTCTCCAAGCTACTAGATAAGTTTTGTTTTTATAGTATTAAAAAAAAAACCACCAAAAAACAGAGCTGTTGTCAAATGTTATGTAAGGCAACGGTTTCCTTGATAACCATAACCACAAGCATGTTGTTTGAAACTCTTGATCATTGCACGGTTTGTTTAGTTACTGAAATATTTCAAAACATTTTGATTCAGAGTCAGGTACTAAATGTCTGAATTTATAGAACAAGCTGGAAGTAGAACAGGTGATAAATAATCCAAACAGCTGTAAAGTATTTAACTCAAACTGTTTTCAGGTATTAGAGTTCAACCTTGTGACACAGTCTCTAAAAGGACAAATGTGGAAAGCTTGATATTTAAGATTCAAAATATATGAATATCCCAAGGACACAATTTTTAAAACAATAGTAGTTAGAAATGCCAAAAAATGAGATATCATTTAACATGGAAAATGCAGCTTTAGTAATTCATAAATAGGTACCAAATGCTAATTCTGTAATAGGAAAGAGGTCCACTTCAAGGTTATCAATGGAACACCAGAAATTTGGTCAAAAGTGCTTCTAAGAGTATGTCTCTTGACAAAATTAGAGTATCACAAAACAGGGAGTATCAGTAAAACACTTAGTGAAAAATTGCAAATGTAAAGAAAATGTCTCATTGTTCATAAGATTAAAAAAATCTCTATCTCTGGGAAACTCTCAAACTAAAAATATCTTCCTATATATCAGTTTTTCACATAAAATGGAAACATACAGCTTGTAAGGATTATAAAAAACATTACATAAATCAATTGTGATTAGGATCTTAGGATAAAATTACTAACAAAAGCTTATAACTCTCATACTGTCTTAATGTTCCTTCTGAAGCCTGTCAAAGAGAATATAATAACACAGTTTCCTTCAGCCCCACACCATTATTAATTTAGGGATGTCTTCAAACTGTCTAGAATCAGAGTAAGTGGCCTGAAATAAATTATATAAACAGTTATGTTTGTGTTAATATGTGTATATTAAGAAACAATTGTGTGAAATATGGGTCAAAATTTAATTAAGAAAAGCAGTGGAAACCCTTTAAGAAATAGGAGCTATGGTCCCCAGATAGGTTGAACAGCAAGTGAAGAAGACAAATAGAAATTTACTTTCAAGCTCTGAGAGTGTCTGTGAATTTAGATATGAATTAAGGAGTAGGGGTTGGGGAGGCAGGCAGGGACACAGGAAGGTGGAGGGAGGAGGAAGGAAGGATGGATAAAGGGGAAAAGGGAGGGATGGAAGTAGGAAGAAAAAGAAAAGAAAGAAAGTTCTAGAGGGGTGGGGTGGGGGGGGCGGGAACAGGCCAAGCTACTCAGTGTTTTGAACATTCATCAGTGCTCTGAAAATCAAAGGAAAAGTCAGCGAGCAAGTTAAGCAGAGATTCCATTCTGAGGTGACTTTGAGAATAGTGTCAAAATGAAGCCAAAGAGATTTATCTAAGGCCTAGTCATAAAAGGACCTCGGTTCTCCACGACTGAGAGCTTAATCTTTTTTACATACTATACTTACACTCTTACCACACTGCCCTACAGATACAGAATGTTACAGCCCTTCCATTCAGCCATGTGTTGGAACTGTGAGGAGAGCTTTGGTAGAGCCACAACCACTCCTTGGCCCAACCCCAATAAAAGGCCTCTACTCAGGTGGCATCCATATTTGAATTATTTACATTCGCCTGAGGAATTCTATCTGATGGGTTCTAGACACAACTAACCACAGAGCAATGTGCATTCCAGGAGGTATTTGTCAGGTGGAATCTCATCAGAATCATTGCTTTCAATACCTCAAAGCTTTCTTTGGAAGCATCATTATGGAGAATTGCCTGAAGGATAGAAAACCCAGACATTCCTCTGCATACTCTAAAATCTATCTTTGAAGTGATCCAAGCAAGAGATCTTCGTATCTAGACAGTCCCATTTAGTTCTACCTTTTGATGAATTTTATTTATTTTGGTTTTAAAATGTATACATCTATAGTTCACTTTGTTCTATAAAAATTTTAATATGAATTTTGTTGAACTGTAGACCAATACATTTTTTATCTGAGGAACATTATGAGAAACATTCTATGAAACGCCTATCAAGGTACTGTTGAGAATATTACTCACTATATTTCAAAGTGTCCTTCTTAAGAAGACCCACTGGGAGAACTTCCCTGATGGTCCAGTGGTTAAGACTCTGCTCTCCCAATGCAGAGGGCACGGGTTCAATCCCTGGTCAGGGAACTAGAGCTGCATGTTGTGCACAGCCTGGCCTAAGACCAAACAAATAAAGATTAAAGTTAAGAAAAAGAAGACCCATGGGGGAAAAATGACCTCTTGCTTTGATACAAAGACATGTTGTACTTCTTTTCTCATGGACACTGACTTGGAATAGACGCTGTTTCTCACTCGGCACAGAGGTGACTTGTGGCCTTTGTCCATCATATGGAACCTCACAGCATACATTTTGTGGATTCACTCCTAGATTCATCATTCTTTACCTATTTTCTCTGCATTCAAGTATTTCCACTCTTTTACATTTTTGAGTTAGTCAATATAGTACACTGAGTAAACATACCATGGGCTAGGGGAGCACAATTCCTGCCCACGTTTGGAGAGAGGCAAACATACCACATTGGGATTGGACAGGAATCCTACCCATGTAGACTCAGAAAGGAGTTCGAGCCTCTCTTCTTCCCATAGAGAAGAGTACAAGAAAATCACAAGCTGCTGTCATCTGCCAGGCCACCTCAGCCAGGGAGAGTACCTTTCAGGGAATGCATTTTGGAGTGTCTTGTAATACCACTCAATTCTCCTGTATAATCATAAAATAAAATACTCAGCACTTTTAAAAAACGAAAACAAGAAACGAGAGTTCATTATTAGGATGAAGTGTTTCCTTCATTTCTGGGGTAGGATGGAGACAGCCTACTGCTCTGAAGGACAGTGCCGGCTTCCTCTGCTGGCCCATCCCTGGAGTAGAAGGCATCAAATGAGAAGACCATGACAGAAGCCAGCTCTTCTGGAATTCCTGGGGCAGGGGTTGGTTGGGGGCGGTGGGAAATAATCCTCACTATCCACCCAGAATGGGGGTAGCTTGTTCTAGTTTCATTTGACTCTACACCAGGACACCCCTCACTCTCTCAAACGCTGACTTGGCCATTAACTTCAGCCTCTCTCCTTAACTCTGCTCTGAGTCTTTCTTTAACCCACTAGTTCTGCTCATTGTCTGCAAGGTTCCACAACTCGCCTAGGCCGCCAGGAGAATCCATGCCTTCTCCACTCCTTTGAGCTAAAGTGAACAACTCTTCCTGGTGTTAAAACATAAAACCTCACATCCCAGAAACCTCTCAATCCTAGGGAAACAGGATAGCTGGTTATTCCCAGTCTACAGTGAGCACACAGCAAACTGACGGAAGAGACAGAAACTTATTTATTTAATTTCTTATCTAGTACACAACTTGTAAAAAGACAGCGCTGTGAGCAAATATCACAGAACTAAGTTATCTGAATAGATATGAGCAAGACAGTGATATCTATAAAATTTAAATCTCATTCTCTTCGCCTGTCAGCCTTTCAGAAATGCCTCTGCTGCCTTTTACCACTCTATGCTCAAGTAATACAACTTTCAAACTAATGCAAGGAAAATGACATAGGACAGTATATCTTCTATCTAAAAACAAACAAGGAATTCTAAATCCAAACAGAAATGATTTTCAGACAATCCGGTTTTATCACATCTACATCTCTCTCCTCCCCCTTTTGTGGAAGTAACAAGAACAACCTATGAATCTATGTCAGAAGACAAAGGGAAAAACAAAACTCTGTGCCCAGGAAGACCTGATTTTACAAACCAGGAGGTGACCAAATTTCCAAAACATCATTGTCATAACCACGCATCAACAGGAAGGGGACACTAGAAGTACATATACACAATAGGACTCACATATTACAAATTAGTCACTGATCCTTTATGCATTTCTTAACTCACCCAGTCTCAGAAAATGTGCACATAAAGACTCTTGTTTATGTTATGGTCTCAGTTGTTCATTTTTGAGCAACCCACAGGGCAACCTATCCACATATGTTCTTCTGGTTTAGTTGCTAAAGTCGTGTCTGACTCTTGTGACCCTATGGACTGTATCCCACACCAGGCTCCTCTGTCCGTGGGATTCTCCATGCGAGAATACTGGATTGGGTTGCCATTTCCTACTCCAGAGGATCTTCCTGACTCAGAAATCAAACCCGGGTTGCTTGCATGGCCGGCAGATTCTTTACTGACTGAGCTATCAGGGAAGCCCATGAAGAATATTTCCTTAACCGTTTCAACAAAAAGAAATTAATGCATAATCATTTCAAAGCTCTGACTTTTAAGTTTCCATGCTTGTTGATATACTGGAGAAAAGACATACTTAGTGGACATCAGAATTGAGAGCCAGAGTAACTCGATGAAGCATACATACAGTTCTGCATCCAATTCTGGAGGTAATAAAACCATTCTGTCATGTCTGATGGATGCTTGAACAGATTTTCAGATTTTGAAAGTCTCAAGTTAAGCTTCTAGTTTATTCCACTAAATCTCCAAGGCTTTGTAAAAAATGATCTCTCGTATCTTCACTACAAGACTTGAGTATGAAACTCTCCAGCAGGAAAACATCCTTAGAGCCAGGTATATTTTATAAACAATTATGTGTCTGCATTACCTGAATATAGGAGACCAATGCTGAAGCTGCTTGAAAATAACAACAGGAAAACTGGTGGCCAGTGAGAAAGCCCCAGAGATGGGGCACCAATTTACTACAGACATTTGTGATGAAAGAGGAAAGTTACTTGTCTTAAAGGAAAACTAAAGTCAGATATGGCAAATCCATTGGCATTAAAACCTAAAACTTTGCCTATTTTAAAAGAACTACACATTTTTAAAAACACATGTTACTTTTTAGAGTATTTTTAGGTTTTTAGAGGAGAGAGAGCTCCTAAATGTCCCTTCCCCCTACACATATGCAATTTCCCCACAAGTACCGCAAAACAGAGTGATAATGTATGTTGCCACTGATGTACCTGAACTAACACATCCTCATCACCCAGGTCCATAGACTACATACAGTTTACCACGTACAGTGGTGTACATTCAACAGGTTTGGACAAATGTATAACATGTATGCACTATTGTAGTATCACACCGAATAGTGTCACTGTCCTAAATTTCTCTGTGCTCCAACCACTCATCTCTCCCAATTGCTGGCAACCAATGATCCTTTTACTGTCTCCACAGTGTTGCTTTTCTTCAAAATGTATCCTCCATATGTAGCCTTTTCAGATTGGTTTCTTTCACTTGGTCATATGCATTTAAGTTTCCTCCATGTATTTTCATGGCTTGATAGTCCATTTCTTTGGAACCACACGTATTTTTAATTGACTTTCTTCCATAACTTAGAACTGTGGTTTCCATAGTTGGAGGAAGAGTTTCCATTTTACAAATTGGTAAACATAACATACTGGAGTAGGTAAGCCCTGGACTTAGAGACAGCAGTCATGGGTTCAATTTGTTCAGCTATGCAATTTACTAGAATGAGACCTTGTAGAAGTCCCTTAACCACTAAGGAGAGTGAAGACTGGACGTAAATAGGTTTAATTGTCTGTGAGGAAACTTGGCTTAAGGTTGTGTCTGAAAGGGGTGTCCCTGAATGAGTGATGACCCTCTGACCCAGCTGTAAAATGAACACATGTAAGAAACAGGGAGTTACTAAGTTCAAGGAAATCAATATCATAAATAAAGATCATAAAACTGCTGTTGAATTCTAAAACAAATTCCAGTTACCCCCATACAGTGGAACAAAACGCTGCCAATGAAAATCATGATTTAGGGTATGGGACATTTTACTAATGGGGGCTCACTCTCATAAATAATCCCAGGGGGAACTGAGATATAAAGATGCATACCCAGAATTATACTAAATCTGTTGCCCATACATGGGGTCATAAATAAAGGCAGCTAAAGAAATATACCAAAATGTTTATCAGTGCTTATCTCTGGTTAATAATTATAATTGTACTACCCAGGGTTTCAGCAGAAAAGAGATGAAATTCTCAAACTAAATAATTTAAGGAGAGTGGAGCGTGTATTAAGGGACTATTAGCAAGACATGGGGCAGAGTGGTACAGGCTTCCAGAGCAGACCCCATTCCCACCCTACATGGTAGGGGCTGGAGGAGGAAGTGGTTTCCTGAATATGTATAGAGAGAATTCTATAAAGAAGGCTGCTTGGTAGGAGCTGTGCCCTTCAATCAAGGTGCACAGCCAGCTGGCAGTAACCCTGCAGGGAGGAAATAAATAACCAGCCTCATTCACACTGGCGAAACCCAAGGCGGGTCAGAATGCAAAACGGTCAGGCTCCTAGGCACTCAGTAGCATGAAGAAGGATGAATCTAGAGAAGCAGAATGACTTCACTCTTTTTTCTAAAATTTGAATTTTCTATGTTTTATCCAATGAGTGTGTAAAACGTGTATTTCATAGCTTTACTTTTTTTTTTCTTTCACCTGTAGCATTTCAAGTTTGTCATTCTTTGCAATGGTTTGGATAAAAAAATAAACAAAACAGGGGTGTGGGTCAAAAAAGATTGAAAATAAATAAGAGGGAAAATTAAAAAATTACAGAAAGGCTAACATGAGGAGTGATACAGGGAAATATAAAAGACATACTTGGTGGTCAAAGAAAATAGATGTCTGAGTGTTCCTGCACCAGTTCCATGCATCTTATGCTCTTTAAGGACTAATAGTCAGAGAAGTAATAGTAAACTTTTTGCATTTCATTTATTTTTAAAAATTTTATTAGAATAATAGCAATTTTTAAGAGAACATTTAAGAGACCTTCCAGCATCTGCTTTGACACACAGTCAGCCCTGAATGAAAATACCGTTTCAGAGTCGCCAAGGTCCTTTTTCAGCGTTCTGAAACCATTTTGTCTTCTCCTGTCTCTGATCTAAACACATCTGTTTTCAAACCCCAAATGGTCATTTTGCAAGTGGACCAGATCAAGTGCAATCCAGACCTAGCAGATCTTACAGATGGGGCCAGTTTCTGTATTAGCAGATGTCAAACCAAGCAAATCATCATCACTGGCTAACAGCAGGCAGATGAAGTCAGGAATAGGTTGTGGGGTCTCCACCTCCTCAGAGCTCAGTTCTGTAAGCTAACACTGTTCTTCAAAACTGCCCCTTGTGCATCCAGACGCCTGTGCTGATTCAGTAAAGGGCAATGAACAATCTAGGAGCCTGGTCCCCTGCAAAGACTCCCCAGTGGAGGCACAGCTCCAAATGGCTTCATCTGTGTGAGGCAGGCGGGGTCACCTGAGTTCATTTCTCCCATCACAGTCTGGTCTGTGGCTGCTCCCTTAGCAACTCTGAGCTGCTGCCAGCAGTCATGGGAACAGGAGTTATGACCTCTGCCTCAAACTGCAAGCCTAAAAACAAAAGCCACAGCACCTCCAGCCTTGGCAACGTCTAATTTATGTCCGAGTTGCCTGGCTGTAGATTTCAGACCCAAGGCAGCCCCTGAGTGAGGTAGGCAGGGGCTAGTCCATTAAAAGGGTGATGGGAGAGCCAGGAAGTCCCAAAGCAGATGTCCAAACCTAATCGAGTAGAAATCTAAGGGCAGACACAATCAATGCTAGTTTTGGCAGGCCTGTGGCTATTTAATTAAACAGACCCCTGACCTGACACTACAATCAATGCTAGAGAAGTGCGGGTGGTTCTGAACAAGCAAAAACATGTCTAAATTGCAAAACTTCAAATAAATTGTGGAAACTATCAGAATGGAGTGTTAGCTGATAGGTACTGCTAGAGATTTCAAGCCACTAGGATTTTCTAGAAACAGTTGATTTAAGATAAGTTGGGGAAGCACATTGTACAAGGGTTTCCCTAGTGCAACTTAACTTTCCTATTAAGGAAAACAACTTTAGTAATTTGCATTGAACCATTTATATGCAATCAGGAGTTAGTCTTCTCTTCAATGGCATATAAAAATAGAAAGCATAAATGTCAGAGCTGGAAGAGACTCTAGATAGCACCATTTTTACTTTGTTAAGCAAAGCAACCCCTTTTTAAAGAGATAAATCTTGCATACAACCTGAACACACCTAGAACAGATGAGAGAAATGTTTTATTCACATAAATGTATAAGTTCACATTTCTGTCCAATGCTGCAAGTTTAGTCACCATGAACAAAGAGGTTTTTTGGATGGATGTGATCAGGATTTTGAGAGATGACTTGAAGACTTATATCAATTTTAGAATTTAAAGGGTTTTTTTGGGTATTTTCTTTGCAACTGCTTTGAAGGTGATGACAGCAATTCTCACAGAGAAATTCCTGCAGTGGTGAGGATGTTTTTGTAACAGCAATTTTTTTTTTCTGCAACCATAGGGCATTTTATCAAATAAAGCAAATGAAATTTCATTCCGAAATCTTCACTGAAACAAGTTAACATTGACAATGTTTTAAGAAGCTGTGGTCTCCAAAGAGTTAAAATATCTTTTTTAAATGACTGTGATAAAGATAGCTAGCTGGACTCTTCACAAAAATCATCTCTCTTTCCTTTCCTTCCTGGGTACACAGTTCAGCCATGTTTTCCAGCCTTCTTTGTAGTTATTTGTCTGAGATTTACCTAGTGAAATGTGAGCAGAGCTGATTCACACCACTCCCAGACCCTGCACCTGCAGACTTGTCACAGGCAACCCTCCAACCCTTTCCTCGACAGCCTGCTGGCTGGAGAGGACTCCAAGGATCCAGAGAGGAGGATAAGGCCACAAGACAGAGGAAGCCTGGGCTCTCCAAGGACCATGTAGAGAAGGCCACTTGCAGACCAAGAACAGTTTATTAGATTTGGAAGAGCAAGGACTAAACTTTAACTGTGTTAGGCAAGAAAGGTTTGGAACCTTTTTATGACAGCTAGCGTTATTTACTCTTAAAATATAATGGTTAAGGTAAATATGCAAATAATATTTGAATTAAATGTTCACAGGACCGCTGAAGCACCTATCTAGAAGCCATGGTTTGAGAACTAGAACTTTGATCCAAATTTCTATAGAAAGGTATGTTTTCTGTGGTACAGGACCAAAACAACCCTTATTCAAAGCCGCCAAAACATCAGGAGGGCTTTTAGTAACTGGTGAGCACACTAATATGATCAAGATAGCTTCCCTTTTTATGCAGTATTGTGGGAGACTCAAGGCTCCATTCCCTCTCAGCCTAAATCATTATCATCCTGGCATACCTCCATAAATCTCAGAGGACTCACCTCCTATACCTGCCATACTTGGGGGTGTAAGGTAGAGCAGGACTTCTTTCTTCTGAAAGATTTCTATACCAGAGGGACACCTTCTCTGCCATACTACTCTTAGTAAATTAGCCACAGTAAGACAGGAAGCTGGAGACAGCAAAAGACCAGCAAACTCAGAGAAGATTAAACTTCAAATTCCACACCCACTTTTTTAAACCATCTTATTGAGGCACAGCCTGCCTGCCTGCCTGGTAAGTCACTTCAGTTGTGTTTGAGTCCTGGTGACCCTATGGACTGTCGCTTGCCAGGCCCCTCTGTCCACGGGATTTTCCTAGCAAGAATACTAGAGTGGGTTGCTGTGCCCTCCACCAGGAGATCTTCCTGGTACACAAAAATCTGTCTATATTTAATGTATACATGTTGTTGAGTTTAGAAATAAATATAAAACCATGAAAAGAATCACTACAATCTATGCCAGAAACCTATCCATCACCTCTAAAAGTTTCCTCCCAACATCTTATTTGTTATGTTTTATATGTATGGACTGTTGTTTCATTTAGTTGTTCAGATGTATCTGACTCTTTTGCAACCCCATGGACAATAGCCTGCAAGGTTCCTCTGTCCATGGGATTCTCCAGGCAAGAATACTGGAGTGGGTTGCCATTTCCTTCTCCAATATATATGGATAAGAACAATTAATATAAAATCTTCCCTATTAGCAAATATTTATATGTACAATACAGTATTATTAGCTATAGACACTGTTCCATACAATAGATCTCCAGGACTTATTCATCTTGCATAAATGGAACTTTGTACCCAAAGCCCCTCAGTTAGAGAGGGAGGAAGAGAGGAGTTCACTCTAATTTTTGTTTCTGAAATAACTCTAGCTGAGAAAAAAATTAGAACAACTCCCATATTCCCCATTTTCCAATCCTCAGTGATATGAAGGGACAGCAATCTAGGTGTTTAACTTTGCTTAGTGTTATTTTTTTCCCTATAAAATCAGAAAAAGCCTTTACCAAGAACTGTACAAAGGTAGCAGGATACAAGAAATCTATTATATTTCTTTATACTAACAATGAAATATCAGAAAGGGAAAGTAAAGAAACAGTTCCCTTTAAAATCTCATTAAAAAAATACTTAGGAATAAACCTGACCAAGGAGCTGAAAGATTTAAACATTGAGAACTATAAAACATTGATAAAGGAAATTGAAAATAGTTTAAAGAAATGGAATGATATCCCATGCTCTTGGATTGAAAGAATTAATATGTTTAAAATGGCCATACTATCCAAAGCAATCTACAGATTTAATGCAATCTCTATCAAACTACCCACGACACTTTACATGAAGTAGAGCAAATTTCATACCATTTCTATGGAACCATAAAAGGCCCAGAATTGCAAAAGCAATCCTGAGGAAAAAGAACAATGCTGGAGGAATAATCCTCCCAGATTTCAGACAATACTACAAAGCAACAGTAATAAAAACAGCTTGGTTTTGGCACAAAAACAGACATGTGGGTCAATGAAACAGAATAGAGGGCCCAGAAACAAACCCATACATCTACAGGGAATTAATCTTCAAAAAAGGAGGCAAAAATATACAGTGGAGAAAAGACCATCTCTTCAGCAAGTAGTGTTGAAAAAGCTGAACAGCCTCATGCAAATCAATGAAGTTAGAATGCACCCTCATACCCAACACAAAAATAAACTCAAAATGGTTTAACAACTTAAATATAAGACATGACACCATAAAACTCCTAGAGGAGAACATAGGCAAAAGATTCTCTGTCATAAATCATAGCAATGTTTTCTTAGTTCAGTCTCCCAAGGTAATATAAGTAAAAGCAAAAATAAATAATTGGGACCTAATCAGACTTATAAGCTTTTGCATAGCAAAGGAAATCATAAATAAAATGAAAAGACAACTTACAGCCTGGGAGAAAATATTTGCAAACAATGTGACCAACAAGGGCTTAATTTCCAAAATATAAAAACAGGTGTTAAAATTCAATAATGAAAAACAAACAACACAATCAAAAAATGGGGAAAAGACCTAAACAGACATTTATCCAAAAAAGACACATAGCATGGCCAGTAGGTACGTGAAAAGATGTTTGACATTGCTAATTATTAATGTAAATAAAACTATAATAAGGTATTACCTCACATGTGCAGGATGACCATCATTAAAATGTCTACAGATAAATGCTGGAGAGGGTGTGGAGAAAAGGGAACTCTCTTACACTCTCGGCAGGAATGTAATTTGGTACAGGCACTATGGGGAACAGAATGGAGGCTCCTCAAATTAAAAATAGAGTTGTCATATGTTCCAGCAACCCACTTCTGGGCATATATCCAGAGAAAACTGTAACTCAAAGATATATATACCCCAGTATTCATAGCAGCACTATTTACAATAGCCAGGACATGAAAGCAACCTAAATGTCCATCAACAGATGAATGTATAAAGAAGATACGATATATTTACACAATGGAATAGTATTTAACCATAAAGAATGAAATAATGCCATTTTCAGCAACATGGATAGATCTAGAGATTGTCATGCTAAGTGAAATAAACCAGAAAGAGAAAGACTAACACAATAAGATATCACTTACATGTGGAAACTAAGATATGATACAAATGAACTTATTTACAAAGTAGAAACAGACAGACATAGAAAACAAACCAAAAAGGGGTTGGGGGGAATAAATTAGGAATTTGGGATTAGTAGATACAATCTACTATATATAAAATAAATAAATAACAAGGTCCTACTATATAGCACAGAAAACTATATTTAATATCTTATAATAGACCATAATTAGTAAAGTGATACCAACCTAGATAGCATATTAAAAAGCAGAGACATTACTTTGCCAACAAAGGTACGTCTGGTCAAGGCTATGGTTTTTACAGTGGTCATGTATGGATGTGAGAGTTGGACTGTGAAGAAAGTTGAGTGCTGAAAAATTGATGCCTTTGAACTGTGGTGTTGGAGAAGACTCTTGAGAGTCCCTTGGACTGCAAGGAGATCCAACCAGTCCATCCTAAAGGAGATCAGTCCTGGGTGTTCATTGGAAGAACTGATGCCGAAGCTGAAACTCCAATTATTTGGTCACCTCATGCGAAGAGTTGACTCATTGGAAAAGACCCTGATGCTGGGAGGGATTGGGGGCAGGAGGAGAAGTGGACGACAGAGGATGAGATGGCTGGATGGCATCACCGACTCGATGGACATGAGTTTGAGTAAATTCCGTGAGTTGGTGATGGACAGGGAGGCCTGGCGTGCTCCGGTTCATGGGGTTGCAAAGAGTCAGACATGACTGAGCAACTGAACTGAACTGAATAAACCACAATGGAAAAGAAAATGAAAAAATATGTATAACTGAATGACTTTCCTGTACACCAGAAACTAACACAATATTGTGAATCAACTACGTGTGTGTGTGTGTGTGTGTGTGTTAGTCACTCAATCTTGTCTGACTCTCTGCAACCCCATGGACTATAGCCTGCCAGACTCCTTTGTCCATGGAATTCTCTAGGCAAGAATACTGGAGTGGGTAGCCGTTCGCTTCTCTAGAGGATTTTCCTCACCAAGGAATCAAACCCAGGTCTTCTGAATTGCAGGCAGGTTCCTTACTGTCTAAGCCACCAGGGACACCCCAAATCAACTATGCTTCAATCTGCACATGCTTGTTCAGACAGGCGAATGGCCATCTCACCAGAACACCTTCCAACTCAGGGCTCTCCCTTGGGCATTTCTTGGGATAATCCTTTGTTATCCCATCAGAATTTCTGCCTTGAAAATTTTTTTCTGGTTTAGACAGAAAAGGCAGTATGAATATATCTTCCTCCTCTAAATCCTCTCCCCATGTAAGGTTTATTTAAAAAGTAAATAAATAAATAATGGTTTCAAAGGGAAGGAAAGGACAGAACAACCCAACCAAACACACACATGCATTAACACTCCTCAACTGTCTTCAACTCAGAAATAAAGCACTGTTGATTGAGCTCATTCCAGAACATCCCAATATGTACTAAAAGGAAACAATATCAAGAGGCAGAAGAAATGCCTAGGAGACCAGATTGTGATGAGATTCACTGCTGTGTGCACTGGCAAAAGCAACTTAACCAGACAAACACCAGCCTATAAATAATGGCAGTTACTCCCAAGAAAGTGTCACCACTTTCTGTGGTGGACTGGTTTTCTTTATTTGGCTATCATTATTTTCCAAAGGTCTTGTTATTACATTTAGAAAGAAATCAGAAGCTAGAATTGAGCAGGGACCATTATGGTAATAGCTGCTCTGAATCCAGCCTTGAAGACAGGTCCACAGAGTTACTCAACTCCCCCGCCCCTCCAGTTAAAACATCCCTTTCGGTACAAAAAAAGGATGCAATTTTTAGCCACAAAATATATATATATGCTATTGTGATTATGAAAAACACTAATTAGCTGTCTGGGGGGAAAGAAGTTCTGCTGTAGAATTATGAAGGAATGTTAAAAGCTCAATGTGTGAATATACTATAAATGCAGAAGGAGGCAAGAAGGTGAAACAAACTCTAAATGCCACCAGAAAAGTAATTTGCAAATATTTCTTTTGTGATAAAGTTAATGCATCTTTTTTAAAAAGTTGTTCTTTGGTGGTATAAATAACTAGAAATGCAAAGCAAAGACATTCCCAGAGAAGAGATTTTTAAATGCTAATCAAGCAAGCAGCTTTTATATAATATGAAAGCTAACACTGAGGAAAAAAGAAGAGAAAGGACAAATGTAGTAAGTAGGAAATTTTTTCTATGAAATATCGAGATGAAAATCCTTTCCTGTAATTTCTACACAATACAAATTACATGTAAATGATATTTGATATTTGATATCTGATAATTGATAAATTTTTATTTACTTTTAGGAAACATAGCCCAACATTTACAGTCAGTTTGTCTCCTGGAAAGTCTTATTGAGAGGAAGTGTTATACTCACCCAAAGCCTCACAACCCGTTTTACCCCTTTTAACCCTGAATATCACACTTTACAGACTGAAAACAGACTCCGTCACAAAACAGCTTAGTTATAAGATTTCTAAATGTTTCCAGAAAATCTAGGGGATGATATTTTCAAGTTAATATCTTTATAAATTTGGTGTTAAACTGTTACTGAAAAGTATACATCATATTTTGACTTTCCCTAAATACAGATTCACAAAATAAAATTAAATCTATGATTTCTTACAGTCCTCTAGGAGTATATTCCCACCCCAGAATCACAGTAAACAATGGCACATAGGATAACCATCTCCTAAAATGACAGACTCAAAGCTTTAATCAAAACTTTATTGACAAAAGCAGGTTTATCTAGGATCCCAACATCAGATCATTCAAGGCCTAAGAAAATTGAAGTTTGGTTAGTAGGTTTTTGTTATACCTATCTTATTGTTCACCAATCATTCATTGGTGACACTTCACTTAACAAATATTTACTGCACACTTACTACATGTAAGGTGCTCTTTTAGGCACTGAGGTTAGGGCAATGAAGAGTGTCCACCACATCCCTTCTGTCCCAGAGTTTACAATCTAAACAAGAGGCAAGGCTGAAGAGAGGACAAGGAAACGTTTTTGAACTGGAGGCACTACTGATGTTTGAGGCCAGACTAGTATTTGTACTGTAAGGTTATCCTTTAGTGGTAAGGAGCACATTATCACTAAAAGCTGTCTGAAAAATTCCATGGACAGAGGAGCCTGGCAGACTACAGTCCATGGGGCTGCAAAGAGTGGGATAGGACGGAGTGAGCATGCACACACACACTACTAAATGCCAAGAACAGCTCCTAGTCAATGGTGATAACTAAAAACATCTCTCCACATTTCCAAATCTTTCTAGGGGTAGGAGATGACTTCAAAAGTGCTTGGATGAAGAAAAGAAGCTTTCTGTGTAAGATATGAACTCTCCAATCTGGGAAGGTTTCCCAAATTCAAGACAACCTAGGAAATCAGAAGCAATCCTAATAGAGGTTGACCTTAAAAGAAAGGAAGTGTTTTACTGCCAAAGTTATTTAGCATTTCCTAGCGTTTCTTATTCATTCTGCCCTTGTGCTCCATCTCAGGAATTGAGAGGAAGGGCAAAAAGACCAACCTCCAGTTTAGGAACTCCTGAAAAATAATAGTTAAGTGTAAATTCTGTTTGGGATTTGTATTTGCTTTTTGGGTACAATCTGTTTATTTGTAGCAATTCTTACATGCTTTGAAGCAAAAGAGTGATGCTTTGGAAGAGAAGAAAAAGTTTTAGCAACTATATCTCTAAAATATCTAATTGTAAACCACTTTGATTCACTTAGTTCTTAAAAGCTATTTAGTATAAACACTGCTGAATTAGAAGTTTTATATGTCCATTCCTCAAGTTTTAGAGTTAGTAACCTAACGTTTGCTCTTTTGATAAGTGACCTTCAAATACAATATCCTGAAATTCAGACTCTCAGGTATGTATTCATTTTGAACATTTGTGAACTAATTTATTTGTTAATGAAAGGAGATATATAGGTAAATTTGTTCTTAAATGCATTCTTCTAATGAATAACAAGGGCTATTTATATTTAGGAAGTTCATTTGGTTTTGCTTTGCTTTTGAAGGTTTATTTTGCTAAGAAAAACATGTAAAGTACTGCAGTGGTTTCAAAATGCTTCCCACAAATTCTTTGATGCTCCTCTCTTTAAGAAGTGAAGCTTAATTCCCATCCCCTTGAGTGTGGACTGGACTTAATGACTCATATCTAGTGCATAGCATATGGCAAAGGTGTATGTCTTCCTCAACTAGATCATAAAGGATGTTGCAGCTTCCTTATTGTTTATTTGTCTCGAGTCAGTCATTCTGGGGGAAGCCAGATGATGTGTCATGAGGATATTCAAGCAGATCTATGGAGAGATCTACCTGGTGACGAATACTCCTGCCAGCAGTTGTGTGAGCATGTCATCCTAGAAGAAGCTCCTCCAGTCCCACTCACACCTTCAGATGACTGCAGCTCCTGCTGACATCTTGAGTCAAACCTCATGAGACACTTAGCCAGAACCATCTAGCTAAGCTACTTTCATGTTCAGACCCATAGATACTGTGGACTAAAAATGTTTACTGTTTTAAACTGCTATGTTTGGAGGCAATTTGTTTCTCATCAGCAGATAAGTCATGCAAGTTTGTACTCTGATCATCAGGTCTAAATAAAAACCTAAAGTCCAAGGCTATTTTTAACTCTCCACATCACAAACAAGTGTAACTCAGATGTCAGTATTAGCATATGCCTTTCAGACATCTAGATCTAATTGACTCTGCTCAGAACCCTGTGAATTCCATAGCTGTGGACTCCGAACTCCACTCTGTGGCATCATTCTGGACACAGAGTACTGACCCTTGCTTTCTAGACCTCTTTTTCCACCTAACCAGAGATTACCAAGACATTCTTTCCAAATAAATAGAGTATCCTATATTTATTTGGAAAGGAATTGAGGTAAGTACAAATTTCTCTATTTTATCATTCAATATTTTATTAAAGTTTAATGCATGAACTTATAAACTCTGAACCAGACTAATATCAACATATTCTAAAGTACCAGACCCATTTAGTGGAATAACACTCCCATGCCACAAATTTTTAATGTGTGTGATAGACAACTTCTAAAATGGCTGTTAATGATCCCCACTTCCTGGTATTCATGCCCTGGTATAATTCCCTCCCCCGAGTGTGGAGAGGACCTAGTGACTTGCTTCCTACAAATAAAATGTCACGAAAGTGATAGAATGTCACTTCTGAGATGAAGTTGCAGAAAGACTCTGGCTTCTATCTTGCTTATCCTCTCCTGTTCTCTCACTTGTCCATCTGATGAAGGCCAGCTGCCATACTGTGAACTGCCCTGTACCAAGATGTATGTGGCAAAGGATAGAGGGAGACCTTCAGCTAACAACCAATAGTAACAGAGCTGATTGCTACCCAGCAATCAGTCTAACAGCTAAATCCTCCCAACAACCACATGCGTGAGCCTGAAAGCACATTCTCCCCTTGTCACACCTCAAGACAACTTCAGCCCCCTGGCTGCAGTCTGGTCCCCCAAGGTGTAAGGATAATAAATGGTTGTTATTTAAGCTGTTAAATTTGGGAGTAATTTGATATGCAGCAATAGATAACTAATAAAATATGGAAAAAGATAGCTTTAAGATAAAAATCATAAAGTACATGACAGTTAAGTGTTTCTAGAGCATACCTAGCACTGTTGGCACAAAGTGCTAAATAATGATTGAACAAGACTTAGTAATGCCAAGGCCTAGATCATCGGATGCAAATTTACCCAGGAATAGTGTGTGTTTTTCCCCTAAGGTAGTTTCCCAGATTCATTTTTGTTGTCCTCAAGAAACTGAAAGGAGACTATATACTATAAAGGAGACTATAACCCCATGGTTATAGGGTCTTAAAATGCTTTTCTGAAAAATCAAATAGTGAGGAGTAGCCAAGATGGCAGAGTAGAAAGACCCTGAGATCACCTCCTCCCACAGATACACCAAAATTACAGCTCTTTATAGAGCAACTACTGGTGAGAAAGACAAGATTAGCAGAAAAGATCTCCTACAACTAAAGATATAAAGAAGGAACCATAATGAGATAAATATAAGGGCAGAGAGGAGATATAGCCAAGACCTATGTCACTGGGTGGGCAACCAACAAACGGGATGAGGATTCCTCGCAAGAACTGAGGAATCTGAGCCCCACATCGGGCTTCCCAGCCCAGAGACCCTGCATGAGGAAGATGAGTGCCTAGAATGCTTGGCTTTGTTTGGCCAGGAAGGCTTACTTATTGGAGAACCAGAGAGATGTGGGAGATAGAGACTCTACTCTGAAAGGGTTCACACAAAATCTCACATACTCCAGGACTCGGAGCAGAAGCAGTAATTTGAAAGAAGCCAGGGTCAGAGCCATCTTCTAATCTTAGAGAGCCTCTCAGAAATGCAGGAGGCACCTGGAACTCACTCTGGGGACATGGACACTGATGGTAGCCATTTTGGGGAGCTTGTTTTTACCAAGAGGACATTGGTGTTGACAAGCACAATTCTGGAATTCCCTCTCTAGTTTATTAGCACTGAATCCGGTTCCATCCACCAGTTTGTTGACACCAGGACTTGTGTGCCTCAGGCCAAGCAACTAGCCAGGCAGGAACATGGCCACACATACCAGCAGGCTAGCTGACTTAGACCCCCTGAGCCCACAGGATACAGCTCTGTTCACCAGAGGGCCCAACATCAGGCCCTGTACAACAGGTCACCAGCATTAGCCATGGGAACCCCAAAGCCCCGCATCCAGAAACCCAAAGATCCAGCTCAGCCCCCAGTGGGGTAGCCGTGACTCCAAGAGCAGCCTCAGCCACCAGGGGCAGGCACCAGCTCCAGAATCCCTGGGCCTTGTAGCCTGCATGTTAGGACTCCAGCCCACCCACCAGAAGGCTGGTACCAGGTCTGAAACACCTTGACCCCTTAGTCAGCTGCCTCAGGATCTGGCTACAATCACCAGTGGGTGGACACCTTGGACCACAAAACAGCCAGTCATGTCAGGAACTGGGTCTACCTCCATGTAAGCTGACCTGAGATCCAGGAATCCCAGGCCTGAAACTATCTACCAAGAAACCTGGCTCTACCCACCAGTGGGCCAGCACTATCCTTAGGGCCCCACATCTCTGCAGCCTCAGCCTAGTGACCTGGTCCTACCCACAAGTGGCCAACAGCCTCTGCACAATACAGGGCCTGGAAACCAACAAGACCAGGGCCCAATGCTTACCAGACCACACACAGTACTCAGCCCACCACAAGAGAAAGACCCACACAGCCCACATACGGAGCATCCCTAGAGCACATAGCTCTGGTGGCCAAAGAAGAGTGCACTGCTGGGATATATGTGGATATATACAAATGTGGTATATCTGTACAATGGAATATTACTCAGTCTTAAAAAATGATGAAATCTTGCCATTTGCAACAACATGGCTAGCCCTAGAGGGTATGATGTTAAATGAAATATGTCAGACAGAGAAAGACAAATACTGTATGATTTCATTTATATGTGGAGTCTAAAAAAACAAGTGAATAAACAGCAAGACAGAGTTATAGAAATAGACAAAAAACAAAACAAAACAGGTGGTTATCAGAGAGGAACTTCCCCAGCAACTCAGTGGTAAAGAATCCACCTACCAATGCAGGAGATGTGGGTTCAATCCCTGGGTCGGGAGGATCTCTGGAGTAGGAAATGGCAACCCACCTTAGTATTCTTGCCTGGAAAATGCCTTGGATAGAGGAGCCTGGTGGGCTGCACTCCATGGGGTCACAAAGAGTGGGACACTACTGAGCGACTGAGCATGCATGCAACAGAGAAGGGAGTCGGGAAGGGAAGAACTAGGTGTTGGAGATTAAGAGGTACAAACTTCCAGTTTTAAAATAAATAAGCCACAGGTATGAAATGTACAACATGGAGAATATAGTCAACAATGAAATAATGTTGTATGGTGCCAGATGGTTAACTATAATTATCATAGTGATCATTTTGTAATGTACAGAAATAGTGAATCACTATGTTGCATAACAGGAACTAATACAGTGTGGGAGGTCAATTATACTTCAAAATCAAACAAACTCATAGAAAAAGAAATCAGATTTGTGGTGACCAGAGAAAGGAAGTCAGGAGAGGGGGAATTGCACGAAAGGTACAAACTCCCAGTTATAAGATAAATCAGTAGTAGGGACATAATGTACAACATGACAAATATAATTAAAACTATTATATGTTATGTTTGAAAGCTGTTAAAGAGAGTAAATCCTAAAAAGAGTTCTCATCACAAGGAAAAATTTTATTTCTATTTCTTTAATTTTATATCTGTGTGAGATGATGGATGTCCATTAAATATATTGTGATAATCATTTCATGATGTATGTAAGTCAAATCATTATGCTGTACACTTTAAACTTATACAGTGCTATATGTCAATTACAGCTCAAAGAAACTGAAAGAACAGAAATAAAAGAAAGAAAGAGGGAGAGAGAGAAAGAAAGAGAGACAAGGAGAGAAAGAAAGAAACGAGGAAGAAAAGAAGGGAGAGGGAGCCAGGGAGGGAGGAAGTGACCGAAAAAAAAAATCAAACGGAGACATATCTGGCATGTGCGTGGATTCTGATCTCCTTACCTGGGTTTTATGAATTCACTACCTACCACGTGGTTGGTAAGTTATTCACACCTAAATATGGACGGAAAGGTAAACTGGAGAGGCTATTTGTCAGCACAACTTGTCTTGAACTCATGAATTTTAAAAAGGGAAAAGTAGCTGAATTTTGAGTTTTCTTTGAATCAGCATTTCTCTAGATGTGTTCCAAGGAGGACTCATTATACAGGCTATTTAAAGGTGGTGTGTTTTTAAAGAGTTCCATTATCAAATAAGTTTGAGAAAAGCGAGGTGGAATTAAGTTAAAGCAGAATTCTTTTTCACATATCTCTAAGCCTTTGCTATGTAAATGAATACTGTGAGTCTCCAAGAAGAGAGTGGGTTACACAATGTTTTTAAAGCTTATTTGGATACAGCACTGAAATTTCTTCCTGAGCATCCCTGGACTCACATTTTGGAAAACTCAGAAAATTAAGAGCTTAACTGATGGCTGACATCAGAATGTTGTTCCCTGCGCTCCCCTATTAAAGATCCCACCCCTCACATATGGTCCAAGTCCTTCTCTCCAAACCTCTCTCATGGACTGTAAGCTGTATTAGGTCCACATTTAAACGGATTTAATATCTCTGACCACAGGCAGTTTTAGCTTCAAGCACAGTTGTTACAGGCAACCTTACTAATAGTTTTCCTGCTCTTAAAATAGGGGTCATAAATTATAATAGTAAACTCACACCAAATGCTAGCAATGTGTCAGACACTCTTTTGATGCAATATAATCTGTACTTACAGATGAAAGTGTTGATACCCAGATGGGTTAAAGGAACCGCTGTTTAAATTCTGCCTCTAATATACAGGCACCACATAAATATGGCATTAAATCCTGTTGCAATATGGACATGACCTGCATCAGTTCAACAATTTGATACAAATTCATGATAGGAAGAGCACAAATTAATGTCACAGTCTATTACAACTCATTTCAATTCAATGCTAACTTTTCCCTTATTGATTATTATATTGTAACAGAAGCATACTAGCATATAGTCTCATTGCAAATTAATATTAATGTGCCAAGAATGATATAATCAATGTCAAAATTAAAAAAAATTAACAATCCATTAGGTTTCTTTTACAATCTTTTGAACTAAAGATTGGTTAAAAAATTCACAATGTTATTTTAAAGATGTACAACATCAAAGTGAGATTGTTAATTCTGGAAACTTCTATTAAATCTATATGTGATACCAAGAAGTAAAAAACTTACAATTTCCTTTTGCTTTTGTTAATGCCAATAAGCCCATCTGTGTTTTGCACCATGAATATTATTCTATGAAACTGCATGTGTTTTTATAAATAAGCATTAATCAGTTTTTAAGAGAAAAAAGCCTTAATTTTAAAAAATCATACCACTGAGACTTTTTCTAATTATTAATCAATTATTTATTATTATATTTATAAATAATAATTATTTATTATTATTATTAATTTATCTAATTATTAAAAATTTAATTGAGTCTCATAGTAGAGTTTATTTTTTTTTTTTTTTTTTTTTTTTTTAAATTTTTTTATTAGTTGGAGGCTAATTACTTCACAACATTTCAGTGGGTTTTGTCATACATTGATATGAATCAGCCATAGATTTACACGTATTCCCCATCCCGATCCCCCCTCCCACCTTCCTCTCCACCCGATTCCTCTGGGTCTTCCCAGTGCACCAGGCCCGAGCACTTGTCTCATGCATCCCACCTGGGCTGGTGATCTGTTTCACCATAGATAGTATACATGCTGTTCTTTTGAAACATCCCACCCAATTATTAATTTATCTAATTATTAAAAATTTAATTGAGTCTCATAGTAGAGTTTATAATTGATAACAAAAACAGACCAGATACTCATTGTACAACCTAGAAGGAATCTAACTGTATCTCAAAGCTAGCAGCCTAGCTTAAACATGTGCTTCACTTCATAAGTTTAAGAAATAAAACAAAAACAAAAAACAGAGAACTTGAAAGTAGAATTATTCTGAGGAGGAATAAAAAGATTGTATGGAATTCCCTTTGTCATTGAAGCATAGAGGTAGTGAAAAGAGTTTGAGTTTTTGAGTTAGACAGATTTATGTTCTAATTCCACTTCTGGCTGTTTTACCTTAGACTGGGCTTTCCCTGGTGGCTCAGACAGTGAAGAATCTGCCTGCAATGCAGGAGACCTTGGTTCAACCCCTGGGTCGAGAAGATCCCCTGGAGAAGGGAATGTCTACCCACTCCAGTATTCTTGCCTGGAGAATCCCATGGACAGAGAAGCCTGGAAGGCTACAGTCCATGGGGTCACAAAGAGTCAGGCACCACTGAGCAACTTACACTTACCTGCTCTGAGTGTCCTCATCTATGAATTGAGAGCAGCAGTGGCGTGACAAAACAAGGCTTAGAAATCATACACTAAGCACCTAGCACACGGCCAGCACTCAGTAAAGTCCTAGAAATACCATCATTACTCAACAAAGAAAAAGATGAAACTTATTTTTTTAAAACCCTCTGTATATCTGTTTCAATATAAAAAAAAAAGAGAGAGAGAGAGAAGGGAACCCCAACTAGTGAGTGATCTTATGTCCGAAACTTGGTTCATATGACACAGTGAACCTTAGGAGAATTTTTTTCTCCCAACATAGGGAAAATCTTTAGCCACTAGTCATCTAATCCTCAGAGCAAGCTTTAGAAGGGAGGAGGCGGGGAGTAGAGGAGGAAGAGGAAAGAACGTTAGCAGATTTGGGATAGGGCTGCACAGACAGGATGGAAGTGAAGAAAAAAAATATGATGAAGGATTTTTACTCTTTGGCTTCTCTGTCCATGGGATTTCCCAGGCAAGAATACTGGAGTGGGTCACCATTTCCTTCTCCAGGGATTCTTCCCAATCCAGGGATTGAACCCTGGTCTCCTGCATTGGCAGGTGATTTCTTTACCACTGAGCCACCAGGGAAGCCCTTACAATGTTTTACCACATTCTTTGTCTGTCTCAAGACTATGGTTTTTCCAGTAGTCATGTATGGATGTGAGAGTTGGACTATAAAGAAAGCTGAGTGCTGAAAAATTGATGCTTTTGAATGGGGGTGTTGGAGAAGACTCTTGAGAGTCCTTTGGACTGCAAGGAGATCCAACCAGTCCATCCTAAAGGAGATCAGTCCTGGGTGTTCATTGGAAGGACTGATGCTGAAGCTGTAACTCCAATACTTTGGCCACCTCATGCAAAGAGCTGACTCATTGGAAAAGACCCTGATGCTGGGAAAGACTGAGGGCAGGAGGAGAAAGCGACGACAGAGGATGAGATGGTTGGATGGCATCATCAACTCAATGGACATGGGTTTGGGTAGACTCCAGCAGTTGGTGATGGACAGGGAGGCCTGGCGTGCTGCAGTTCATGGGGTCGCAAAGAGTTGGACACGACTGAGCAACTGAACTGAACTGAACTGAACTTGTTGCTTGAGAACACTGTGAGAAAACAGAAACATGTCTCCTTTATTTTGTGTTGGCCACAGTGCTCAGAATGGACTTTTTTTTTGGTTTAATTGGATTTTTTTAAACTATTTGGTGTTTCTTTTTTTTCTCTGTTGTAGCATATGGGATATAAGTTCCCCAACCAGGGATTAAACCTGCACCCCTGCATTGGAAGCATGGAGCTTTAACAACTGAACCACCAGCCAAGTAGGCAAGAACTTTTAAACACAGTGTTGTAAGTGCTGGGAGTGAGGGACAAAAGAATGAAGGGGTGAGGAAAGGGAACCAGAGAGAAAGGTGGAGAAAAGAAGTGGGTAATGAGCAAAAAGGTGGAAGATGAGAAGAAAGAAGGAAGAGGAAACAAAAAGTAGTTATTCTTTCAAACAATTCAGAGTAAAATTTGCTTCCATCTATGTTTTTGTGATTTTTTTTTACCCTTCCTTTACTTAATTACTATCTATTCTTTTACCTGAACTAATACTAAGAAAGCTTTGTGTAGTTGGGAGTAGAATTATCGGTAATAGTGTCAATGCTATGCCAGCTTCTGAGAGACTGCGGCTGGGATGGTAAGGCCAAGACGCCAGACAGCCATCCATCACCCACAGCCCTGTGATGGCTAACCCTTTCTTCTGACTCACACTGGCCAATCTATTTGCAGCCTGCTAAAGTCTAAGGCACAACCAAACCAATCTCTTTGTAATCCCTCTGAAAGCCTTTTCTGAGCTGCAACCTTTTCTGCTTTATCCACTGGTTTCTGAAATCTTGAATTCTTTCCTTTCAACTCCATTTAATAGCTAGCTGTGAAACCTGTCCCTGCTTCATAACTTTCCTCAAGTCCTTTGTCCTGGCTTCCTCACCTGTCACATCAACTTTCAGTTGAGTTCATCAGTTTTGATCATAGTGCTAAAGAGGCTAAGGCCAAAGGTTAAATACCAGAAAAAAAGCTTATAAATTCCTGCACTCACAAACTTTAAGGCATGAAAAGAACCTTAAACAATGACTTAGAACAACACTTTTATCTTATAGATGAGATCATTGAGGTCTGGAAAGATCAAGTTTTCATAGGAAAAATAACCAACTAAACATGGCCACAGAATGACCTTTAATCTTAGGCAATCATCTTGAAAATTCTTGTTTTCTTTCATTTCCAAAAGTCAGGCAAGAATGTGGATTACATCACATAATCATTACCCTCCTGCAGGAGGCCAGGAAACCTCAAAGCCTTTTGCGGTTCTTTTTAATTGCCAGTACCTTTCTCACTGAAGTATATGTCTTAATCCTCAACTCCAATTTGCATTTCTTTATTCTGTCAACTGAGGAGGAGAAGAGCCACAGAAGGATCTAGATAAGACAATGAGTGTAGTGGTGAGATGCAAGGATCCCAGAGACAAACAAGTTCAAGTTCCGGCTCTGAACGACCTCCTGGCACTCTTAGCTTGGGCAAATTTCTTCACTTCTGTATGCCTAGGCGTTGTAGTGAAAAACAGGGATAAAACCAGGTCCGCTTTGTAGAGTTTCTTTGAGGGTTGAATGAGTGACACCAACCCATCTTCCCCATTACCATCTAGGACCTTATTTGGGACACGCATCACCAGCCTAAACCCTCCCTTCTTCATAGTGACTTCCTTCCTGGGTGGGAGAAACCTGATCTCCTTTCCTGGTCAGGGCCTTCAACTGGAAACACCGTAGTCCATGAGGTCAGAGACGTTCTAATAATATTGAACCTCAAATGAGAAGAGTTAAGGATCTCAATTCTTTTGATTTTTAAAAGTTCCTTGGCACCTCACGTAAATATGTCTTCCCTCTTTCCACTCCACATACACCAACCAGCAACCCCTATATACCAAGAGCATAGAGAGGGGTTGGCCAGACAATGGTCTGGCCAGATAAAATACTATTCTACCACCATCATACATCTGCATTTCATGTATTTGCTTCAACTTTATACTATACATTTCTTATAATATAAATTATAAGTATTTTATCATATTGTATACTCAATGCCATAATATTTTTCTTGATTATGATTTAAATATTTTCATATTGCTCCATAAACAAGTAAGCTTGTTGCTAAACATCCATGATTCTGAGAAAAGCCATTAACTAGTTCTTTCTAGAAAAAGAAGGTCCGGTCCAAGTTAACTTGATATCTCCAACAGCAAAAACATACTTTTGGGGGGACTGTAAGATGCAAATATTACATATAGACTAGATAAAAAAATAAGGCCCTATAGTTTAGCACAGGGAACTATATTCAATATCCTATAACAAACCATAATGAAAAAGAATATGTAAAAAAAGAAATATACTTTTAAATAGCAGTTTTCCCACTATAAAACATTCCCACATTTCTTCTCATTGTGCAACCCTACCAAAATGATAATAATATCATTTACTATGTAACTATTCTGTCCTAAGCACTTATGCAAGTGTTACTTCATTTATTCCTCATAATCTTAGTAGATCTGTAAGGTTATGCCCATTTTTTAAAAAACTTATTTCTTAATTGAAGGTTAATTGCTTTACAGAATTCTGTTGTTTTCTGTCAAACCTCAACATGAATCAGCCATAGGTATACATATATTCCCTCCCTTTGAACCTCCCTCCCAAATTCCCGTTGGCCATCTATTTTACATATGGTAATATAAGTTTCTGTGTTACTCTCTCCACACATCTCAGCCTCTCCTCCCCTCTCTCCACGTCCATAAGTTTATTCTCTATGTCTGTTTTTCTATTTATGCCCATTTTTAAAATAAGAAAATTGAGGTACAATGGATAAAGTATCCTTAAAAATGCCACTCAGCTAGCAGATGAAAGGGCTGGGATTCAAAACAGGTCTATGTGATTCTGCAACTCATGCCTAAATCATCTTAATTTACAGAACTCCGCACCAATGAAATGCATGGCAAATGGCTCAAAAGGCAACTGTGGCAGAAAGTTTTAAAGCTGAGACTGTTAAAGTCAGAGCTAGATGGTAGTTGAAGTGGTAAAAGTATATCTCATTCAGAAAGTTACAACAGAGGAAAAGAGATCTCAGTATGGGACTGGGCTCAGTTTCAGAAACAGCACGCACGAGTGGGGATTTATAGTCAAGGGTGGAGGTCAGTGGATGGAAGATTACAAGGGGATTATTTACAGGGGAAAGAGAGGATTTCTTTTTAATATATATTTTTATTTATTTATTTGGCTGTGCCAGGTTGTGGCATGTGGGATATAGTTCCCCGACCAGGGATCAAACCCAGGCCCCCTGCTTCGGGAGCACAGAGCCTTAGCCACTGGACCAACAGGGAAGTCCCAAGGGAAGATTTCTGTGTAAAGTGACTTGACAGAATTCTTGCTGATGGCAGGCCAGGGTGATCAGATGTTACTTGAGAAATGCTGGGAAATGTGGAATTTTCTCAGATATCAAGGGTAGAGGGTTCTCTTTAAACCAATTTAGAAAGATTCTTGCTATAGCTGGGTGATGCTGGCCCAAAACAGACAGAAACCACAAGGTCAAGGTCTCAAGGACTTAAGAGCCTAACCAGGGTTTGGTCAAAGAGAGTCTTTATCAAGACTCAGTCAGTGACTGCTTAGTGGCAGAGAGGACTTAGAACAGAAGGTCAAGAAAGTCAAGTGTAATGGGCCACACTTGCCAGCGTCTATGGGCTACAGGAGAAACTGGGCTGTTTGCTGCCTGCATTGTTAAGACACCTTGCTTTGTGCTCCCACAAACAATTCAGTCCAGTATCGGTGAGACCACAGAAGGGCAGAGTCCATGAAAACTTTCCACAAGATACACCATGTTCTAGTCTATATTAAATCTATTGAAAAGTTGAAAGACATGTATGGATTACAAAAAATTGTCAAGGTGACTTCAATTCAAAGCCACCATATTTTATAAGAAAATTTTAAGAAAAAAGATAGAAAAATGGTTAAAGAAGATTTGAGATAGATAGGTAGACCCTTGTCATGAGGAAGAAGGAAATCCTACTGTTTGCAACAACATAGACAGAACTTGAGAACATTATGCTAAGTAAGAAAAGTTAGAGAAAGACAAAAACTGTGTGATATCACTTATATGTGGAATGTAGAAAAGCCAAACTTACAGAAAAAGAGAATAGAATGGTTGCTGCCAGGGGCTGGGGGGTGGAGGGAAAAGGAGAGATGTTGTTCAAGTGTATAAACTTGCAACTAGTAGATAAGTAAGTCACAGAGATCTAATGCAGAGCATGGTGAATTATAATCAAACTCACTAAGAAACTAAATTTTAATTTAGTTTTAATTTAGATCGAGAAGCTAACTATCTCTACAATGGCAATCATGTTAGAATATACCAAGGTATCATATCAACATGCAATATACCTTAAATTTGCACAATGTTATCTGTCAAATATATTTCAATAAAAATATATTTCCAAATTGAAAAAAAGGTAATATACATGTTAAGCGTGTATATATTTATATGTAGATACAGATACGTAAATATATCTGTATTTATACAAATGTATACACAAACAATTTACCCTCCAGCAACATGGGTTTGAATGACATGGTCCACTTACATGTAGATGTTTTTCAATAATACGTACTACAGAACTACATGATCACTGGTTGGTTGAATATGCAGCTGCTGACCGCAGATACAGATGGCTGACATTAAAGTTGTACGTGAATTTTCAGTTGTGTGGAGGGTTGGCATTCCTAACCAACACATTGTTCAAAGGTCAACAGTAAACATGTGGTAAATATCTAAATGAGGAATGAGATGTTCGTCTGTGCACACATATCCTCCAAGGTTAAAAATCATCTGTAAAAATCAGAGAATCTATCCCTGATAGTTTGAAATGACAAATGCTTACCAATAGCATTAGAAATACTTGAACTCTGTATTGTTTATCTGGGTAATTACGACGGAGATCTGTTTTTTCTCAGGAAGCCACAGTTCTCAAGAGAAAGGGCTTCCCAGCAGTCAAAACGTTCTTTTCAATCTAGACTATAGACCCTGGAGCAGTGTTGGTGTCTTAAGGAAGATGCTGGTGGAGAAACCTTATCCAGAATCTGTATGGCATTTGGTCATAAGCGGTTGAGTTTCCTTTGGGGCACTCTGAACACTGAATTCTCTGCAGTTGGAACATGTGAGCCATCACAACAGGCAGCTGGAGTCAGAAAGAGGTGAAGGTGAAAGTCGCTCAGTCGTGTCCGACTCTTTGCAACCCCATGGACTACACAGTCCATGGAATTCTTCAGGCCAGAATGCTGGGTAGCCGTTCCCTTCTCCAGGGCATCTTCCCAATGCAGGGATCGAACACAGGTCTCCTGCATTGCAGGCGGGTTCTTTACCAACTGAGCCACAAGGGAAGCCCCAGGTCTCCCCCAGAATTCCAGCCTTTCCTTGCTCCCGTTTATAACACCAAACTTCCTTCGGGCTTCAGCCCAGCTTCATCCCTGGCTCCTGTCTCTTACCTTTGCTTTCTCTGACAAGGCTTAATGTTCTAGCCTGTGTCCACCCTTTGTTCCCATGAGCGTTAACTCTTGCTTTGAGCCAGCTCCATCTCTGCATGAAACTCCATCCTGGTCTTGCCTTTGTTCCCAGTTCCTCCCTATACTATCCTAAGTACCCAATTCTCCACTAACCCCTCATCCCATTTATTCCTTCTCTAGGCCTTGGACTCATGCCGGCCCACAGTGATGTGGGCTCCAACTCTTGTCCAGCTATCTGTCCTGGCTCAGCTTCCCCCTTGCTGTGACAGTCAGAGTCACCAAGTTCCAAGCTGAGGCCCCAGCAGAGCCAAGGAACCATTCATCTTTTAAAATATTTCTTTCAAAAATATGTAAGTAAGTCCCAACAGCCTTGCCAGAGCCAAGGAGAATTCACATCTCAATAGCAACTCTCTAATCCTGTTCTCCATCTCACAGTGTAGACATACACACTCAGGGCACAATGAAAGGAAGTACTTTCCTTGGAAACCAAGAGGCTGACCTTGCATCCCCAATCTCAACCACTAATCCTAGGAGCCATAATGTCTTCAAAATTTTAATTGTACAGATTCACAATGAATGGAGAAGTTGTGACACTTGAGTTACACTAATGTGCCAAATGTGTCATATTCCCCTTACTAGAAGACTGAGCTAGAATTATTTGATTCCAATTTAATAAACAAAGCTGGTTTCCAAAAACTTAGTTCTACTGGAATGAAAGCATAAGTTAAAATAAAAAAAAATAATGTGATATGTCTAGTAACAGCAAACAATACCAGGAAAATGTGGAGATTTGTTTTTCCTTCATCATAAAATTAATAAAAGATTTGTAAAAAAAATTTAAACTATTCCACTGTAATACATAGTATTTCATATTTTTTCTTCATTTTTATCCTATATCTTTCTTATAACATGAATCATAAGTATTCGATATATTGTAGACCCACATATGGTTATTTATTAATACAACCTGTTTTTATAATGCTACATGGTCTTTATAACCAATATTTTAATGGTTGCAAAATATTACACAAACAGACCAAACTGTTTATTTTAACCCAACCATTTAGGCAATAAATTAGGTATATAAAGTTGTTGCAGTTTTTTCCTGTTTTTTAAGTTACTGCTGGTAATGTAAAACAGAAAAAAATATTTATAATGGTTGCTGACCCCAATTTTTGGCACAGAACTTCTCAAATCCTTGTAATATCCTAAGTGATATGAGCACTAAAAGAATCTTGGTACTCTTAATATTTGGCCTTTGACCCTGATTCCTGACACAAAGCTCATAAATCGCCTGGAATTTCCTGGGTGACAGGAGTGTCTTTTGTTGTAATGAGACAACATTTGGTGGGTTCCTGGGTAGCTACAGAATGGGGGCTGATCATTAAAAAGATCAAGTCATGATTAGAAGGTCGGAACTTTCAGCACCCGCTCCCCCTTCTCCAGACAATGGAGAGGGGCTGGAGACGGACTTAATGATCTTTCACACTGAGGTGATGAAGCCTCCATGAAAATCTCCAAAGTGTGGAGTTCAGAGAGCTTCTGGGTTAGTGAATACATCTACATGCTGGAAGGGTAGCACACCTCAACTCCATGGGGACAGAGGCTTCTGACCTCAGCAGCATTCCATGTTCTGTCCTATAGATCTCTTCATTTGGCGTTTCACTCAGAGCCTGAATTATATCCTTTAAAATAAATCAATAAATGTGTTTCTGTGAGCCATACTAGCAACTGATCAAACTCAAGAGAAGAGGGTCATGGGAATCTTGTTTTATAGATAATTGGTGAAGAGTCCAAGTGACAACCTGGGACTTGCAATGGGCATCTGAAGTTGGGGCAGGCTTGTGGGATTGAGCCTTTAGCTTGTGGGATCTGATGCTAACTCTGAGTAGATGGTGTCAGAATTAAATGGAATCGTAGGCCACCCAGTTAGTGTCATGGAGAACTGCCTGATGGATGGAAAACCCACACACTGGCTGTCAGAAGTATGGCAGTATGGCAGTGGTGTGAGAGTAAAGGGGAAATAGGATTTTTTTTTTAACTTATTGGAGTATAGTTGCTTCAAAACTATAGATCTGATAGACAGAGAGCCTGATGAACTATAGACAGAGGTTTGTGACATTGTACAGGAGACAGGGATCAAGACCATCCCCATGGAAAAGAAATGCAAAAAGGCAAAATGGCTGTCTGAGGAGGCCTTACAATAGCTGTGAAACAAAGAGAAGCAAAAAGCAAAGGAGAAAAGGAAAGATATTCCCATTTGAATGCAGAGTTCCAAAGAATAGCCAGGAGAGATAAGAAAGCCTTCCTCAGCGATCAATGCAAAGAAATAGAGGAAAACAACAGAATGGGAAAGACTAGAGATCCCTTCAAGAAAATTAGAGATACCAAGGGAACATTTCATGCAAAGATGTGCACAATAAAGGACAGAAATGGTATGGACCTAACAGAAGCAGAAGATATTAAGAAGAGGTGGCAAGAATACACAGAAGAACTGTACAAAAAAGATCCTCACGACCCAGATAATCACAATGGTGTGATCACTCACCTAGAGCCAGACATCCTGGAATGTGAAGCCAAGTGTGCCTTAGAAAGCATCACTATGAACAAAGCTAGTGGATGTGATGGAATTCCAGTTGAGCTATTTCAAATCCTGAAAGATGATGCTGTTAAAGTGCTGCACCCAATATGCCAGCAAATTTGGAAAACTCAGCAGTGGCCACAGGACTGGAAAAGGTCAGTTTTTATTCCAACCCCTAAGAAAGGCAATCCCAAAGAATGCTAAAACTACTACACAATTGCACTCATCTCACACGCTAGTAAGGTAATGCTCAAAATTCTCCAAGCCAGGCTTCAACAATACATGAACCGTGAAATTCCAGATGTTCAAGCTGGTTTTAGAAAAGGCAGAGGACCCAGGAATCAAATTGCCAATATCCACTGGATCATCAAAAAAGCAAGAGAGTTCCAGAAAAACATCTATTTCTGCTTTATTGACTATGCCAAAGCCTTCGACCCTGTGGATCAGAATAAACTGGAAAATTCTGAAGGAGATGGGAATACCAGACCACCTGACCTACCTCTTGAGAAACCTGTATGCAGGTCAGGAAGCAACAGTTAGAACTGGACAAGGAACAACAGACTGGTTCCAAATCGGGAAAGGAGTACATCAAGGCTGTATATTGTCACCCTGCTTATTTAACTTATATGCAGAGTACATCATGAGAAACACTGGGCTGGAGGAAACACAAGCTGGAATCAAGATTACCGGGAGAAATATCAATAACCTCAGATATGCAGATGACACCACCCTTATGGCAGAAAGTGAAGAGGAACTAAAAAGCCTCTGGATGAAAGTGAAAGAGGAGAGTGAAAAAGTTGGCTTAAAGCTCAACATTCAGAAAACTAAGATCATGGCATCTGGTCCCATCACCTCATGGGAAATAGATGGGGAGACAGTGGAAACAGTGTCTGACTTTATTTTTGGGGGCTCCAAAATCACTGCAGATGGTGACTGCAGCCATGAAATTAAAAGACGCTTACTCCTTGGAAGGAAAGTTATGACCAACCTAGATAGCATATTAAAAAGCGGAGACATTACTTTGCCAACAAAGGTCCGTCTGGTCAAGGTTATGGTTTTTCCAGTGGTCATGTATGGATGTGAGTGTTGGACTGTGAAGAAAGCTGAGCACTGAAAAATTGATGCTTTTGAATGGGGGTGTTGGAGAAGACTCTTGACAGTCCCTTGGACTGCAAGGAGATCCAACCAGTCCATCCTGAAGGAGATCAGTCCTGGGTGTTCATTGGAAGGACTGATGCTGAAGCTGAAACTCCAATACTTTGGCCACCTCATGCGAAGAGTTGACTCATTGGAAAAGACCCTGATGCTGGGAGGGATTGGGGGTAGGAGGAGGAGGGGACGACAGAGGATGAGATGGCTGGATGGCATCACCGACTCGATGGGCATGAGTTTGAGTAAACTCCAGCAGTTGGTGATGGACAGGGAGGCCTGGGGTGCTGTGATTCATGGGGTTGCAAAGAGTCGGACACGACTGAGCGACTGAACTGAACTGAACTGCTTCACAGTGCTGCATCAGTCGCTGCTTACAGGGAAGTGAATCAGCCACAAGCACACACGTATCCCCTCCCTCTGGACTTCCTTCCATCTGGGTCACACAGAGCACTGAGAAGGGCTCCCTGTGCGACACAGCGGGCTCTCACTAGTTATATATTCCACACTCAGCAGCAGGACTGACCTGTATACAGGAGTGTTTTTTTCCAACTCAGTTAGTAATACCTTTATGCCACTTTTCAACATTTATAATACTGTCTTAGACTACAGTTCCAGAAACGGATTTATGATAAAGGATAATAAAAGAGGATATAAATATTTTATGGTTCTTGATCTGTATTGTTAAATTTATTTTAAAATAAAACTTAACCAATTGGCAGGAAAAGGCTTGATTTTATTCAGCTCTAGTCAAAATGAAACATTGCCATTTTAAAATTATTTTTTATTTAGTTAACTCAATTTTTATTTTAACTCAGCTTTCTTTGATTTGTACAGAGAATTTTTTAAATCCATATTTACTTATTTTTCTATGAAGTACCTTGAGCTCCTTGGGTACAGAAACTATATCTTTTGGTTTATAATATTCTTTGTATAATATAGAAGAAAGAGAACAAGATTTGGAGCCTGAAAGGCCTGGGTTCAAGTATCTAATTTTTTACTTACTTGACTGTCACTGTGACCTAGGACAACTTCTCCTCTCAGAGTCAATGTTTTCTACTGTAAAATGGGATTATCAGTTCTACTTCATGGCGAGTCCACATAAAATGACTGGCATATTCCAGGAGTCTAATATACATTCATTCTTCCAACACATTATATATAAGGAGCTCTATATATTTTGATGAATAAATAAACTCATGCTTTTCTCACTTAATGGTTGAATTGTTAATCTTGTCTATTTGAGTATATTTTATATTATTCACTGCATATAGTTTACCTACTAATATTTTAAGGAGTGTCACTACTTTGATCTACAAATGTTTGGGCTGTGTTTTATGAGGTCAAATCTCTTTTTGTGGTTCCTTCTATTAGGGTGGGGATATTTGACACAACAAATATGTGAGGCAAAGTCACCACAAGAAGCAAGCACACAAACATGTTATGTCCAATTATCTGTTATCTATAGCTCCCAAGGACATTGCCATTGTTGGAAACCTTTTCAAAAAGTCTTTATTGGAATCTCTGCCAAGAATGACCTTTGGTCCTTCTGTGAGAGCGTATGTATACACAACCAAAAGCCATTTTAAAAAAAAATATTCCTATGGGTTCAGAGGGGTATCAACATGAAGAGTTCCAACTTTGATTTTAAAAATAAATAGGTGCCACCATTATAAATGAAAGAGTTTCTTTTCTGTGGTTCATAAAGTAGTGTCTGGAAGCAATTCTAAAAGAAGAAACTACGAAATTATTTTGAAAGAATATAGACCGAGGTTATAATTGATCCTTGGATATAATTTGAAAGAATATAGACTGAGGATATAATCAACCAATGGGAAAACTTTAAAAAGCAGCATATATAATTCTGAATGTTTGCTACTAAAGACAGTGGTGTTTTTACTTTATATTAAGTAACAACTTGTAGATCCTGCATTGAAAATTTTTGCACTGAAAACATCTGTCAATACATCAATAAAATATTTCTAAATTATTTGTTAAGTACTCATTATGCCATCTGGGACCTACTTCAAGGGACAAGAGATATGTATTGCCAAGAGAGTGAATTATGTCATTAATCAGATAGTCAAATAACTAATCAGGAAACAATAATAGACATAGTTACACACATACATCCAAGGAACTGAGCCTAAAAGTATAAAATAGAGGAGATATAATATAGTACTAGCATCTGTTAAAAAGTAAAAACCAAGATAGGGATGAAAAACAGCAAAGAATTTCAGTTAATAATATGCTTTGTATGAATTAGCAATGTGGCCACCAAAACAGCAGCTAAGGCCATATTAGCCAGCATTAATGGGAGTATATATAGTACCGAGAAGCAAGAAACTCTAGTCTGATTCACCTTGAACCACAGCAGAGCTCATTAAAGAGAACTATAAATAAATAGGATTGTGTTCAGCAGTGTGCAAGCAAGACAGGAGCAGTAGTAGTGTTAGTCACTTAGCTGTGCCTGACTCTGTGACCCCATGGACTGTAGCCCGCCAGGCTCCTCTGTCCTGGAATTCTCCAGGCAAGAATAGTAGAGTGGGTAGCCATTCCCTTCTCCAGGGGATCCTCCCAACCCAGGGATTGAACTCGGGTCCCCTGCATTGCAGACAGATTCTTTAAAAATCTGAGCCACCAGGGAAGCTCAAACAAGACAGTAAAGGGACTCAAAAGTCAAGCCACTTTAGCCTGGATAAGAGAGGAGCAGAGAGAGGCAAATGATAGTAATATTGAGATATTTTAAAGATTGTCATGTGGAAAGGAAATCCGATTTCGTCCCCATAATCCAGGAAGGTAAATATGAGTGATGAGTAGAAGTTGTCAGATTTAGATTTCAGACCAATATAAATCAGTTTTCCAAATATGCTCTGCAAGTTATGAGTGCCTCATCACTTAAAGGTATTCAAACACGTTCAATAGGCATTCAAATATTGAATCACTTCTATTAGCTAGCATCTCCTTCCAGCGACTAACACTGGTTAAACTAGTGCTTCTCAAACCAGAGTAACAGAATCCCCTGGGTGACTTGTTAAGGAGATTCAGGACCTGACCTCAGAGTTTGATTCAGCAAAGAGACCTGAGAATTAGCATTTTTAACAACTTCCCATTTGATACTGCTGGGTGGGAGACCACCCTGAGAACTACTGAATTAAATAGACACTTGGATACCTTAGAAATTCTAGCCTGATATGATGACTCAGATGAGGTGACTTTTCTTTCAGTCCTACAGCAAGTATAAGACATTCAACGATAACTTATGTGACAAATTACAAGAGGAGTCATAAAGGAAAGAGGAGGAAGAATGTTCCAAGCCAAGAACAACCTGAGCAAAGTAAAAGTGTTGAAGTTGGTGAGATAAATTTTTGCGTATGAACTGATTATTTTTCCCCCAGTGTTTCATTCTCCTCTACCCACGTCCCCTTCACCTTTTCCCTCATTCAGAGAGCAGGGCTGCTCTGTGTGTCTTGCCTTGGAAAAAGTAGGCAGTGACAAACAGAAAGGAATTTTCTTGCCGTTTTTTAACTTTAAAAAGTTCAGATTCTTCTCTGGGTCCCATGGCTAAGACCCTGCGCTCCCAGTGCTGATGGCGCGGGTTCAATCCCTGGTCAGGGATCTAGATCCTACGTGCCCCAGCTGAGAGTCCTGCGTGCCGCAATGAAGACTCAAGGTCCTGCACACTGCAACCTGGCACAGTCAAATAAATTAATTTTTTTTTTAAAGTTTGGGCTCTTAGGAGAGGAGAAAGGACTCAAGCCATGGAGAAAAGAATTAGAATGCTAGATTATTATTTTCCAGGCTCAGAGGAAGGAGAGAGATGAGGAAATACTGGACAGAGGACTTCAAGGAAATATGGACTCCCTATTTGATACCTTGGCTCACCTTAAATCCCTGGGACTTTTACATAAGAAAACCTCGATTTTACTGAAAATGAGTTTGATAACTCACCAGAAAAATGGCTTGAAATGGAAGTTAAGTTGTTAGAAAAAGTCACATTATTTGCATGCCTCATGTCCCAAGATAAATACCTGCCATAGGAATACAATGCATGCTTGGAATGAAGAGCAGGCTAGCCTGACTGGGGAGAATGAGTTGGAAAGAGAATGAGAAATTAGGTCGGGTGAGCAAGGTGAAAAGAGAAGGCAGTGGACTTTGAATGATGGAAAGGAGCTTTGATTTTAAAGCAGTGAGTTAAGCTTTTGTGCTTGAAGCCAAACTGTTTGGCCTCTAGGGTCACCTTGAAGCCTGCTCAGACTTCTAGGGCCCCATCCTCAACCTTCTTTACAACTTAAGGAGAAGCTGGCACTTTTAGCATTCTTCACTGGGGCACCAACAAACCATCCTCAGAAAGACTCTTCGCTGACATTTAAACTGAAACAAAGATCTGATCTCAACTCTACCATTCAAGGACTAACCTTTCATTTTGAAACCTGGTAATGCTTCCCTGATGTGTTACAGAATTATTTCAGTCAACTATTACCTAGTCATATTCATAAAAGTTAGTTATAAATTAGCCTACATATTTTTAAGTGGATGATCTTTTGGTTGACGACAGATGAATTTTATAGAGGGGTGATCTCACTGGAAATAAATGAATCTTATCTTCAAACAAACAACATGTATTATTTTTGTATTTTCAAGGGAGTTTTCCCAATCATCAGCTGGGTAATTCTCTAAACTATCCCAAGGATTTATTTGGATATTGGGTGGAAAAAATTCAGTTCTTTGAACTTAGTTTTCCACATGTACATACAAATACAAGTGTTTAAACTCAACAACAACAAAAAAAGGCAAGCAATCTGCTTTAAGTATGGCCAATGACTTGACCAGAAAGAAGACATACAAATGCCCAATAAGTTCATGGAAAGATGCTCAACATCATTAGTTATTAAGGAAAAAAAAATTAAAACCACATTGAGATACCATCTTACCTCCACTAAGATGGCTACTATCCAAAAATAAAGAAAATAACAAGTGTTGGAAAGGATGTATAGAAACTGGAACCCACTGTGATCTTAGTGAGAATGTAAAATTGTGCAACCAGTATAGATAATAGCGGAGCAATTCATCAAAAATAATTAGAAGTAGAATTGATACGATCCAGCAATTCTACTTTGGAGTATATATCCAAAATAATTGAAACCAGCAACTTGACTAGGTTTTTGTATACTCATGTTCATAGCAGTATTATTCACAATAGCCAAAATGTGGAAGTAACTCTTGTTCATCAATAGATGAATAAATAACCAAAATGTAGAACATATATACATACAATGGAATAGTATCCAGTCTTTAAAAGGAGGGAAATTCTGACACATGCTACCACATAGATGAACCTTAAGAACATTGTGCCAATTAAAATCTGCCAGTCACAAAAGGGCAAATATTATATGATTTCATTCATATGAATTATTAGAGCAGTCAAATTTAGAGACAGAAGGTAGAATGGTGATTACCAGGGGCTGAAGACAGGATGAAAATTTCTGGAGATGGACACGTCAATGGCTGCACAACAGTGTGAAGGTATTTTATGCCACTGAACTGTACACCTAAAAATGATTAAGATGTTAAAACACACACACATTTTTATTGCCAACTGTTTTGTTAGTGAGGTTGAGTATGCTTGTAATATGCATTTTGACTTTAGGGTGGTTAGATTTTTGCTTATTTTTTAATTGAAATTGCCATTTTGTTATTAATTTTTGAGATGCAATTATATAATAAGAGAAAGTGCATTATCATATTTAAAAAGTAAGTGCTTAATTTAGATGCTATTGTAGGCGGAGATTACTGAAAAAAATTGCAGACATTTACCAAAGGATTGCATCCCAAAATGTGAAGTAGACTTTACCAAAAGTCAAAATTTAGGAGTTCTAAAATCAGAGATCTTCAGTTTAAAAATCAGAGATTATCTTTCTTGCCTCTGGTTGTAATTTGGTATCATTTTATAAAGTGCTGGTTGATCTTGAAAGTGCTACATTTTATGGGTTTTTTCCCTAACAATGAGAAAACAATATTAACAGATTAATTATTCCACCAATGCAGACGTGTAAGAGTGGCTTGTTTTATAGGATATTGGGTGAGGTGACTTCCATCTTACGACGCGGATCCTATAACTAGTATCTACTTCATAAAAATGACTTTATATTTTGCCTTCCCTTCTGTGTATGGAACATTTATTTGGTTTCCTGAAAGGAAGCTAAAACTGTTATTCTGAGAATTGCTGCCCATTTGCTTGGCAATCGTAAAGAGGTAGGAAGGATGAAGGAGAGAGAGAGAGGGAGGGTTGGAGGAAGGCAAGCTCAAATAAGACTTAAACAGGATAAATAACTGGAAAAGGTCCATCTCAACAATTTTGACTTAAATACTGAACTTTTAAAAGAATACAGAACATTTGTATAGGAGCTAGAAGTTAGGGTCTGTGCAGTAAGAAGGTAAAGAGTTTAGGAGCTGGCAATGTAAGGCTCAGAAAAACAGTGGCCTTTCCATGTTCCTGAAATAAATTGCAAGCCAAACCGGATTCTTGACCGTGTACTTTAAGCCAAGTAAAGCATGGCAGTGTACTTGGAGTCTTGCACCCTGTGTGGACCTCTGGCAAGGCCAGGGCACAGCACTTTCCCCCAAATGATCTTAGATTCATAGGAGTGACCCATGCAACCTTCTGTCAACAAACAGAGCTGTGAAAATAGCTTGGCCTTTATGTCCACTGGCCCACGTCCTCGAAAAAGTCAACGTGGAACTGAAAGCAAACAAGCTGTATGCCAAAAAAATTAAGTAACAGACTTTTGACACACTTCATGACTTTCCATATTCCGAGGGTTTTCAAGAGAGGAATCTATCCTTGTTCACAAAATGACTGTTCATTGTTTTCCAACAATACAAGATCATTTAAAAGATATGTTCATTTAATGGAATATTTATAATCTTTAATACATGTAATGACACGGAAAGATTTTTGATATATTGTCAAGTGAAAAACAATTGTGACAAATCAGTGGAAATTGTTGATTGTATCTTTTTGAAAAGGTGACACTATGACTCTCATAATATAAAATATACATTTGTCGAAGGTTTTTATTTAACTTATTATTATTGAATAAGGACACTAGGCAAGTGTTTCAACCAATTCAGTGGAGAAATTAGAGAACCACACATTTATACGGGGTGAATGAACACAGAAATAAATTTATAAATAGACACAAAACTGGCTTTTTCCAAAGTGATGGATAGTGGGGGTGAGAGTGGTCTTCTCCATTGTACAGAAATCATTTGTGAGTCTACAGAGAAGAATTAGCTGTGTTTGCAACAATTTGTCAGTTATCTGACAACTATAGGGTTGAAAAATATCCTAATCAAAGACAAAGGTTCATATAGCAGTGTTTCTCAATACTTTTCATTATTATTTTCCTAAGACACTTAAGACATTTATTACCTAACCCTTATCTCTTCCAAATTAAATGCTGAAGAATAAGATTTTGTTTGTAGAGCTAAATATTGGAGGGTCACAAACCATAGTAAAAGCTGAGAGGCTTTGTTTTTGCTTTTACCACCCGAAAGAATCAGTATTTGCCCCCTTTGGGGCAATTAAATATCATGATCCAGGACAGACAATCCCCAGAGGCACCAAGATTTGAAAGGATATTTAGTAATATCCTTAGGATGTCATTTTTTTTTTTTACTTTTTCTTTTGTATTGGGGTATATCTGATTAACAGTGTTAAGATAGTTTCAGGGGAATAGCAAAGAGATTCAGCCAAACATATACATGTATCCATTCTCCCCCAAATTTCCCTCCCACTTTAGGATGTCATTTTTAAAAACCAGTGTATATATGTTATGGGCTTCCCAGTTGGCCCTAGTGATAAAGAATCCACCTGCCAATGCAGGAGATATAGGAGAGGCAGGATCCATCCCTGAGTAAGAAAGGTTCCAGGAGAAGGGAATGGCAATCCACTCTAGTATTCTTGCCTGAAAAATTCCATGGACAGAGGAGCCTGGCGGGCTACAGTTCATGGGGAGTAGAGAGTCGGACACGACTGAGTGATTAAGCACATATATATGTTACACATATATTACCTTACATATTACATATGGACTTAAAGGATGGTGTATACAGAAGTCAGCAAACTATAGCCTGCAGGCCAAACCCAGCCAGCCTGTTTCTGTAAATAAAGTTTGACTGGAACACAGCCACACACATTTTCTACGATAGTCTTATTTTCTATTGCCTACAGTTGCTTTCACACCACAACAGCAGAGTTGAGCAGTTGAGACAGATCACAAGGCCCAAGATGCCTCGAATATTTACTATTTGTCTGTTTACAGAAAATGTTTACTGCCCTTTGGGTCACACTAAGCTGCTGATAGTAATTATCTCTGCTTAGCAGGATAATAAGAGTTTTCTTTCACAGAAATCTATATTTCTTATAAATGTTTTACTTACTGATGGAATAAAACTTTAAAAAATGTACTACATATCAATTGTGTACAAAGTACTCAAACAAAAGTAGAAGGCGTGGTTCTCACCTTTGAAAAAGCTTCTAATCTACTGGAGAAACAATGTGGTCCTACCCATTACACAGGGAACTATAACCAATCTCCTGGGATAAACTATCATGGAAGAGAATATTTTTTAAAAGAATGCAGATGTGGGTAAAAGAGTCACTTTGCTGTACAGCAGATTAGCACAACATTGTAAATCAACTACACTTAAGTTTTTAAAAAGCTGTTAATCTAATGTTGCTGAGATAAACTGATGGGTTTTCTACTAAAATAAGCTAAAAATAGAAGTAGATAGGGATAGCTATAGGGGAAAAAGGTAATATTAATAAATATGAATTGGGTCAATGTAAATTTTTAAGTTAGATTTTGACCTTCAGAGCCTTAATTATTAAAGGCAAAGCAGATTTAATAGTTCACTGTGACTGAGGTATTTACTTCAAATCATTATAAAAATAAAAGTACGTGCTTGCTATAAATCTCTGGAGAACATTATCTCTCCACTGATTGTATTTTCAATTGGAGGATAAGATACCAAGGGAATATTTCATGCAAAGATGGGCACAATAAAGGACAGAAATGGTATGGACCTAACAGAAACAGAATATATTAAGAAGAGGTGACAACAATACACAGAAGAACTAAACAAAAAAGATCTTCATGACCCAGATAACCATAATGTGATCACTCACCTAGAGCCAGACATCCAGAAATGCGAAGTCAAGTGGGCCTTAGGAAGCATCACTGCAAACAAAGCTAGTGGAGGTGATGGAATTCCAGTTGAGCTATTTCAAATCCTAAAAGATGATGCTGTGAAAGTGCTGCACTCAATATGCCAGCAAATTTGGAAAACTCAGCAGTGGCCACAGGACTGGAAAATGTCAGTTTTCATTCCAATCTCAAAGAAAGGTAATGCCAAAGAATGCTCAAACTACCACACAATTGCACTCATCTCACATGCTAGCAAAGTAATACTCATAATTCTCCAAGCTAGGCTTCAACAGTATGTTAACCAAGAACTTGCAGATGTTCAAGCTGGATTTAGAAAAGGCAGAGAAACCACAGATCCAATTGCCAACATCCATTGGATCATAGAAAAAGCAAGAGAATTCCAGAAAACCATCTACTTCTGCTTCATTCAATTCTAAAGCCTTTGACTGTGTGGATCACAATAAACTGTGGAAAATTCTTAAAGAGATGAGAATACCAGACCACCTTACCTGCCTCCTGAGAAATCCATATGCAGGTCAAGAAGAAACAGTTAGAAACAAACATGGAAAAACGGACTGGTTCCAAATAGGAAAAGGAGTACATCAAGGCTGTATATTGTCACCCTGCTTATTTAACTTGAATGCAGAGTACATCATGGGAAACACTAGGCTGGATGAAGCACAAGCTGGAATCAAGATTGCAGGGAGACATATCAATAACCTCAGATATGCAGATGACACCACCCTTATGGCTGCAAGCGGAGGAACCAAAGAGCCTCTTGATCAAAGTGAAAGAGGAGAGTGAAAAAGCTGGCTTAAAACTCAATATTCAAAAAACAAAGGTCATGGTATCTGGTCCCATCACTTTATAGCAAATAGATGGGGAAACAATGGAAACAATGAGAGACTTTGTTTTCTCAGGCTCCAAAATCACTGCAAATAATGACTGCAACCATGAAATTAAAAGACTCTTGTTCCTTGGAAGAAATGTTATGGCTAACCTAGTCAGCATATTAAAAAGCAGAGACATTACTTTGCCAACATAGGTCCATCTAGCCAAAGCTATGGTTTTTCCAATAGTCATGTATGGATGTGAGAGTTGGACCATAAAGAAAACTGAGTGCCAAAGAACTGACGCTTTTGAACTGTGGTGTTGGAGAAGACTCTTGAGAGTGCCTTGGACTACAAGGAGATCCAACCAGTCCATCCTAAAGGAAATCAGTCCTGAATATTCATTGGAAGGACTGATGCTGAAGCTGAGGCTCCTATATTTTGGCCACCTTGATGCGAAGGACTCACTCATTAGAAAAGACTCTGATGCTGGGAAAGATTGAGGGCAGGAGGAGAAGGGGATGACAGAGAATGAGATGGTTGGATGGCATCACTGACTCGATAGACATGAGTCTGAGCAAGCTCCGGGAGCTGGTGATGGACAGGGAAGCCTGGCGTGCTGCAGTCCATGGGGTTGCAGAGTCGGACACGACTGAGTGACTGAACTGAACTAAATCATTTTACAATGTTGTGTTGGTTTCTGCTGTCCAGCAGTATGAATCAGCTCTAGGTATACATACGCCGCCTCCCTCTTAAGCCTCCCTCCCACGCCCACCCCCAGCCCCAGCCCTCTAGGTCAGCACAGAGCACCGAGCTGAACTCCCTGTGCCATGCGGCAGCTTCCCACTTGCTCTCTGTTACAGTTGATAGTGTATGTATGTCAACGCTACTCTTGTCAGTTTTTCCCACGCTCTTCTTCCCCCACTGTGTCCTTAAGTTTGTTCTCTATGTCAGTGTCTCTATTTCTGCCCTGCAAATAAGTTCACTGAAGTCATGAAATTCAAAGTTATCTTAAAAGCCACTGTGAGAAGATATATGATGTTTCAGAACTCAAACTGCCCTGATTCACATCAATCTCTAATCTTTTCCTATCAAAGTTTCAAGATACTGTAACTTACCAGAGCACCCCAAGGGAATGTGTGCCATTCCATTCAGTCCATTCTTTCCAGGTTCCAGAAACTTTCTCAGAGACCTTATCCTTGAAGGGATCTCTTTAATACTTGAATGATATCTTAGTTCCCTTAGAAGCTATTCTTGGTAATATAGGACTCTTTAATACCTAAAGCCGTTAAGAGCCCCCCCAAATGATTTTTCTCACTGCTCAATTCTAAGAATTTGAGAATAGGGCCCCTCTAATCCAGTATGCTTACAGAACAAGAATTTTACTTACTGGCAAGATAAATAGGTAGGTAAATCCAGAAGTCTTTGGGGGAAAATAATTTTTTTGGCTCAAAACTTTCTAGGAAGTAGCTCTTAAGATCACTAGTATTAAATCTAAATTAATTCAAAATCATTTGAACCCCTAACATAGTAGCCTTTTCTAATCAAGTTGTCGTGATACACTAACATGTTCAATGAACTGTGAGGTGTGTTTCCAGCAATCTATCACTGATAAAGGTTAAAGTACTAAAGTTTGCAAATTATTCACTTTTTCAGAAATTAAAACTGATGCAAGGTGACCTCAATAACAACCACTTTCAGTCACCTGCCTTCTAATCCATGTTACTATATGGGCAAGAAAGAAGACATTGAGGCCAATGACATGGGCATTCCCATCGGAGGTGTCTGGCTTATGAACAGTGTCTGTCATTTGTAGCATGGTGCAAAAATGGGACTTAAACTTGTAGTTGAAAAGAGAGAATCAATGGGGAAAAAGAAAAAAAGGAGAAGGAGGAGGAAGACCAAAGGAAGTGGGAAAGGAGAAGAGAAATAATTTGAGGAATAGGAAAGAAGGAGTAGAGTTCAAAAGAAACAAAGAATAATCAGAGAACAGGAGGGCAGCCTCATGGAAATCAAGAGGACAAAGTCTCAAAAAAGGGGGTGTGATAGGCAGTGTCATTTGCTGCTGATAAATTAGATTACTGGTGATGGTGAGGCAATGAAATGTCCCTGAAAGCCTCAGTAAGGGCAGAAAACGAACATTAAAGCCTGAACAGAAGAAAAAGAGAGGAAATAGAATATCTAGATGCTACTTATTGATGTTTGACCCTGCTGGGAAAGAGAAAGATAGGTTGGTAGGGCCCTGGGTAGAGCCCAGCACTTCTAAGGATTGGAGAGACCTGAACTTGTGTGTGGGCTTCCTGGTGGCTCAGCAGTAAAGAATCCACCAGCAGTGCAGGAGATGCCAGTTTGATCCCTGGCATCAAACTGGGTCAGGAAGATCCCCTGGAGGAGGGCATGGCAATCCACTCCAGTATCCTTGCCTAAAGAAATCCTACAGACAGAGGAGCCTGGCAGGCTATATTCCATGGGGTTGCAGAGTTGGACATGACTGAAGTGACTTAGCACACACATATGAACACGTGCATGGGCTCCAAACCATAAAGAGGAAGCAGTTGAAAATGTCAGAGAGAGAGGAAATAATCAATACAAGTAGGTTCTATTCCTAAAAAGGACAATGTGGGCAGAATCATGATTTAGGATTGGTTTTGGGCAGGAAGAGGCATTCTCTTCCTCATAAACCAGAGGAGAGGAGGTGAGAGGGAGTGCATGTGAAGGTCAGCAAAATGTGGACAGAAAGCCAAAAGGCTTCACACCCTGCTTTCCCAGCCCTGCTTTCTCCTTACAGGAGGGTCACAATCATCCGCTGAGAGGGGAGGGGTCGGGGTGCACCATGATGGCTGTTGTAGAAAATGCTGGAGGACAATGAAAGGAAACAGGTAAAATCATTGCTCAGCGGGGCCTGAGGCTGTGAGGGGAGAAGCTGGAAAAAAGTGGATCGCAGGCACAGCCTTAGGGAATGCACACATTTTCCAGAAGAAAGGAAGCAGGAACCAGCAAAGACATAGAGAAGGCTTTGCCACAGAAGTGGGAAGAAAATAATATTGCCACAGAAGCCATAGTGAGGAACATTTAAAAGACAAGACAGAGAAATGATGAAGTTGACCCACAGAATCTAAAATGACAAAGAGCTTTGGACAATAAGTACCAGAAAAATACACTGGATTCAGCACTGAGAAAGTCATTTGTAACTAAGAGCTTTTCTATAAAGATAAAGACTAAACAGATTTCACAGAGTGGTAGTAAGGAGGTGAAGGCTATCATGGCAACATCTTTGTTACATTTTTAAGAATGTTAGAAATTAATAAAGGGCTCTCCTGGTGATCTACTGGTTAGGAATCCATCTTGCAATGCAGGGACACTGGTTCAATCCCTGGTCCAGGAGCCGCCCCACATGCCTCGGGGCAGCTAAGCCTGTGAGCCCCAACTATTGATTCCATGCTCTAGAGCCTGTGCTTTACAAGAGAAGCCACCCCAATGAGAAGTCCACGCCCTGCAACTAGAGAGTAGCTCCTGTTCACCACAACCAGAGAAAGCCAGCGTGCATCAATGAAGACCCAGCACAGCCAAAAATAAATTTTTAAAAAATTACTTAAAAGAAGAAATTGATAAGGTGTGAGATAAGAAGTAACAGTTTGAGGAGATGGTAGTGTTGGGGTATTTATATATGAGAGAAAACTGAACATGTATGTTTGTGTGTGTGTGTGTGTTGGGTGGCATTGTAGCTGAACAGTTCAACTATCTTATAGGATTACTGTAGGAATGAAATAAAGCACTGTTTGAACTGAAAAGTACCATGTTAAGATTAGATATTCTTTTCATCATACACAAATTCTCAGTTTTTTAATGTGAGAAACATTATTCTTATATTTCCTGCTTTTCAAAATTCCATTAGTGTTTTATATGAATGCAGTAATGAATCAATAAGCTCTATCTTCAGGCTTCTCTCTTTGTAGCCCTAAAATTCTCAACAGCCCTGAAAGATGAACTCTCTGGACAGTTTGAAACCAGCAGTTGCCATCACAGAAGCTGAACAGAGGAAAATGGGGAAATTGTGTTAAGCTGATTTCTGTGGTTTTTAAACACCTGCAGATTATGGGAACAAAATACTGACCTTGGGGATTCGCTTGACTTTCCCTTTCTGCATTAGGATCTGTTGTTCATTTAGTGAAACACATTTCTGCTGGGCAAGACCAGGGTAAGGCTTAGGTCAAGTTATAAGCCCAAGTTTTTTATCACACTCTGACAGCAGGAAAAATCACGTCTGGAAAATGTCATTATCAGGAAAAAACAGTGTGTTTTGCTTTGAGCTCTTTGGCTTGAGGTTTTCTTCATATTTTAAAAACCACTGAGGAGTAAAAAAGCTTGTAGCTAATAGCCAGTAAAGCAATTACACTATGGAGAGGCCAAAACCATTTAAATCCATTAATTAGAAGGATTGCATTACCCTCTATGATTTTGCCCCAACATTTTTGTAAGAGCAGATTCTCAAATTCTTGATCTGAAATCACTGGGCCTTCAGAACAGGGCAATCATCCTATTTTGCTGCTGGTTTAAATATTTGGGAGCAAGTAAGTGAACTTAGCTGAATTGCAATTTCTTCATATATAAAACATAGATAGTAAGAATTATCTCATAAATCTGAACATTCACACTCTTCTTGGGCACAGCAGGCAATGACACTTTACCCTCATCTCCATAGAGCTTTGTATATTCAAAAAGCAGTATTACTAAAATAGCGTTTCCATCTCTTAAGCCTTGGAAAACCCAGGTACTTTAGCTGCGGATTTGAAACAGAGAAATCTATGGAAAATCTGCAATTACAAATGGGATACACAACAGAGTCATTAATATTTGTCACTTGAGGTGAAAGTGGGGACAAGGTAGGAGTTGGAAGATTTGAACATTATTTCAATGCACATGTCATTACCCTGAAAATGTGTTATAAGCATTTGAAGGGTTTCTCCAAATATTTTTAAATAAATTTAAATAGTCCATATTCAAAGTACTATTTTTGGTACAAATTAATATATAGCTGGTTAAGTCTACATTTTAGGAAACGTAAATGAAGATGACTTTATATAAACCTGTATTAGTTTGTGAGGCAGCCTCAAATTGGAAAGCTTTTATAAAACTATCAAATGGAACCCTTGGCTATCATGTATTTCTTCACATCTAATGAATTTCCTGGGCTGTCACCAAGAAGTCTGGTCTGTGGGAAAAGATGCTTAGTAAGGAACAAGGACAATCATTTATGCCAGTCTTACATAAAAATCACATTGGTAGCCAGTCTTCCAAGCCTGCCCTGTCACATGCTTCTGTCTGCTAAAGACAGGAATGGTGCAGTAAGCTGCTGGAAGAGGAATGAGTCACGGGCAAGCCCTGCCACCCGCGTTATCCTTAAGGTAAACGCATGTCATGCGACAAGGCCACAGAGGCCGAAAATAGTCTGAGCCTGTCACTTAGCGCCCAAAATAATTACTCAAGAAATAGCTCTCTCTAAAGGGACAAATTACCCATCAGCATAAAATGACACTGTCATGAGATTGCTGGATAATGTCTTTTAAAAAAAATTTCCTGGTGATCACCCTGTCAAGAAAATTATAAATTAAAATTACATCAGCTAAAGGAAGCCAAGAAGTGATTTCTAAAATCTCTTCTCAGTTCTAGTCTAGCTTTGAAGTCACTATGCAGAAAGACCATAGCAGGAGCTGGTCAAGAGAATCCATGGGAACCAACTGCCAGGAAAACCAAAAAACAAGGACAGCAAGTCTTCTGCATACAAACAAGCTCCATTCTGAGAGCGTGTTTGTAAATCCAATTTGTTCATAAGTTCAACAAAGTCAGCCTAGGTACCCAACTGACAAAGTGGGCTATATGGTACTATACTGTAACAAGTTTACAATACTTTTCATACAAACACATAACAAACACAAAAGTAAAACATTTTTAATCTCATCATACAGTACAAACTACATCACTGCTGCTTTTACACTTGCCTCCAGCCGTCCTGGGCTTGGAATAAAAAGTACCGTACTACTGTACCCTACATAGTATTATACAGGAAAGTACACAAAACCACAGCCATTATAGAGGAGGCACGCACGTGACCATGTGTGCGAGACACGTGAACTAACCTACATGACTGGACATGTGAATGCAGGTTCGCATCTTTGAAAGTTCATAACTTGAAAGTTCATCCGTAGGGGACTTACTGTCCCCTACAAGCTTCCCATGGAGAGAGATCAGGAGAAGCAGTCCCACAGGCCAAGTACACGTGCCCGCTGGAGACACATCCTGTCTCAGAACACGTGAAAGGGATGGCAGAACACCAAACTTTAAACATCGGTCAGGACCAGCTAAAGCTCAAGTTTGTCAGGCGTATCCGTTTCCTTGAGCTGCCGTAACAAATGACCACAAACTGGATGGCTGAAACCAGAAGAGACGTATTGCCTCATAGTTCTGGGCCCAAGAAGTCTGGAACTAAGGTATCGGGAGGGTTGGTTCCTTCTGGGGGGCCTGAGGGAATCTGTGCAAGGCTCTCTCCTGGCCTCTGGATGCCACCAGAGATCCTTGGTGTGGCTTGGACTGAAGCCATCCTTGGATGCTTCACTCTGACCCCTGCCTCAACTGCCTCATGGAGTTTTCTCCCTTGTCTGTGTCCGAGTCCAAGTCTCCCTTTTCTTACAAGGACAGCAGTCATTGAATTAGCTTCCACCCCAACCCAGGATGACATCGTCTTAACTTGACCACATTGGAATAAACACTATTTCTAAGTAAGAATACATTCACAGGAACTGGGGGACTTGAACATGTATTTGGGTACCCAACTCCACCCACACCACCAGGTCTTTCAGAAGCGATCTGGTCATCCATGACCAGTATGATCTGGGACTTTGCGGCACAACGTGAGGAAAACATAATGTGTTAAATCTCAAAGCAACCATAGAAAGCACCAAAGCAGTGTTAGTCACCAAGTCATGCCCAGCTCTTTGCAACCCTAGGCTCCTCTGTCCATGGGATTCTCCAGGCAAGAATACTGGAGTGAGTAGCTATCCCCTTCTCCAGAGGATCTTCCCAACCCAGGGACTGAACCCCAGTCTCTTGCATTGCAGGCAGATTCTTTATCATCTGAGCCACCAGGGAAGCCCAATCCAGACCTTCTGGTTTTATGGATGATTAACAGATCTCTCAAAAGCAGCAATTTGCAACCAACCAAATGCAGTTTTGAGACTTAGGCTACAATCTGTTGTGAATAAGAAGGCAGTAAACTTTAACAAACACAAAGTGTTAAGGAGTTAGGATGATTCACCTTTTTTATACACAAGAATTAATTAAAGTCTATGCCCATAATCATCTCAAATTCACTTGCATTTCTTCTCTAGGAGAGAAACTGGGGTGAATACAGAGAAGATAGAACAAGAGGCTCTTAGAGTTGTCCATAACCTACAACCCATCTCACCTCTGTCTCCAAGAAAGTATGTCAAGAACAAGAATGTCATTCAGAGCTTAACTCAGCACATGAAAGATTGAAGACCTCCATCCTATAGAACTATTTTGCCAGGCAAAGACTGTGTTATACACCCGTGTTCCTCCTAGATATATACAGAATTGCAGTACAGGGTTTCAAAGGACAATTTTATCCCACTCCTTTAACTGTCCTTATTTATTGTCTTTCCTTCGTTAGATGTACCAATCCTTGAGCTTGCTTTAAACAATAAAGAAATAGAGGAAGCAATAGAAAGGAGGATTTAGGAGAATAAGCAAATGGCATACCTTAAACAAGGAGGCTGGAGGCCAGGGCAGGTTGCAAAGGAGAGCAAAGAAAACACATAAGAGGAAGAATCAAAGGAAAATTTCCCTCTGCCCTTACAGAAGGCCATCCAGACACAAAATGACTGTCTTCAGTTCTCTCCCTTCCAGCAGGAGGAAAAGAAAGAGAAGTATAAGTTATAAAGAGAAGGAGAGAAGACAAGAGAGACAAGCATGTATTAGATGACTACTGTATACCAGGAACCATGGAATGTATCTAAATGGGAAATACATCTCACTGCATCTTCACTATCTAAAGCATTGGTATTCTCTCCACTTCATAGGCAAGGAAATTAAGGATCAGTGTATTTGAGGATCTTGTCCATTGTTACACTGCTAATACTTGACAGAATTACAACGAAACCTAGGACTCTCTGATCCAAGGCAGCTCTTCTCAAGCAGAAAAGCAGAAAGGAAAAAGGTTCAAGTTATCATTTCAGGTTCTTTCTGGGGAAAAAAAATTCACAGGCTTTTGAGTATAAAAATTTTCTTTAAAAATAGAATAGATGGAAAAATATGATCTGGGTGCTGCTTTTGGCTGTCTTGAAACTCTGTATAAGATGACAGCAGCCCAGAGAAATAAAGAAAACTATCTTTGAGTTAGTTTAAAGGGAGGTGGGAGGCTGAAAAAGTCACAGGACTTCACTGACATTCAAGACTAAACTACTTTAAAGTAACAGAACATAACCAGATAAAAGATACATTCTTTATTTTCACACTTTACTTTATTCATCTTAAGATCAAGGGTACAGAGCCCTGATCCCAGTTGGATAGGGTCTGAGCTTTCAGCAGACCAGGACTCTGATGTTGATTTTTTTTTTGTTTCTATATAGCACTGGTGCACAGTGAGTGCTAGTCCAGATTCAAGTATTTTCACACAGTATTATCCCCCAAAGAGAGAAGGTGGTTTGGAGGATTATTAAAGGGTTCAACATGTAGAAGGCAGCTACGATGTATGGAAAACTATAAATAAAGCCTTCTTATCTGTCACACTTGTCTCAGAGTGGGTCACCTGATTGGAGACAGTAACAACTCAACCATAACAGATGACTAACACGTTCCTGGACTTGGACATCAATTATAGTAGCATACTTCCTTGTCTTTTCTGTTGTGAGGTATCTGTCACTTAAATTCATCCAAAGTGACAAGCCATTCCCTTTGTCTTCAGTTCAACTCAATGGCCACATTCATACCTAATCCTGGATTCCAGACTTATTTTCTGCTGCCTAGTGGACATCTCTCCCAGATGGTCCCACAAGCATCTCACAGGCAGTATGGCAGATGATAAGGAATACACTCCTTAGAGCCAGACTGATCTGGATTTAAGTCCCAGCTCTGTTTCTGGCTTCAGTTGCTCTGTTTAAGACTTCAGTTGCTGATTCTTCTGTAAGCTTCAGTTTTACATCTATAGGATGGGAAAAATCAGTACCTGGCTCAGGGTAAGTACTCAATAAATAAATATTGTAAAACACAAAACTGAACTATCTCTACCTGCAAGTCTGCATCTTTCACCTAGTCCCATCCTCCTATACACACTTTTTTGCATCTGTATTATATCCAATGTGTCATATAGTTCTGTTCATATCTGCTTTTTTAAAAGACTCTGCAGAGTCATTTTAGATTTTCAGCAAAATTGAGAGGAAGGTACAGAGATTTCCCATATACTACATCCCCCTCCCAACACATGCAGCCTCTCTCATCATCAATATCCACCACCAGAGAGGTACATTTATTCAATTGATGAGTCAATATTGACACATCATACTTACCCAAAGTACATAGTTTACTTTATACCTCTCTTTATTGCTATGCATTCTAAGTGACTGGAAAAACATATGACAACATGTATCCATAACTATAGTATCATACAAAGCATTTTCACTGCCCTAAAAATCCTCTGTGCTTCACCTATTCATCCCTTTTCCTAGGAACCACAGATATTTTTACTGTGTCCATAATTCTGTCTTTTCCAGAATGTCATATGGTTGAAATTGTACAGTGTATAGCCTTTACAGATTGACTTCTTTCACCTAGTAACATGCATTTAAGTTTCCTCCTTGCCTTTTCATGGCTTAATAACATTTCTTTTTAGCACTGAATAATATTCTATGGTCTGGATATGCCTCAGTTTATTTATCCATTCACCCACTGAAGAACATCTGGTTACTTCCAAGTTGTATCAATTATGAATAAAGGTGCTATAAATGGCCATGTGCAGGTTTTTGTGTGGACAGGTTTTCAACTCCTTTGGGTAAATACCAAGGCATGCAACTTGTGTACTCTATGGTAAGAGAATGTTTAGTTCTGTAAGAAAGTGTCAGATTTTCCTCCAAAGTGACTGTAGCATTTTGCAGTCTCACCAGTGATGAATAAGAGTTCCTATTGCTCCAATACTCAGGATTGGGTGCTATCAGAGTTCCAGATTTTGGCCATTCTGATAGGTGGGCAGTGGCATCTTATTGTTGACTTAATCCCTGATTACACATGATATGGAACATCTTTTCATATGCGGTCTTTGACTCATTTTTATAGAGTTGTTTCTTATTGTTGAGCTTTAAGATTTCTTTGTATTTTTTAGATAACAGCTTTTTAACAGAAGTGCCTTTTGCAAATATTTTCTCATAGTCTGTGACTTGTCTTCTCAGTCTCTATATTTTTAAAAATTTCTTTAGCATACAGAAAGAGAATTATACAGAATTCCAATTTTTTCCCCCAAAATAAATTCTGGCAAATTGAATGGTATAGCAGAGGAAAATCTCTGTAATCTGAAGCCCTAAATATAGCAAAGTCAAAAACTAAAGATTTCATTTTAATTGCAAGAAAATGTATCATGATTTTTCTTAATATCTTGAGAAATGCTCTCCCTAATGACTTAGACATGGCCAGTGCCCAGTTATATAATGCAGTATATGGCTTTGGAAAAAGGTACCTGGATAAAGTGTTCCAGGTAAATATAGCAGCACTGGGAGGGGAAAAAAATAAAATAAAACTTCATAAGAACAATCTACACCTTGACCCTGCTTACCTAAGCAGCTCTCTAGGAACGTGACTAAAGGTGTCCATTCTAGGGCCAGTACCAGCTCTCCTTCAAGGCTCTGTGACATTGAGAAAGTCACTTTAACTCTGTGTTTTGGTTTCCTCATGGATAAAATGAGGGCAACAAAGTAACTAGGTTGTTTTAAGGAAAAAGTTGATAGATATGAAGCTCTTAGAAGAGTTCCTGGCACGCAGCAAGCACTTGGTATTTTTAGCTATTATTTTTATAGTGCTATTTGTGAGGATCAAATGAAACATTTGTAATCGTTAAAAGCTATACAAATTGATACTGTTATGTCAAAAATAAGAAGAAAATGACATCTTTAAATCAGATTATTTGGTACTTGACAAGAATTTATGGGGCTCTTCTGACATGATTGCTTAAATTTAAATTCAGCTACGGAAAATAAACACTGCTCTGCTTTTTCAAACTCAGGTAACAGCATTTTTTAAATGTTTTAAATTATTTGACATCTTATTAGTCAAATTTTGTATAGACTCATTATTTTGGAATCTTGGAGTCTTTCTAAATGCTCTCTAAATCCATCACATTTTAGTAAAAATCATAGTTTAGGGTTCGAATTCCACTCTGCTGTGAGCGTGCTGAATGTTGTTTAGACATTATCACTCAGCTTCTCAAAGCCCCAGTCTCCTTACATATAAAATTACCTAGTAGGAGTGTATAATCTCAAAGCTCACATTCAAGAACAAAAGTCCATGAGTTATAGGTTACGATAAGCATCACAGCCTTTGTTTCAGTATTTGTTGGGGAAGGGGGTGTGGATGGCAGCAGCAGATAGCTTTTTAAAAATTCGCCTTAAGTCAGACATTTGGAATTTCAAACCAAAAAAAAATACCATTCTTCTGACTCTCAGGCTGGAATCCCAGACCAGTGAATCTTAGGCTTTTCAATCAAAATGCCATAAGTTTCCTCTACTGTGTAAAATATTGAAAATAAAGACAATTGAAGAAAAATAACCTCTACAATTCTTAGCAAGCTGATACCACCTGAAAATACTTTTTCAGTTTTAATCTTTCTCAGCAAAATAATACCTCTAACTAGCTTGGTGGAAGCAAAAATCATAAATGTTTCCAAAGGTAGACTAAGCCTGTCACCCTATTCATACAGGCTGAGACCAACAAAGACCCGCACTCCCGCCCTGTACTGTCTCAGTGCTGCCCGATCTTAAGAAAACTGCAGTGTCAGAACCCAAAACTGCCTCCGACTCCCCACCAATGAACTAATATTGATGGGGAAAGGACACCAGGAGGGACAGTAGGTTGGCAGATGAGAGAGATGAACAGAAAGCATTTTAAAGTCTATCGTTTCCTCACTGCTCATGTTAATATCAGACGAAGTAGACTTCAAGATGAGAGATATTACCAGAGATAAAGAAGGATACTTCATAGTGATAACAGTGTCCATTCATGAACGACCGCAAAATACATGAAACAAAAAGAGAAATGAAGGGAGAAAAAGAAATCTAATAGACAGAGTTGAACTATACATTCTTCTTTCAGTCATTATTATGTTAATGTATCAAATAGAGAAGATCAATAAGGATGCTGAAAATTTTACCAACACTATCAACCAACTAGATCTACTTGACTTTAATAAAATACAACAACTGCACAAAATACTTTTTCCAAATACACATGGAACAAATATCTAGAAGGCCGGTATGATGGGGGTATAAGTCAAATCTCAAAGTCAAAGAACTTAGAGAATTCCTCCAAGTGCAACAGAATTAAATTAGAAGGCAGTTATCAATAGAAAAACCACAGAATCTGGAAATTACCAAACCTACTTCTAAATAATCCATAAGTCAAAGATGCAATTTAAATGCAAATTAGAAAGTATCTCAAGCAAAACGCTAATGAAGTCAAAATTTGTGGGATGTAGCTATACTGAGCTTAGAGGGATATTTCTGGCTTTGAATGCTTATATCAGAAAAGAAGAAACACTTAAGAAATAATGATCTAAGCTTCTACTTAAAGAAGCTATAAAAAACAAGGTAACTAATCTCAAAGTAGCAAAAATGAAAATACAAATGAATGTAAAACAATTAAATGATAAATAAGCAACAGATAAAATTTAAAAGTCAAAAGCTAGATTTTTGAAAAGATTTTTTTTAAGTGATAAATCCTGTCAAGACTGGACCAGGAAATAAAAAGGAAGAAATAAAGCCCACAAAATGCTGTATTGGAATGGAATAAGGACATCATTACAGACTTTCTAGATCTTAATATAATAATAAGGGAATATCATGAAAAACTTTATGCCAACAAATTATCCAACTTAAATGACATGGAAAAGAGATTGATTGAAAACACAAATTATGAAAACTAATAAAAAAATAATAGGAATAATTTGAATATAACTGTTCAAGATATTAAACTTTGCATGTGGGAATATTTAAACTTTCCAAAAAGAAACCTCAAGGCTTAGATGATGTCACTGGTGATTTCTATCAAACATTTAACTAATACCAATTTTATTTTATAGGCTTTCCTATAAAGCCTATATAGGCTTTATATATAGCAGTGGTGCAGTGGTAAAGAATCTGCCTGCCAACGCAGGAGATACAAGAATCATGGGTATGATCCCTGGGTCAGGAAGATCCACTGGAGTAGAAAATGGCAACACACTCCAGTATTCTTGCCTGAAAAATTCCATGGACAGAGGAGCCTGGTAGGCTACAGCCCATGGTGTTGCACCGAGTCAGACATTACTGAGCAACTGAACACACAAACCAATTTTATACATATTCAGAAAATAAAAGAGGAAGAAATAACCCAATGTGTCTGAGGTTAGGATAAACCTGATACTAAAACCTGACAAGGATATTACAGATACATACTAATAACTACTGAATATAAATATAAATATTTTTTATCTGTTTGTTTGGGTTTTTTTTTTTTTTTTGGCCACACCACATGGGGTTGAACCCAGCCCCGCCAGTGAAATTGCTGAGGCCTAACCACTGGACTGCCAGGGAATTCCCCCAAAATTCTTAACAAAATGTTAGTAAATCTAGTAATATAGGGACTTCTCTGATGGTCCAGTGGTTAAGATATTACACTCCCAGTTCGGGAACTAAGATCCCACATACTGTGTGGTTTGGCAAAAAAAAAAAAAAAAAAAATATTTACCAAAAAAAGAAAAAATCTAATAATATACAGAGTATAATGCATCATGACCAATAGGTTGTTTGCTGCTGCTGCTGCTGCTGCTAAGTCACTTCAGTCGTGTTCGACTCTGTGCGACCCCATAGACGGCAGCCCACCAGGTTGTTTAGTTCACCATAAAATCATCTCATTAAAAGCACAAACATATGACAAAATTCAAATTCATTAATTTGGAAAACAAGGAATAAAAAGGCAGCAACCTAAATCTAGTAAACGATATAGAAATAAATACTATTTTCTTTCCTCTGCTCTCACCAAATATGTGGAGTTTTTCCCCCACACTGACCAACTCTCTGATGCCCGTGAGGTGTCTTAAAATCCAATTCTGCTACTATCTACTTGGGGTTAGTGTTAGATTCCACAAGTTAAGGTCTCAGTCTCACAGACTCCACCCACTTCAAATTCCAAATGCAACTTCCTGCACTTCTAACTGACCAACTCTAGACTGAGGTCCGAAGACCTCCTCAGGATTGATTTTCTAGAATGACTCACGGAACTCAGAGAAACACTCACTTGCATTTACCAGTTTATCTAATAAAGGATAATTAAAGTATACAGATGAACAGACAGATGACATTTCAATAGCGTGAGGTCTGGAAGCTTCCTCAGAGTAGGTACATCCCCATTTGGGATGTACCAGTCTCTTTGCTTGTGGAAGCTCTCCAAACATTACACTTTAGATAATTTTGTAAAGGCTTCATCATGTAGGCGTAAGGATTATGAATCAATCTCTAACTCCTCTACTCTTCTCAAAGAATTAGAGAGGAGGCCCAAAAGTTCAGTTTCTTATCATGGCTTGGTCTTTCTGGTAACCCATCATGAAGTTGTCTGGATGATTATCCAGATGATAATGAACCCAGGAAGAGTCACCTTGTAGGAGCAAAAGAATCTCCTATCATCTAGGAAATTCCAAGAGATTTAGGAATGTTATTTCAGGAACTGGTGTCAAAGAACAAATATTAGAATATTTGTTATTAGATGTTCCCATCATCCCCATAACTCAGGAGATTACATGGGTTTTAAGAGTTTTGTGTAAGGAATTGGTGGCAGATAACCTAATAATAATATATCTTTATTTTGCAGGACACCTATAAAAACCACAGCTAATATTGTACTCAGTGGTGAAAGACTAACATACTTGTCCTAAGATCAGAAGTAATTTCTTCTAATAATGGCTCTTCTATTTAACTTGTAACTGGAAGTCTTAGCCAGTGCAATAAGGCAAGAAATAAAAGGCATAAATATCAAAAAAGAAGATTTTTAATTGTCTTTCTTTGTAGATATGATTTATACATAGAAAATCCTAAGAAATCTATAGAGAAGCTAATATAACTAATTGATGGTTTTGCAAAATTTCAAGTTACAAGGTTCATATAACAAAATCAGGTATTTCTATATAACTAGAAGCAAATAATTAAAAATTTAAAATTTTATTGACATTTATAATATCATAAAAGAATTTTGGAATAAACTTAATAAAAATGTAGAAGACTTCTATAGCGACAACTAAAATATTACTAACAGAACTTAAAGACCTAAATAAATAGAGATATGTAATGTTCGTGAGTTTCTAAGACTCAGGTTTGTTAATATGGCATTTTCTCCCCGAATTTATCTCTGGATTTAAAGTAACATTCAATAAAGAAGATGTGGTATGCTATTCAGCCATAAAAGTGAATGAAATAATGCCATTTGCAGCAACATGGATGCAACTAGAGATTTTCATACTAAGTGAAGGTAAGTCAAAAAGAGAAAGACAGATACCATATGATATAACTTATATGTGAAATCTAAATATGACACAAATGAACCTATCTATGAAACAGAATCATGAACATAGAGAACAAACTGGTGATTGCCAAGGAGGAGGGTGCTGAGGAAGGGATGGAGTGGGATGTTGGGGTTAGCAGATGCAAGCTTTTATGTATAAAATGGATAATAACAAGGCCTTACTGTACAACACAGAACTATATGCAATATCCTATAATAAACCATAATGGAAAAGAATATAAAAAAAAAAGAATGTGTATATATGGTATGTATAACTGAATCACTTCTGCTGGACAGCAAAAAGTAACACAACATTGTCAATCTACTATACCTCAATAAAAACATAAAAAATAAATGTAACATAAGGTGATACCATTAAAAACCCTACAAGGCTTTTTAAAAATAGAAATTAACAGACTATTTCTAAAAGTTTACATGAAAATGAGAATGACTGAAAATAGTCAAAATAATCTTTAAAAAGAGAAACAAAATTGAAGTACTTATACTACCCAATTTCAAGATTTACTGTAAGCTACAGTAACTAAGATGGTGTAATATCAATATACAGATATTCAAATACATCAGTGGAGTAGAATGGAGAGTTCAAAGATAGATCCATGATAAATAAAAAACTGTTGACAAAAGGAGTCAATGCAACTGAATGCAGAAGGAACGTCTTTTCAACCAATAGTGCTAGGAAAACATATATCTATTTACAACTTCTGAATTTCTATTTCATGCCATATAAAAATTAGAGATTGATCATGAAACTTAAAACTATAAAGCTTCTGGAAGAAAATTTAAGAGTCTATCTTTATGATCTTGGATGGACAAAGATTTTGCAGATAAGGTTTTTTAAGGTTCTAATCATGAATAAAGATAATCAATTGGATTTCATCAAAATTAAAATCTTTTGCTCCTCTTTTGATGAATAAAAAAATCCAGAAACAGAAGAAAATATTTGTGACACATGTACCCGATAAAAAACTTATATCCAAAATATATAAAGAACTACCACAAATTAATAATAGTGACCCAATTTTTAAAATATGCAAAACTGAAATATATACTTTTTAAAAAAAGAAGAGGGAGCCCTGGAGGGTCCGGGGGTGGCGGTGGGGGAGGGGAGGGCCCGCTCCCTCCCCCTCCCCCCGCCGCGGCGTGTGACGTCCCGCGCGTCGGCGGCCGCGGAGCAGCGCGGGGAGCCGGGCGGCCGCAGGCGGGGTGTGAAGAAAAACAATGACACTTCAATGGGCGGCAGTTGCAACTTTTCTTTACGCTGAAATAGGACTCATTTTAATCTTCTGTCTACCTTTTATTCCTCCTCAGAGATGGCAGAAGATATTCTCCTTTAGCGTTTGGGGTAAAATTGCAAGTTTCTGGAACAAGGCTTTTCTTACTATTATAATCCTATTGATTGTTCTGTTTCTAGATGCTGTGAGAGAAGTAAGAAAATATTCCTCGACTCATACTATTGAAAAGAGCTCAGCCAACAGACCTGCTGCCTATGAACATACACAAATGAAACTCTTCAGGTCTCAAAGAAATCTTTACATTTCTGGATTTTCATTATTTTTCTGGCTGGTGTTGAGACGTCTGGTTACCCTTATTACTCAGCTGGCAAAAGAGCTGTCAAACAAAGGAGTACTTAAACGTCAAGCAGAAAATATTAACCAGGCTGCCAAAAAATTCATGGAAGAAAATGAAAGACTGAAACGGCTCTTGAAAAACTATGGCAAGGAAGAAGAACACGTTTTGGAAGCAGAAAATAAAAAACTATAAGAAGACAAAGAAAAACTGAAAATTGAATTAAAGAAGGCTTCAGATGCCCTTTCTAAGGCACAGAATGACGTGATGATAATGAAGATGCAATCAGAGAGACTTTCAAAAGAGTATGACCGGCTCCTGAGAGAACACGCAGGACTTCAGGATCGTGCAGGGCAAGACAAGAAATGTCGGTGAACTTTATGGAAGAAGACTGTGAATGCACCAGGTCAAGGAGAAAAGTGTGTTATCACGTCAGCCTCCAGGAAGTTTAAAATTCAGTTCAGAAAACATACTATGGCCAGCCATTATTTTTTTAATGCCACACACATAGACTTATCATAATGGCATTATCACAGTATTGATGATGTTTCAGATATATTGTAAAGCCTGTATTCCAGCTCTTAAATAAAATATAAGCATGTTAAACACCTTATTTAGATACTGATAGTCACACTGGTGTATGGTGGCTGAAAGAGTGAAACATGAAAACAGTGACCTTAAGTGCTTTTTTTTAAGCCTGATGGTACTAGTTAACTCTTTTAAGACAGCTGTATTGATAATTATATTTTCAGTATTGTGTTTCTGCACCTGTTAAATTATTTTTGTTGACATTTGTGTTAATACATAATTAGTAGGCATTCTGCTTTTTTAATGTTCATCTGGGAATGGAGTTTACATCTATTTGCATAATTGCCATAGCACTGAACTGAAATTATTTTACAACAATGTGGAATTCTTGAGATAGAAAGTTTATGTATAATGTATCCAAAAAGCAGTGTTTCCCATTGCTGTGAGAGTTGCTAATTATACAGATATTACCTCATATATATACACACTGGTGTCACAGTTTCTCTGAGGTGTTTCTATTTTCTGAAAGCTACATATTAAATACTATTTTCCATTCATAAAAAAAAAAAAAAGAAGAAACACAAGACAAAAATGGCCAAGAATCACACAAAAAGTGTCCATCATTAGTCATCAGGGAAATTCAAATTAGCACCACAATGAGAATTGTCACTCAAATGGCTAAAAACAGACAATATAAATATTTGCAAGGATATGAAACAACTGGAACTCCCACATTACTGGTGGGAGACAAAAATGCAGAAACTACCTCAGGAAATTATTTATTGGTTCTTTGTAAATTATACACATCCCTACTCCATGAACCAGTAATTTCACTCCTAATAATTTACCTAATTCAAATGAAAGCATTTCTACATAAAGACCTTGTAAGAATATTCACAGCAGTTTTGCTTATAATAGCCAAAAATTGGACACTAAAATATTTATCAATAGAAGTATGGTTAAACAAATGGTGGCATAATCACTAAGTGGAATGCTTCATAGCAATAAAAAAGAATGAGCTAATAACACCCATAACAACATGAATCTCAAAACCATTTTGAACAGAAGAATCCAGATGCAAGACAGTATTCCCTTTATAGAAAGTTCAAGAAGAGGCTAAACTAAACTATGGTAATAAAGATTAGAACAATGGCTGGGAGAGAGAAAAGGGATTGACTGCAAAGGCACTTTAGGAAAATTTATAAGTTGTGGAAATGTTCTACATCTTTGCTGACATGTTGGTCACGTAGGCATGCATCTGTCAAAACCCATCAAGTTAACATCTGTGTACTTTACACATTAATAAATACAAATCTAGTATTTTCAAAACCTTCTTTTATGTGAAATATAAACCAGGTATGTCCTGTATTTTTTAAAATTATAAAATAGCTAAATCAGATTGTGATTAGAGTACAAGATGATTTTTGCTTTGGATACTTGCTTGGGAGTTTTTCTCCTTCCTGCACTGAAATTATTAAGTTGAAAAATACATAGTTTAAAACAGCTGTTTAGGAACACATATGTTACATAGAATCAGCTTAAAAATTGGAAAATGTCTCAGTCTTGGTTCCAAAGAATTTCTCAGGCATTTGACAGTCACTGAAGTATAGGTGGGCTTCCCAGGGGGCACTAGTGGTAAAGAACCCACCAGCCAATGCAGAGATGTAAGAGATGTGGATTTGATCCCCTGGGTCAGGACAATCCCCTGGAGGAGGGCATGGCAACTCACTCCAGTATCCTTGCCTGGAGAATCCCGTGGACTTAGGAGCCTGGTACACTACAGTCCATAGGGTCACGAAGAGTCAGACATGACTGAAGTGACTTAGCACGTGCACACAGAAGCATGGGTAACGTGAGATCATTTTCCAAGGAAATAGTCCTCATAGTAGGCATGTCACAACTGATGAGCTACCTTTGTGAGATTTCTTAGCACACAAGGGGAAAAAAGCATACATTTCAGAGGATCCAAGAGTTATAAGAAGTGTTTGCATTTACAAGCCAATCTGGCTACATATGACATTTTCTTGCATGGGTAAGCATCTTCAGTTTGACATATCTATTGCTATCTTTCTAAAATCTGCTTTTGCACATGAAAAATTGCCATTTCATATATAGCAAAACACTTTAGAATATCCTTGACACATACCAAAAAAATTCATGTGATCTCTGGAAAATTGGTTATATTTTTATCATTACAGAGAACTGGTAAAATTAAGTTGTAGAAGTTTATTTTTATCATAAACTTAACCTATAGCTTTACCTATTGTCTTATTAACTAGGAATAGTAAATAGGATCTATACATGACACGTATAGTATAGCCAAGATGTCTCCAATTACCTGCTTTCTCCATGAGCTTCTCACAGTTTGAAACCTAATTATACCATGTTTACATAAAATTAGGAAACAGAGGGTCAAAAAGACACACTCAGAACTCTGCTACTTGGAACAGTATCTTTTCTCCTCAGTAAGAGACATCAATTTTACCAATGGCTTCCCATTCCAAAAATCAGTAAGCTAAGGGCAGTTTGGGCTTCCCTAGTGGCTGAGTGGCTAAGAATCTGCCTGCCAATGCAAGAGATGTGGGCTCCATCTCTGAGTCAGGAAGATCCCCTGGAGAAGGAAATGGCAACCCACACCAGTATTCTTGCCTGGGAAATCTCATGGACAGAGGAGACTAGTGGGCTATAGATAATGGGTCACAAAGAGTTGAACACAACTTAGTGACTAATTGTGAATGAACAACAAGGGGACTTCTCCTTAGAGTCAGTATAACTCACCACCGTCATTAAGCCTCCTCTGCTGCCAAGGCCAGTGTCAGAGCTCATGGCCAGCCTCGGGCAGAAAGAAGAAGGAAACCAACAGGAGATCTATGAACCTGGCAATTATGCTGGGCTGGGTTTGGTCAGACAGAAAGATCAGCAGAGGCCCTCTCAACAACTTGATCTTTCATCCCTTACTTAGCAAATACTGAGTGGGGGACAAAAGACGTTAACCTCACTGAACTGGAACACTACACTGAAAAATTACTATTTGTTAATGGGTGGGTTTGGTATATACATGGTGCACCTTGGGCCATACCCAACTTACTGAACAATCTGGGGCTATTTTGTAGAAAATTTCACTGTTGAAAGCAATGTCACCTATTTGGCCTAAACTCTAGAAAGGAAATGACAGAACACTTAAAGCAAGTGCTAGCATATAACAGGCTATCAGTTTATCTTTGTTGAGTGAATGAACCAACGTCATAGGGCTCCAGTATATTGCTGAGCAACTCCAGCATTTATGCATAAAGTTAAGCATTGTTTACTGATATCTTTTGAACAAGTATATTTACCTAAAAGAAGAATAGCTTGTTATCAAGTATCTGCTGCTTATGGACACCATTTTTTAAATATTAAACTGATGTACTTGCCTTGCTGCTCCCTACCCAATAAAATCAAGAGCATTTAACATTTTCAGAGGAAATATAAAGTTATTGTCCAGGTTTAATTTGCAAATTATACATTTCAGTGCCATTTTTAAGTTTTGATCACCAAGTTCTGTTGAGAAGGAATGAAATTTTGGAACTCAAAAGGTTTTTCTTGAAATATTAAGAACCAGAGCCTGGAAGACAAAGCAGGGAAACAAAGGCAGAAAGAATTCAGGATATGGTACACCTCAACTCAGAGAAAGGAAAAAAAGAAATCTTTGTCACTGGGGGAACTGGACATGACAGGAGAGAGTAAGAAAAAAAGGAAGAAGTTCAGGAAGCTAGAGGAATCCAAGTACAGAGGCTTTCTCATTTCTCAAAAGAATAGCCCTTAGGAAATGCAAACTCCTTAAAAAAGACTAGCATTTACATGCTCTTTTCAATATGGTACGGGGTTAAAAGTGTAGGAATGGTAGAGGGCGGTGCATGCATGTGTGAGTGCTCAGTTGTGTCTGCCTCTTTGGGACCCCATGGACTGTAAAATGCCAGGCTCCTCTGTCCATGGGATTCTGCAGGCAAGAATACTGGAGCAGGTAGCCACTTCTTCCTCCAGGGGATCTTCCTGACCCAGGGATCGAACTAGTGTCTCCTGCATTGGTAGGCAGAGTCTTTACAACTGTACCACCTGGGAAGCCCGGAGGGTGGTAATGCATACCATAAAATGCAGAGATAAAACAGGTGGAAATTCTGGGCATTCCAGGAAAATTAAAGCGAAGCCGCCTGGAGTCGGGAGGAAGGGTCACAATGAGCTTGGACTTTGTTTCTGGAGGCTGTGGCAGGACCCAAATTCTTCAGGGATGCCCCAAACCAGTCATACTCCAGTGGCCACTGGCTCAAGATTAAAGGGACAAGATCTGACCAGACACACCAGTCAGATGGACATCTGAGAAGATACAGGAGACAGCCTGGGTACCATCCTGCTACCACGATCATCTACATTTTCTTCCTGCTCTGCAGTTCACACTGGGGAAGGAGCGGAGAGGAGGGTGAGACCCCACGAGACAGGGGGGACAGTTTCTTTAGGAGTTTGAGTTTTAAACTTACTGCTTTTGTCTCTAAAAGATGATGTTTGAATTATCCCTTACTGGCAATTTTCAGCTGCCCTCCCACACCCACACTCCACCACCATTAGCAGAAATAACAGTTTGAAAACTAGATTATATAAAAATAATTAAGTTCCTGTCTTTGTGTGTCTGAGTTGTATTAAAATAATAATTAATGACAGCAATTACTATGTTCCAAGCACTATTCTAAGTTTATTAATTCATGTATTAATCACAATTGTTCTATGAAGTACTATTCTTACACCCATTCTAAAAATGAGAACATTGAAACACAAAAATCACCCAGTTAATAGTGACAGAACCTGGACATATACAGGCAACTCGGCACCAGAATTAGGACTGCTTAACTCCCCTGGTAAAGTGCAGGTACAATTTAGTAAATTGGAGTTTGCACACCAGCAAGCAGTGATTTAATTCAAATGGGTCTAGCTATAGTCATAAGCTCTTTTTATCATAATATGGATTTTTCCTTTCCCTCTTTGTCTGCTAACTGAATCACTTTTCCTTTGGGTACCTATATCTTTCCATAAAGGGAAGTCAAGGACCCCCACCAAAACCTGCTAATCAGTGACCCTCTACTCATATTAAACAATAAATAGTTACAGGGGGTCAGCAAAAGACCTAAGGCCAGTCAGAATCTTTCTCAGAGATTGGAACAGACCCTGGGAGACAAAAATCTCTCCTCTTCTGGGATTATAAATGCTGTGGTAGACATTAGTCATTCTTTTTGGTTAACTAGCAGCTGAATCACCTTCTTAAGTGAGGAACACACCACCCTGGAAGCAGAGCAGAAAAGTAAGCTATGGCAGAGATTTCTCAAAATCCCTTGCAGCTACGGTGCAAGCCTACAAGCCAAGCCAAGATAATCATACGTCTAGATTCTAGGTTCTGATTAGATGTTAATGATCCAAAGAAGTGGAGACTGCACAAAATCTATGTCTGGAGAGGGTGACACAGAATAGCACCTACATTTAGTTTCCAGAGAGAGGCTGAAGTTCCAGCAACAGTGTTTGAGACCTAGTGTCCAGCGATGCTCTCAACAGTGCAAGCTCAGTTGGTATACCCCCAAGGGGACTGAGACAATTCAGTGAACCACGTTCTCAGGAAGATTGTGGTATGACTTCGGACAGAGAGCCTCCAGGGCTTGTGTTCTGGTTCTCCCAGATAGTATATGTGCTATCTGATAAAACTCTCTCAATAATAGGCATTTAGGGGACTTGCCTGGTGGGCCAGTGGCTAAGACTCTGTACTCCCAATGCAGGGGGCCCAGCTTCAATCCCTGGTCAGGGAACTAGACCCCATACTAAGCAAATAAGAGTTTGCATGCCACATCTAAGACTGGTACAGTCAAATAAATAAATAAAAATAAATATATATGTTTTTAAAGCCATGTAGTTTCTTGTGCTTGAAACTAAGGATCTGCTTAGTTTTCTATTGCTACTGCAGTGTTACCACAAACTTTGTAGTTTAAGACAACACAAAATCATTCACTTATAGTTCTACAAGTCAGGAGTCCTAAAATCAAGGTATCAACAAGTCTGCATTCCTTTCTGGGGACTCCAGAGAAGAATCCACTTCTTGGTTTCCCCAGTTTTCAGAGGCATCTTTCTTCCATTTTTAAAGCCAGCAACATTGCATCTCTCTGACTGTTCTTCCCTTGACACATCTCCCTTTGACTTTCCCTTTTTCTAACACCCTCCTCTATTTTTAAGGACTCTGGTGATTACACTGGTTCCACCTGGATAATCCAGGCTAGTCTCCCTATTGTAAAGCCAGTTGATTGTCAACATTAATTTCATCTGCACCCTTGATTCTTCTTTGCCATGTAAACTTAACACATTCACAGGTTCCAGGGATTAGGAGAGGGGCATCTTCAGAGGCACTGTTCTGCCTATCACAGAACCTAAATAAGCAGATATCTGTATCAGGTATCAGGGACAAGCAACAGATTCCTAATGAAACAGAGGCATTATAAATAAATCTATCATCTGACCTGATTGCAACCAAATGTAACAATAAGCCTGGCTGGTAACAACGGATGAAACTGTAGCAGCCCATGGCAGCCAAGGGCAAATGGTGATCAGCTGGAATGAAGACCTCACTGAAAGCAGGTTTGGCGAGACCCCCGTACATAACAGGGCTTCCTAACCTCCAGGATCTAGTGCCTGATGATCTGAGGTGAAGCTGATGTAATAATAATAGAAATAAAGCGCATAATAAATGTTATGTGCTTGAATCATCCCAAGACCATCCCCTCACGCTGGGTCTGTGGAAAACCTGTCTTCCACAAAACTGGTCCCTGGTGCAGAAAAGGTTGGGGACCACTCCTCTATCAAATAACTACTATATAAAAGGAATGAAAAAGCACAAGGACGTGTGATAGCTTAAGGAAACAGAAGGATATTTTGAAAGTTAAAAATTACTGGCTAAAAATACAGACCAATTATCAGGGGTTTCCTATAATGGTCCTATACAAGTCTCCAATCTCTTGCTCCTGAAGGCCTGTAACAACCCCAAAACAAACTCAAAGATTGATTTTAGACGTTACCCATTTTGTAACATTTAGCCATGTCCATTAAATGTAATTCACAACCTAGGCAAATATATTAGGTGAAACCAAGGGCAGCAGTAATAAAAGACTAGAGCCCCAAGATGTAAAATAAGGACATATGGGAAGATTCAGATGACAGACTACACTGAGCTAAGCTGTCTACTGAGAGTGGGAAAAGTCTCAAATCCTCCTTTTAATTAAAACTGTCCTTGCCTTGCGTGAAGGTCTCATAAGACCTCACCTAGTAATAGCCGATGGGCTTCCCAGCTGGCTCAGCAGTAAAGAATCCACCGGCAATGCAGGAGACATGAGTTCAATCCTCAGTTCGGGGAGATCCCCCACACAAGGAAATGGCAACCCACTCCAGTATCTTGCCTGGGAAATTCCATGGACAGAGGAGCCTGGTGGGCTACAGTCAACGGGGTCAAAAAGAGTCAGACACAACTGAGCGACTGAGCACCCACGCACGCAGTTATTTCCTATAAGCAGGAGGCACTGCATTGGAAATGGGCTCCACTGATTCTATTGAAAAATACCAGGATTCTGGGGTCACAGAAGCTGAGTATTGATTTTTAGTGATTAAATGCAAGGTACACAAATGCAAAATAACCTAATGGGCAGAACTGTCTGACATTCAATGAATGATTCTCTTTGTTGGTTTGTTGTGGGTCCCTTCAGGTTGAAATAGTGGGGAGCCCACTAAGGTCCTACTTGATTTATATAACTAACAACTTTAAGTCTGGCAAACAAAGGACTGATTAGAACTATTGTAATAGCCACTTCTCTGATCAGAATCAGTTCGTAGAAGGAAAGCAAGGCACTGCTAAGGAAGAAACTTGCCAGCACACAAAAGCAGGTATTTTACATCTCTCTTCTAACTTTTCCTGTGAAAATTGTGGGAAGTATGACCATTTGACAAAAAAACTGTGCACTGAGGGGAATAACCAGTCCTCTGAATCTTTATTGACTTCGGCTCCAAAATGTGCTAATTCTTGGAGACCCATCCTGAGGTACACCATTTATAGTTAAGAGATTATCGTACAGATCAGCCTACCTATTCATAGGTCCTGGGTGACCATAAACCTATTAGGTGATTGTATCCCCAGGTCAGAGTATATAGTCTGAATATGTATACTCAGACTTGGGCAAAGTCTGCTCATTAGTCTCTTGAACTGTGGAGTATTATGAAACACCCCTCTTACCACCATCAGAAAGACTAGTTCCATCATCAAAGACTTGAAAGATACAGGACTGGTGATTCCTATCACGTCTTTCAAGTCTTGACAGTGGAACCAGTCTTTGGGAAAAAACTGAAAACTAAAACTAAACATTAAGTAAAAAGAAGAAAAATTAATTTACTTAAAAAAAATTTTCCCATTACAAAGCAATCAGTAGGGCTAATATTTTGTTATATATCTCTTCAGCCTTTTTTTTGTTGTTGTTCAGTCGCTAAGTCATGTCCAACTCTTTGTGACCCCTTGGACTGCAGCACACAAGGCTTACCTGTCCTTTACCATCTCCCGCAGTTGCCCAAGTTCATGTCATTGAACCCACGATGCCATCGAACCATATCGTCTGTCATCCCCTTCTCTTTCTATCCTCAATCTTTCTCAGCTTCAGGGTCTTTCACAATGAGTCAGCTGTTTGCAGCAGGCAGACAAAGTATTGGAGCTTCTGCTTCAACATCAGTCCTTCCAGTGTGTCTTCATGGTTGATCTCTTTTAAAATTGACTGGTTTGATCGCCTTGCTTTCAAAGGAACTCTCAAGAGTCTTTTCTACATTTTTCAAAAAATATAATGTAATGTAAACATGTATTACAAGCTTCTCTCTTTTACTTTACTACATTTTTCATCATCATTTCATGATACTCCACATCATTTTTGTGAAGGGGATCATAATTTTTATAGAGATAAATATGCAGTAAAATTTACTAATTTTAAGTCTAATGAGTTTTGACATATGAATAAAATTGTATAACTACCACAATTTATATATATATATATTTAATTGATATAAAATATTTCCATCATCCAAAAAGTTATCTTCTTGCCCTTTGCAAGCAATTAACTCCCCAACTTTGCCCATTATTTCCAGAAAAAAAATTTTCTGCTTCTAGTAACACATGTGATAGAATGTGTTATATTGGTTCACACATCACTGATGTTCTGTTCCTTAAAAAAATATTATATCTTTGCCTCATTTTGGAACGCCTCTATTGCTATATCTTTAAACTGATCTCTTTGGCAATATCTAATCTGCTGTTAATCTCATCCAATGTTTTTTTTTTCTGATATTTTATTATTCATTTCTAAAAGTCCCACTTAGGTCCTTTTTTAATATCTTCAATTTCTATCATCATCAGGTTTTCCTCTACCTTTTTGAACATATATATGTGTGTGTATATATACACACACAACTACAAAGCTGCTTTGATGTTCTTTTTCAGGTAGTTTCTGTACCTGTGTCATTTCTGTTTCTATTGACTGAGTTTTCTTCTGACTATGGGTCGGATGTTCCTACCTCTTTGCATACCTGATAATTTTTGATTGATTGCTAGGGAGAGTTACTTTTACATCATTGGTAGTTGAATTTTGTTAAATTACTTTAAACAGCATTGGATTTTGTTCTGGTGTGCAGTGATATTATTAGCAATCAGCTGCATCTTTGTGTATCTTGCTTTTAAGCTTTGTTAGGATAGGTCCAAAGCATCCTTTTGTCTAAGGCCAATCAATCTCTATTATTAAAGTGATTACCTTCTAAGAATTCCGCTCTATAAAATCTTTGTACTCTGGCCAAAGGAAACATTAGTACTCCCCAACTTCGTGTGATGCTGCTATTTCCTACCCATTCCTTCTAGCTGTTATTTCCTTAGGTTCAGAAGTTTCTTTTCACATATGTACAGGTCAGCACTCAAAGACTCAAGGGGATCCCTCTAGAGATATATGAAGCTCTCTCTTCATGGAGTTCTTCCTCCCAAGCATTCCACTCTAACAATGTTAGCAGCCTTGACTTCCCCAAAATCTTAGTTTTTTTTTTTTAAATTTCCTTTCTCTCAGAAATTACAGTCCCACACTGCCCATTGTTCAATGCCTGAATATCATTTCTTTGTAAAAAGAATTTCTCTTGTATTTTGTTGCTTAACACAGTAAGGTAAATCTAAACCCTGTTACTCTATCTTAACTGAAGCAAATATCTGCAGCATAATTTTTAAATGGGTGCCTAGGATTTCACTGAATGGATGTACCTACTGGCCTATAGGTATTCGATCACCTATTCTATCATCATTATATACAAAGATTCTGAGGAATGATGGAATTTGGCATATAATGGGACTCAATAAATACATACTGACCGAATATATTCAGGTTGAGATTGTTCTTTATTTCTTAGTATAAATATTGCTGAACATTTTTTGTCACTAATCTTTACCAGAATCCCACAGTAATAATTATTTCTTGAGGATACATTTCTCTAAGTATAAACACTGGCTCAAAGAGAAAGTAGATTTTAAGATATTAATATTTATGTCCAAATTGTCCAAAGGGAATCAATTTACAATCTCACTGGCCAATAAGCTTTTCATGAACGCTTTTCTCTATATCTGACAAAATTGGATGTTTCAGTTGAAAAATCTTTGCTAATTTCATAGGTTTAAAAAGATATTTAACTTTAATAGTTGTTTTAATTTATTTGATTAATATTTAGTTTCATAATTTTTATGTTTTTGTTTTATTTGTAATCATTGAGCAATTATCTATTGCTGAAAAGTTACATGATTTGTTTATTAATCAAATAGACTGTGGGAACTCTTAACTCCAAAATATTCATCCTATACTGACTGCAACACCCAAAGCCTAGAGGGCGATTTGTTTTTAATCATTGTTTAAGTCAGCATAAAACCAGAGAGCTTATTTGCCACTCCAAACAAGTGACAGCATGTTCAAAGGATCCAGCAGTCTGGTAGAATCACACAGCGAAAAGAGGGGGAAAAAAGTGTAATTAAAAGCACTTTTCACAGGTCAAAAGTGTAAGCTCATTAATGGTTTACTGAGCAGATGGCATTAATGAGTAACCAAAGACGCATGTTCATTATTATTGTCCCCATCATTATTCTTTTGATATTAAGTGGCTCAGTAGATGTGAGGCACTCACCTAGACAATGAGATTCAATAATTAACATGGAATCTGTTCTCTCTTCCTGAAAAACACTTAGTGAGGTTCATAAATGAAGATGTACTCTATTAGACAGAAAAACAACATTCCCACCTGATAAAGGAGATAATTTATCTCAACATTATTTATAATTGTAAAAATATTGGAAACTTCCAATATTATAGTAAATAGTTAAATTAGGGGACCACACCTAACTAAAGAAATATGCTGTCATTAAAAACAAGGGTTCCAAAAAAATTGTTAGCAATATGGGAAAATGCCCATAACACAATGTTAAAAAATTTGTTTTCCTCATAAAAGTAATATATCTTTACTGGAAGAAGTAGAAAAGCACAGAAAAGTATGTTGAAGGAAATAATCAACCATCATCCACTTCTGAGAGACAACTGCAGTTAATATTTTAATGCATTTCTTATGAAATTATTTAGCACAAATTAATATACTTTAAAAAACATAATCTAATGTAAAGTCATGAAATACATAAAGATATATTTTTAAGTTATAATATTATATGTATTTTATACACACACAGTTTATACATACTCATATATATATTAGTAGTATGATATATATACCTATTATTTTATTATAAGCATTTTCCCAGGTAATTAGAAAATCATGATTTTTTTTAGATAGGTTTGCTTATTAAATAACAATAGACCACAATGTTTGGGGTATAGCATACTTTTTGTATTAAATAGATACAGAATCAACCAAAACCTGCATGTTCACATGCAAAAATCCCTTTTGACCTTTTGTTAGTTGTCGTTTTCCGTCCTAGCTTGAGAAGAAAAGATGTCATTTTTCTTTAAGGGGAAATCATGATTTTTCATGGCAGCATTCCATCTTATAGATGCAACATAATTTATTTAACCTTCCTCCCATTGGTTGAGGTTAGGGCACTTTGTTGTTTTTTGTTAGCACACAATGCCTCACTTATCCTTAGTGAGGTAGGAAATATTCTTAGGAGCAGAATTTACTTCTCAAAGGATAGATATCTGGCATTTGGGGGTAAGATGCCATGCAGACAGCCGGTTGTGATGTGGTACTAGCTTCTAGGTGGGTGACTGGGCTGGAGAACTGGCAGCTACCCAACAGTGTTAAAACTTTTTAAAAGTTAGGCAACTGTACATGCACTAAAAACACAATTATACAAAATATGCATGATTATAAATATCTCATAGATAAAAACTAGTAGAATATTTACGAAACATAAACAGAGTCACAGATAAAGAAAACAAACTTAAGGTTATCAAAGGGCTGAGGGGAGGAGGGATAAATTGGGAGATTGGAATTGACATATACACACTACTAGGAAATAGATGACTAATAAGAACCCACTGCCTAGCACGTGTGATGACCTGTATGGGAATAGAATCTAAGAGTGGATGGATACATGTATATGTATAACTGATTCACTTTGCTTTACAGCAGAAACTGACACAATATTGTAAATCAACTGTACTCCAAAAAAATTAATTTTAAAAAACCTAGTAGGAAAGACACTAAAATATTTATCTGTTTAGTGAGATAATGAGTAGGTGATTTTTTCTCTTCTTTTTTCTCTTATAATGACAACATACTACTTTTCAAACCAGATAAAGCAACACCAGAGACCACTTTTTATGTACAAGCTGATTGATAACAGTAGTCACCTCTATGAAGGGCAGTGAGACTTGGGTGAGTAAATGGGGAATTGCTTTGTCTGAACTGTCAGAATTCTTTAAAAAAAAGAATATATTCTTATATAATTTATTTTTAACAAGAACAAAATGGAAGAATATATTTTGAATATTTTCTTTATTTAGTTTCTTTGCATTTTGCATTCAAGTATAAGCCTCCATTCTAATACTGAAATTTAATACTGTGAAAGGTATTATTAGAGAGAGGTACTATTAGAAAAATACCTTAATTTCTGGCCCAGGTCTACCACGTAGTAGTCACTTAACCTCTCTGTTTTCCAAAATCCCAATATGTTAAATGTTAAATAGATACTTCCTTGCTCACAAACATGATATAAATTATAAGAAAATACTTGTGAGCCATAAAAATGGTCCTCCAATACAACATGTCATTGAACAGTAACAAAAGTATACTGACTCTGAACAAAAAGGAAATTGTATAACAGTGGTTTAACTTTGCCTTCTGAACAAGGGAATTTAAAGAGAGAGGGTGGAAGAATTTAGTGAAACAGAATGAGGGAAGCATACAATTAAGAAGTAATAAATGCTCCGGACCAAAGAGAAAAAGAAAAGTGCTCTCTCACCCCATCTCTCCCTAACTCTCTCCATCCCTCTCCTTCCCCTCCAACCCCCAGAAACTGAAGGTCAGAGAAATAACCTCACTTTGGGAAATTCACGTGGAACTGAGATTAAAACCCTAGACTTCCTATGTCTCACGCACTGAAAGCACCAACTTTATATTAATATACTAGACTTCAGTGAGCCTTATTCAAAGGTCCACAGTGGACACACAACTCTCTTCCACAGTGGAAAGCCACTGTGGAATGACCAGGCTCACACTCAGAACAAACCACAGACTTGACCTCTTTTCATGTCAACCCCACTTCTATCTGCTGCCATGTGCTCTTATTACTAGACAAGCAGAGCCCATCCCCCTTTAACTTTCATACTAGCTCTGTTCCTTCTTGACATCACTCTACAAATTTTATTCCTCATTGCTGTATTTTCCATTTCTTCTCTTCTGCTTGATCATTGTCCATCTTGCAGGAAAAAAAATACTCAACTTCACTTTCCCTTTCAGCTGTCACTTCACTTCTCCCTGTTAGAGAAAATCTTCTTAAAAAATTGTCTAAGTGCTGCCTCCAATTTTCCCCCTTTCTTCTTGTAAACCCTTCTACCTCAGGCTTTTGCCCTCACCATTCCTCAATGGCCTTCATGTCGCTAAATCCAATGATTCAATGATTTTAAGTCCCCATCTGACTTGATGTATCAGCAGCAGACAATCGCTCATGCGAGTTGATAATTCCCTTCCCATTAATAAATACTCCTTCTGCTTCTCCCAAGATATGTTTGTTTGGTTTTCCACCAAGCACTCTGGCTGCTCCTTTTCAATTTCCTCTGCTATTTCCTTCCATCTCTTTTACCTTCTCATTTAGTCAGAATGCACAGGGCTCAGACCTTGGACCTCTCCTCTTCTCTTGGACCATCACGTACTTACTGATGTCATCTGGGGGCTTCCAAATATATATATCAGCAGCTTAAACTCTCCCAGACTACAGACTTCAATATCTTACTCAACGCCTCTACTTGGATGCTTAACTGACATCTAAAACTTAACATTTCTAAAGTTCATCTTCCTCTGAAATCTACTCCACTCATAGTCTACCCAGCCTCATGAATAGAAAGTTTATTCCTTCAGTTACTTACATCCAAATAATTATATTCTTTCTTAACGTTTCTCATTCTCTCATCAAAAAATCTTGTAGACTCTTCCTTCAAGTTATATCCAGAATCTAATCTCGTCTCATAACCTTCATTGCTACCATCCCAGTCCAAACTAAAATCATCTCTGATCTAGATTATTGCAATAGTCTTCTAATGGTTCTAACCACTTCTCTGCTTTCACCTATGTACTTGCAGTCCATAGGGTTGCAAGGAGTCAGACACAACTGGGCGACTGAGCAACAAGGTACTCAGAACTAGCATATATATTGGAAGGGTCACTCTGATGTGAAAAGAAATGTAGAGGGACAGTTTCTCTTTAAATTCTACAGATGAGAAAACCAAGGCTTAGAGAGATTGAGTGGTTTATACAGGGTCACTTAGCTAATAAAACAATAAAAATTGCTCTTTTTTTACCTTCCACGTTTTTTACAACTATAATTCCTCAATAGGTAGTCTGCCATACATGCTGCTTTGCCTGGGGCAGTCTTGGTGTACACATGGTGTCCTGGAATGACTGAATTGTGCTTCTTTCTACCCTCAAGTATGCCTTGGTCTAGATCACAAAGTATATGAGATAGATACATGGTGTGTAACATATACATTTCATCCTATTAATAAGCAAGAGTAGGACTATGTAGGTACTAATATAGACTGTCCCATTTACTGTCATTAGCATCGAGTATTGAATGAGGTGAGTATTGGGTCAATAACCGTCAGCTCCCTTAAGCTTCCAAGGAGTCATTTAACTCTAGGAGATCAATTAGAAAGGCCCCCGGGGAGAGCAGCAGTGGCTCTCAGTCAGTGTCTAACTTAGAGTTCCCACATTCCCCATCTCGCTGACCAGTGCTCACATCAGTGAGTCCTCAATACTACCATCACCGCACTCTTGGCCCAGGCCTTCACTCCTACTATCTGATGGACATTTCGAATCAGATTTGCTACTAACATCAGATATGACCTTACCCCCAAACCTGCTTTCCCTTCAGAATCTCTCAGTCGTATGAATGAAGCCATCTGTCACCCAGACACGGACTACAAAGTCATCTTTCAGTTCCCTCTTTGCTCTACCCTAGCCCATTTTACCTCTTCCGGTCACCCAGCCTTGTTCATCACAAATGGACTTTTTTGGTCTATGTCACTGGGGAACAACAATAACCTTTGCCCCAGTCCCAGTAGAAGTTTTATTTGAGAAACCTCCACCAGTACTGCTGTAGTTACAGCATTCTCCTTTTCAAAACATGTATCCTCCTGAGTCCAGTCCACCTCATAACTTATCCCAGGAAGCCTTCCTCCTACAGAAAGGCATTTTCCCCTCCTCTGGATAGCCATCAAGACTCTCGTCTGTCTACTTGCTTAACATACTAACCTGGGACTTATCTCCTTAATTAGAGTATGGCATCCCTGAGGGCCAGGATCCTATCTCAGACATTTTTTTAAAAATCTCCCTGAAGTCTAACGTAGTTCTTGATGTTAATTAAATGTTTTCCCTATTCAGTGGCAGGAAAGCTGACGGACCACCAAATTAGACGAAGTGTACACTGGTAGAGCTTCAATGTCAAAACTAGGATTTGAGGAGGCCTCTAAGAGTATCTTTCCAATCTTCCTTAGAAAAGCTATGGAAATATTTTCTAGATTAGTCATTAGTCAAACCATTTCATCAAACTCCTCTGAGAAGATTTTAATCAATACATCTGGAAAAACAGTTTCAAAGATTCATTTACCCTAAGCAACACTGCTGGACTTTCTGAGTCCCTCGAGTATCTTTTTCATTTACACATATCTTCATTCTGTAAATATATTCTGAGTTTTTATTTCTTAAAAAACAACTGAGAGCAAGGACTTACTGTGTAGCATGAGAAATTATACTTAATACCTTGTGATGACCTATAATGGAACATAATCTCCAAAAAAATAAAACCAACAGAATCACTGTGCTGTACTTCTGAAACTAATACAATATTGTAAAAAACTGTGCTTCAATAACAATAATAATACCCCCCCCCAGAAAAACCACACAAATGGGGATATATGTTAATCAAAAGAAAATAAATTTGTATTTTGATATTCAATATACATGCAAAGTACTGTCTTTCATATCCTCTTTCTTTTTTTAATTTTTTATTTTAATTGCTTTACAATGTTGTGTTGATTTCTGCAGTACAACAGCATGTGTCTGCCTGAAGTGTGCATATGTCCCCTCCCTCTTGAGCCTCCCTCCCATATCCCCCATCTCACCCCTCTAGGTGTCACAGGGCACCAGGCTGAGCTCCCTATGTTACACTGCAACTTCCCACTAGCTATCTGGTTTACACATTGTAATGTAGATATTTCAATGCTACTCTCTCACTGCATCCCACCCACTCTTCCCACTCTGAAACAGTCATTCAAGAAACATTTTGGTAAAGCAGAAAGAGAACTGGATTCCACAAGCTCTGACCACTCTATGTAATGTATCCCAGTCTGTCTAAAACTTACCGCCATCTATTCTGTTCTAGTGTTTGTATTTTTTTCTTCCAGGTCCCTTTCCAACTAAAATGTGATTTCCCTGAAAGCAGAAATATTGTCCATCTGCTTCTTCAACCACCACTTGGGTGGTAAAATTTAAGCAAATCATTTTGTTTCACTGCATTTTTGTTTCCTCACTGGTTAATTTAAACATTGAACTAGGTAACTTCTTGTTTTTCTTTGATTCAAATATTTTACTGCAATATAATGAAGGGATAGAAGACAAGGCTAACTGGGGTAACCCAAATCTTCAATCTTAAGGCAGCTGCTGTAGCTAACTGAATATATTCCACGAAATCTTTACTTTTCTTGCTTAATTCACAAAGAAATGTAACAAGCAACAATAGCCCGAAGATATAAATTGGTTATATCTGTTACTGCTTCTATATTTCTCATAACTAGACCAGATCCTCACTTTAAAAGCTGACTACCTCTTTAATCTCATTGAGATCCTATTTAATAGACCAAGATAATTTTATTAAATGATCCACAGTATTTTAACTTTTGAAGTATCTTCTTTTTAAAAAATATTTCCCACTATCCATCTTTTCTATCATTCTGCCCATTTGCAAAAGTAAAGCATTATTTTAGTATATATGGGATTCACAAAATCAGATAATTAGAAATTTAAGTTTAGAAATAAATTAAAAATGATTACTTACACTGTGAAATGCTTAATTCCTATCCTCTAAGAAAAAAGTACTGATTATGTAGTCGTCAACCAATGAGCTATCTTAAACTCTTTAAGGAAGAGTTCAATTTGTAAAAAAGAAAATCAGCTTAAACACAGCAACTGAATGAAGCAACGAGACCATCATAAACCACACTTTTGTTTTAAGTAAGAAGTTGAAAATGCTGTCTTACATTTGTAAAGTGGAAGATATATCATTAGGAAATCAAAAGGATAATTTGTAAGCTCTAGAAAGGGAATACATGATTAATAGGAGCCATTCTGGATTCACAGAGAATACCAACTTACTTCATTTTTGGTAGGAATACCAACTAGACTGATAGGTAAGAAGAATATTATGGGTATAAGAAGATCTGAATTTCAATATTTCTAGACAACTTCATGGAAAGCATGGTGAAATATGGGCTAATCACACAGGCTGATTTCATAGCTGGTTGAAAGGCCTAACCAAGGATGCCAATCAAAACATGATATCAACTTAGAGGGACTTGATGCCTTATTCCGTACACATCCACATATTATGGGGACTTGGAGGATAAATGGCATAATTAAAATGAGGGGATAATAAGAAGCTAGTGGAATAGCAAATTTATAGGATAATAAAGTAGCAATTCAAAATTAATTCAAGAGAGCTGAATCATGCAATTAATTTTACTTGAATATTATACAGCTAACCAGTCATCAGGAAAATGCAAAATAAAACAATTAGATAACACCATACACCTCTTTAAAATGGCTAAAATGAAAAGAACTTTCAATAATTAGTGCTGGAAAAGATATGGAGAATTGAAACTCCATACATTGCTAGTGAGAATATAAAGTAGTATAATCACTTTGGAAATTGTTTGGCAGTGGATTCCAAACAAAACAGTATATACTAAGTGAAACATCAATTCTTTTGTTATTTAGTTGCTAAGTCATGTCCGACTCTTTTGTGACACCATGGACTATAACCTCTAGGGAAGGGAATGGCAATCCACTCCAGTATTCTTGCTTGGAGAATCCCATGGATAGAGGAGCCTGGCGGGCTACAGTTTGTGGGGTCACAAAGAGTCGGACATGACTGAGTGACAAACACTGGACTGTAACCTGCTAGGTTCCTCTGTCATGGGATTTCCCAGGCAAGAATACTGGAGTGGGTTGCCATTTCCTTCTCCAGGGGATCTTCCCCACCCAGGGATCAAACCCCTGTCTCTTGCATTGAAGACGGATTCTTCACTGCTGAGCAACCAGGCAAACTCATCATCAATTCTATAGCTAAGTATGTAACAGATGTGAGTACTTATATCTTCCAAAAGACATATATTACAACTGTCATGGGAGTTTTATTCAAGAAAGGCTAACGACTGATAGATAAATAAATTGTGGTATAATTAATATGACAGAAGCAAAATAGCATTGAAAAGAGTATGAAGAGTATGAAGCTTCAGCTTCATTCAAAAATATGAATAAAGCTCATAGACACCAATGTGAGAACTGGAATATCACAATTTCATTTACATGAAGTTCAAACAGGCAAAATTAACCCACAGTTACAGAGGTCAGAATAAAAGTTACAGTTGGGGAGCTGTTAACTGAGGTGCTGGGAAGTCTCTACATGTTGTTCTAGGTAGTGGTTAGATGGGCGTTTACATATGCAAAAATTCAGATTAGGGATTTTTACTATCTCTGAATGATTCCTCATCAGAGTATTTATATATTTATACATAATGAAGCACTTCTACAGAATAGAGAAACCAAACAAACACATAAATGAAGATATTAATAACTTTTAGTTGTACACACATACAATATGGGTAAATGGCAGGAATGAAAGTTAATAAGGTCTTAATTTTCATAAAAATGTGGTGTCAAGAGTGAGCAATCTTCCTAGGCCTGCTCTGAAATGTTTAGACTACATACAGGGGATTGTGGTCATTTTCTTCTGCAATGTTTTAAGGAGAATATCAACAAATTGGTATGCTTCCAGAGAAAAATAACCATATGTTGAACATCTGAGCAAAGTCTAAAAGAGCTATTTTCAGCCTGGGGGGTGGGGGAAAGACTTAAAGGGAAACCAGATTTATTCTACATGTCCTTAGAAGACTGAAGTGGAATTAATAGGTGAAATTGCAAGTAGGCTGATTTTGTTTTGTTTGTTTTTTTGGCCGTGCTGAGCAGAACCAAGGATCAAACCCATGCCCCCTGCACTGGGAGTTCAAGAGTCTTAACCACTGGACCACCAGGGAAGTCTCTGATTTTGTTTTAACCTAAGGAAGAACTTTCTGAGTAATGGAACTTCCAACAAATGGTTCCAAGAGGTTATGAGTTGAAGCAGTGACCAGACATCTGCCCACAAGCTTAGAGGAAGTATTCGTCTCAGTTAGTGAGTTAAACAAGATGTCTTCTAAGAGGCCTGTTCATTCTGTATTCTGTTACACTATCAATCAACATTAGTGTACATATTGGGGGAATTTGGCAGGAATGAGGAAAATCCACAGGCAGCTTTTCCTGCGCAGAAAGTCGTCAGTTGTGCCCTTCCACTTAAGCAAGAGAAGTTTCTCTCCTACAGCCTTGGGCTCAGTCACCACTCAAATGCTACAATACTTAGAAAAGCTCTCTTAAGTGGACAAAACACATTTTGAAAATGATAAACTAGAAGGACACTCTCTTGACAGTGCTTTTCCTAATAATCTAAATTGTAACTTTTTCATATAAATGATTTTATTCTTTATTATTTCCTCGAGCAATATCCCAAAACATGGGTGATAGCCGAGTAAAAGAGCACAAAATCAGTGTCACTGTCCTTATTATAATTGAACAAAACGTTTTCCAGAATCACTGGAGCAACTGAAATGTCACTTGTAACATACAAATGTTATCTATATGCCAACCCTTCCGCTATTATTGGATTTTGCCAGTTACTAATTTTTTGCTAATTTAATAAGTAGTGGCAGAGCTCAGGGTTGTTCCAATTAGTATTTCTTTAATTATAAGTGAAGCCAGCTGGTTAAAAGAATTCAAAGACTTTTTAAAGAAAAAAAGCAGTAAGTCATCCCAGAGTATTCCCATACTATTGTTTGTCATTCTACAGTCAGTCCGAAGTCTGTTTGAACCAAGCTGTTCACAACCCTGACAGAAACCTCTTCTGTCCTCCTCACACACAGCCAAGTGGTCCAACAGGATGGCAAGAGTGAGTTGATGCCATCTTTCCTTGGCTGCACAAGACACTGTAGTGTTACCATGTTCTCATCCTGCTATACTTGGTCTCAAGAACAGTTTGTCTCTCCTGATTCCAGTAATAGTAACTTTTAGACATAGATCCACAGTAGATAACACCCCCGTGAAGAATTCATAGAAATTGCTGTGCACTCCAATGAGAACTTTGTTATAAACCAAATTGGACACCTCTGCATGGCAGAATTTGATGTAACTTTTTTCCTTTTGCTCTTCTGTATTTTCTAATTTTTCACCGTGAACATGGAGTGCTCATATAATTTTTAAAAAATCATCTTGATGGAAACAGTGACAAGTGGGAGGAATATGACTAGAGAGAAAAAAGGATTATATCTTTAAACTGTATCCACCTTTGCTCTTCATTTTTTTCAAGAAGAAAAGACTCCCATAATAAGCTCCATTGACATAAATTGCTAAAAACCATAGGTCACGGTGAAACAAAGAGTGCAGACATGGAATTCCACAAAGACTCTGGCTTGGACCACTGTTAAGGCACCTGCTTTTCAAAGTCAGGAGTAGAGAAGACAGGAGAGAGATGTTCATATGACCCCATTTTGAAGCCAGTGAATATTGGGTTTTATGTAAATACTTTTCTGAGTCCTGAAAGTTTATGAATACCCAGTTGATTGTCCATTACCAGGAAATATTAATATGTAATCCAGCAAAAGGCAGGTAGAGAATCCACAGGCACTTTGACCTCATTATAGACTGCTTAATGACCCTTCTCTGTTTACATTTTCATATATAATTAAGCCATAAGAGAATTTATAACTGGAGAAACAAAAGATCCAAGAATGATTAGTGGGTTACCCAACCTAAGTTCTGAGAAGTCATTACAGTTCCTGAAGCTTGACCCAAACAATATCCAAGGCAAATGCTGTTTCTTCCCCTACCAGCCCATTAAACTTGTGTTTGTTAAACACTTCAGGTACAGACTCCATCTCAGTACCTTAACTCTTCTTCATGTACCTGCAACTCAGCCAGAGTGCTGGACAAAGCAACAATTCCAATGTACCTTTGTTCTGATAATAGAAATACCAGCTTTCACTAATGTACAAAGGGATATAATTATTAGGGTCTCCTTCTTTAAATATTAGAGCTAAAATTACTTTTAACTGTAATTACTGAAGTAAAAGTATCTGACACATCTCAATTTAAAGTTCAAAATGTACACTTAAAATTATTCTGAATGCTTTTTATAAAAAATCATTTAATCATAGAGCTCTCTCAATTCCCTGGTGGCTCAGACAGTAAAGAATCCACCTGCAATGCAGAAGACCCAGGGTCGATCCCTGGGTCAGGAAGATCTCCTGTAGAAGGGAATGACTACCCACTCCAGTATTCTTGCCTGGAGAATTCCATGAACAGAGGAGCCTAGGGTGCTACAGTCCATGGGATCGCAAGAGTCGGACATGACTGAGCAACTAACACTTTCATTCCACTTTTTTATAAATATATATATATATGGCACAGTATTCTTTAAGATAAACAGTAAATGTTTAAAGAAATATATTAATAAATTTGGGAGGTCCAGATACTTATAAAATTGTATATAGAGGGTAAAATTTTTGAAATAAAAATATAACAAAAAACTTTAAAAGGAATTTAATAAAACTCCATAGAGATGACCTTTAAAATAACCGAGCTGAATTTTCAAAATCTTAACATTGTAAAATTTATGGCATACAGGGCTAGGATATGGCATGAGAACAGGTTATTCTACATTTATCACGTCCCAGGGCTCAAGATGTGAAAAATGATGGGAAGGGGCCTGCTAATCTGTGTCTGAAAGGTTAGGTGGTGACATCTTGTAGAGAGAGATGAGGTTCAACAGAGGGAAGCAGACTGGGTCAGCCAAGTCTTTGCTACAGAAGGAATTACGTGGTTAGGGACCAAAGTCTCAGCTGAGCAGAGTCAGCCAGGGAGAAGGAGCCTAGGACACACAAATACAAGAAAAAGTGTGAGGGATTCTGGCAAGGTCCAAGAACAAAATCCAGAGATTGCTAACTGCATGGGGTTTATGCAGCTTCAAGAAAAACCACTCTAGCCTGAAACGAAAGAAATAAGTCTGTGCCCAGATCTAACGGGACTTTTTTTCTCAGAAACCTCAGAAGCAGATAGAGAAAGACATTAGTTGAACCAGTCCAGTCCAGCTCTGGGGCAAGAGTCAGGATGAAACAGAAGAATTCAATCACACAGACTTACACAGAGGAGTTAACGGCTTCCCCAGTGGCTCAGTGGTTTAAAAAAAAAAAAAAAAATCTGCCTGCAATGCAGGAGACACTGGGGAGACAGGTTAAATCCCTGGTTGGAGAAGATCCCCTGGAAGAGGAGATGGCAACCTACTCCAGTATTCTTGCCTGGGAAATCCCGTGGACAGAAGAGCCTGGCAGAATATAGTCCGTGGGGTCACAAAGAGTCAGACAGGACTGACCATGCATGCTATGCTACACTAAACGCTGGTTTCCTTTAGCCAAAGCAGAGGGGCAAAATAAGGGGCTTCTTAATTCTTAAGTGACTCTACTCAAAGGAGAATGAGAAGGACTGTATGTAACCTGTACCCTGAAATTTCCTCTCAGTAATAAAGGAAATTTTCACTAAAATCGCTGAAAAAGATGTGCTGTTGTCTCCTCTCTGCAGGGTCAACTGCCTGTGGGCAGGGTACCCCTATGCCTCATAGACGCCTGGCAAAGGGGAGAAGAGATGCTATGCAACTGGATAAAGGGAGGGTAACGCAGAGGGACAGAGAATATGTCTCTGTCAGGAGTGAAATGGGTGGGCTTCTAATCCCAGATGGTCCTTCTGGAGCCAAATCCCCTTCGACTCCTCTTCAGGGTGGGAGTCACCCTAGAGAAGCAGTACTGAGAAGGCTGCAGGGGAACTTTCTGTGTGGGGCCTGCCCTGGCAATTCTGTTCAGCACACCGGACATGTACTGACCGTGAAGAATGGCAGACCTGACTTATCATCACATTTTTAAGTTTTTCAAACCTGTTCCCAAGCATTACTTCTCTGCAAACAAAACTCCCCCCAAAGCCTTGATGATGCTATATACCCTTTGATTCTGGCTGCATTTGCAAGCCAGTAGGACATCGGGGTGGAGGAAACCTCTTGCTACAACAGTTGGCCTGTTCTTTTCTCTCCTCTGAGTTGTTTCTATTTGTTGCCACATTATCTGGGAATCCATGCCTTTCAGCAGCAACATGACCAGAACTAGAATGGGAACTTCACCCTCCTTCTAGATCCAATATGGCTGCACCCCAAGGTAGCCAGCATGTGCTTCTAAAAAGACAATCAGATCTTGTGAATATCCCCCTGTGAATATCCCCCTAGCTTCTTATTATTCTTAGAATAAAACCCAAACACCTGGTCATGATCTCCGAGCCCTGAGTGACCCTGTGTAGCTTCCCATCTTCTCGACCACCTCTCCTTTCTTTCCCTCTTGTCATTCACAAAAGACCTGAATGCACTGTCATCCAAGAGCATTGCATACAATCAAAGACCTAAACATATTTTCTTTTAATTTACTCAAAATTGCTTAAGTCTGCATGGTTCTGGAATGATTTAACATGGCTCTTAATCATTATTTAATCAACACAATCGATAAATGTAGACAGTTATTTTGACAAGCCTAGATTAAAAATGACTCTTTTGGTCTTAGAAATGATTTCTATCCCATAAATTGTTACCCTTCTTATTCATGCACCTATCATCTTTAACTTTCAGAGATTAAGAGGGGAGAATACCTTCAGAACTAAGACCTAGAGAGTAGATAGCAACATTTCCACAAACATCACTGAGCAAAATGTTTGTCCTTGAAAGCCAGTTATCACCTCCAAGGCAGAGCATCATCACATTATTTGAAGGAAACAGTTTCTTTCCTGCTAAAAGACTGGTCTGCAGGGTGGTTTGGTTTGGTTTTGAACTACAGTGTTTGCAATCTATGCCCAGCTCAGGCCTGGGTCTTCAAACAGGCTCACTGCCCATCTTACCAACTGCTGCATTCTCTTACTCAGCCAAGAGAACACTTTACTGTTTCAGCATTTCCAGGTGAGAAGAAAATATAAATTCCAGGAACCTATGAATCAGGCTTCTTCATATGATCTCAGCAGGGACACAGCAAGCTTTAAGCAACTCATGATGGAATTAGGAGTAGTGAGTTTTGACCCAAGGTTTAGTGATGCAGAAATGCCCTGCTTTCTCCTGGTGATGGGTGGAAGAGAGACTTCACCATCTGAAAAATAAACACCAGTTTTCATCACCGCCATCTCCTTCAGATTTGCTGAGAGCAGCAGACACCTTGCATGCCAGATTGTAAGAGCATGGGAGGTAACAGTATGGGCAGGTTCCCATAGCTCCCAAACAAGTAAGCTTTCTCTGCAGGCACAGAAATGTACCATAGCCCTGAGAAGGATCAACTCATGTTCCAGGACCAGACTCTGGGTCACTGTGTCTGAAGCTGGCAGTGTACAGAAGTACTGGAAACATGGTAGTTGTTGAGAGTATCTACTGGACTCTTTGCCTCTGTTTTAATCCTGGTCTACCCACCACCCATGAAGATGCTGGCCTGAGGAATACAACTGTCCACCAATCACTTTTGATTTGCTGACCTTGACCCCCTACTTCTTGGTTCTGCTCCCTCACTTCATTCCACCACTCTCAGGCTTCCATCTCTTTGATTTAAACTTTTATTCCTTTTCCTGTTGGCCCCCAAGACTTCATCACTGGATTTAATCTCCCCTTCATGACCTTTGGCCCTTTCCAAGATGCACTTTATGCTCACTCTGTCTCTGCCTGCTCCTGATCTATTTCATCAACTTAATCCACTCCCTCCCAGTTGTGGTCTCCAGCCCACCTGGGAGTGTTGCCAGAAAAAGAAGTCCAGACCCTAGGACTTTGACAAAAAAAGGAACTTGCCAACTCCACCAACTCCAAAGTCTAAATCTCTGGTCTTTCCTTTCTCCCATCTTCCTATTGCACATCTCTATCTTTTTCAACCAAAAGTCAGTGTCTTAGGCTTCCCTGGTGATCCAGTGGTTAAGAATCCATCTATGAATGCAGGGGACACAGGGTGGATCCCTGGTCCAGGAAGATCCCACATGCTGCAGGATAACTATGCCTGTGCACCATAACTAGTGAAGCCCGCGCCCTAGAGCCTATGCTCCGCAATAAGAGGAGCCACCTCAATGAGAAGCCTGTGTACCACAATGAAGAGCAGTCCCTGCTTGCCACAACTAGAGAAAGCCTGTGCACAGCAACAAAGATCCAGCGCAGCAAAAAATGAAAAATAAACAAAATAAAATAGTGATATGGAAAGATATCCATTAAAAAAAAGTCAGGGTCTTAAAGTCACATTTACCTTTTCTCTAAAACTACATTTCCTTTGTTTTCTGTCTTTCTGTTCTTAGTGTCATCATTTCCCCACTTACTCACAAATTTCAGCTCACTGGCCTCCTTTTCACTCCTTTTTCCAACTCAAAGTTGTCACTCAGACTGTTTCCTTTGCCTGGAGCACTCTTATCTTCCTTCATACCTGCTCATAGCAGCTCATCCCTCAAGTCTCACCTTTAGCATTCCCAAGTGTTTACTACCACTGTCATCCAAATATTTACTTGTGTGACTATGTATCAGGTTTCTGTAAACTTGTATTGCCCAGTTCAGTAATCACCAGCCATGTGAGGCAGTTGAGCATTTAACACATGGTGAGTCTAAATTGAGATGTGCTGTCAGCATAAAATATATAGCAAGTTTTGAAGACTTAGTACAATAAAAAAGTGTAAACTGTCACACTAACAATTTTTATGTTGGTTATGTGTTGGCATGATGATATTTTAGATACATTGAATTAAGTAAAGTATATTTTAAAAATTTATTTTAACCATTTTTTTTAAACCTTTTTAAATGTAGCTACTAGAAAATTTTAAGTCACAACATGCGCACACATTATATTTCTATTGGGCTGTGCTGCTGCAGACCTTAAGCTCCAAGAGGTCAAGGCCATCTTGTTATATATTAGCACAGTGCCTGGCACCCAGTAACAAGATTAGTAAATTTATTTTGAAAGAATGAATTTTTCTAGATAATTAGAAAAATGTAATATTCTTTATGTGTGCATGCTAAGTTGCCTCAGTTGTGTCCCACTCTTTGTGACCCTATGACTATAGCCCACCAGGCTCCTCTGTCCATGAGGATTCTCCAGGCAAGAATACTGGAGTGGGTTGTCATGTCCTCCTCCAGGGGATCTTCCAGACTCAGGGATAGAACCCGTGTCTCTTATGTCTCCTGCATTGTCAAGCAGATTCTTAATCACTGGACTACCAGGGACATCTCCAAGCAGGTTCTTTACCACTAGCAGCACCAGAGAAACCCACTATGCTTTACACAAAAAATAAAGAAATTGAAGATAAACCACTAGAAATAAGGGGATTTAGCTGCTCACCCCTCCAGTACTGCATGCTCTCCACCTGCCATGGGCATCAGAGCTTCTTTTAGCCTTGCACATTTAGTCACAAGTTAGAGTCCAAACTGTTAGTTTGGAGACTTCGCTGGTAGTCCAGTGATTAAGAATCTGCCTGACAATGCAGGGGACATGGGTTCAATCCCTGGTCTGGAAGATTTCACATGCTGCAGGGCAACTAAGCCCATGTGCCACAATTACTGAGCCAATGCTCTAAAGCCCAGGAGCCACAACTACTGAAGCCCTTGTACCCTAGAGCCTGTGTTCCAAAACAAGAGAAGCCACTGCAATAAGAAAGCTCACACACCGCAACTAGAGAAGCTCCCACTCGCTGCAACCTAGAGAAAGCCAGCACGTAGTAATGAAGACCCAGCACAGCCAAAAATAAATAAATTAATAATTACATCTTAAGAAAAACAAGCTATCACATGGGGACAGTTTGTCACTGGCTCAAATGGGTATTGTATATCTATCTAAAACTATGAACAATTAGATTTCTTTCTTTTTTATTGAAATATAGTTGGTTTACAATATTGTGTTAATTTCAGCTGTACAGCAAGGTGATTCAGTTGTACATGTACATATATATATATATAACTTTGTATATTTTTTCCATTATGGTTTATCACAGGATATTGAATATGGTTCCCCACACTATACAGTAGAACCTTGTTGTTTATCCATTCTATATACACTAGTTTGCATCTGCTAACTCCAAACTACTGTTCCATCCCTTCCATAGTCCCCTCCCTCAAGATTTGTCTTTCAAATTATGGACAGACTGCCGAAACAGAAAATAAAGAAAAGAATCTACATACATAGCAAGAAAGGATTAACGTGCTATGTTCATTCGATCTAAGCCACTTCCGCCAAGAAGTTCTCATGAGTCATATCTCATTTACTTTTCTCCGTCCTTAGTATCAGAAAATCCTTCTCAACTTAACCGGAATTCATTATTTGGCAAAACATTTAACACAAGTGTAGGAAAGACTGGAGTGTCTAAAAAGTCTAGTAATGTCCTTAAAGACTGTTTTACTTCCATGCTGCCCACTCACATTCATGGGCACCGACATCACTGTGAAATGAGTCAGCGATTCCAAGTATCTGTATTGCATTACACCAAGTTCCCCGTGCTTGGCGTTAGCAGTACATTGCTTGGGGAAGGAAGAGGCCAAGCTGTTCTGTGATCCCTGAGGACTAATCCAGCAAGAGATGTGCTGGTTAGTCACGGACAAGAACCCAGGGATTAGAGTTGTCCAGCTGGTGTATCAGGTGACAACAGGAAGAAGGCAGCTGAGAGCTGGGATGCTGAGAAGGAGACCCAACACCATGACTCAACACAAACACAAACTGAGGTGTCACACACTCCCTAATTGGCAGTATCACTCCTTTCCCCAATGAAAATTATCACTTTAATAAAGTTTGCACACCCCTAGCAAGCTACCACTCTTTCCACCTTTCCTTGTGTCTCAAAATCTTATATCCTCAGAAGTGCCACAGTCAACCCTAAGCTTTCTCAGAACATAGAAATAGCACTGGACTAGAAATGAGAAGTTGGGACACCTAGCTCCTCTATCAAGTATTAATTGCAGAATCATTGAGATGACAGACGTTAGGCTGTAGTTGGAACCAACGCAGCACTTGAGACTAGGCTCACAGCAAATGAATTAAACAGCAACAACCATAGGATTCAGGGTACTCAGCTTCTCTAGGTCCAAGGATTCCTCACCCTAAAGAAGTCTTGGAAGACCTCAAGACCCCACAAGACACTTTAGCTTCCACGAGACCTTTCCAACCCTACGTCCATCTCTCTCCACCTACCCAAATTGAAACAGACACACTTTTATAGTAAAATTAGAGGAAGGAAAAGAACTCAAATAAATTTTGCTTAGAAAGGATGGAGGTGCATAGGAATTAGTCAATAGTACTAAGAAAAAAAAAGTTTGAGCAACAGAAGAAATAATAGTACTGCTGAATGATAACCCACTGAGTAAAGTAAATATCCATGAGCCCAGAGTGAAATGAATTTTAAAAAGAGGGAAAAAAAAAATTCTTTCTTACAGAAGAATTCTAATTAATAAAAGTAGAATAAACACAGGCAGTAAGAAATTCACCATTAGAACACAACAATAATTACTGCAGGAAGCATACACAGACAGAAGCCAAATTAGTGGACAAAATTTGAGGAGAAACAGGATATTTACAAGGTCTCAAAATATCTCCCTCAAGATATTTATTAGTTACAAAGGGAAAAATAGTAACTTCACAGAAGAGAAACCCAGCAGATGCCACCTTAACCAAGTGATCTTGGTCCTTATCACCAGTAATGACATACGACATCATGAAGCTCAGTCTATGATGCACTGAGAAGGGCACTGACACTACTTCTGCTGTGTTCTTACCAAACACACGTAACCTCAATCTGCTCACGAGAAATCATCAGACAAATAGAGGGACACTGTACCAGATAACGAACCAGTTCTCCTCCAAAGTGTCAGTATTGTGAAAAAACAGGAGAGACTGAAGCAGAGAGGGCCAAGAAGACATGAAAACTGAAGAGTACATAGGAACTCTAACTATATTTACAACTTTTAATCAGAAATCATTTCAAAATTAAAAGTCAAAAACTCTAAATTAGAAGTTTGAAAGGAGGGTTGAATTTTAAACCCAAAAGTGACAGAAGATATTGAAAACTTAAAAGACCAATATATTCAACTAAATAAAATTTCAAAACTTTGAATATGTAAATCTTAAAGATAAAAAATATAAGTATCTGACAGAAGAATATGTATAGCAAATACAAAAGCCTAGGGTTGTTTCATATCTTTATATAGGGAGAAACATTTTTGATACAAATTGATATAAATTGTTAAAATATTAGAAGACCAATCATTAAATAAAAGAAAAATAAATAGTGATACTTCACAAGATAACATTTTTAAAAGGAGCAAAAATATGGAATTAATATTCATCCTTATTTGTAATTAAAGAAAAGCAAATTAAAACAGTAGGACCATACCACTTTTACCGAACAATGGGCAAAAGCGGTAGTAATAGTATTTTAACAGCAAATAATGATGAGCACCCAGAAAAGAACTGATACTTAGAAATGTCAGCATCAGTACTGCTTGTTTGACAAAGCCTTTGATCTACTAAGTCTTTTCACTGCTTTCCTAGCCATCCCAAGTTCCATCCATGCCTGACTTAAGCCATACTTTTAGTTCAAACCTTACTGCCTCTGTATAATTTTTTAAAAGCCTTCAAAATGTGATCTTATAAAACAATAACTAGTGACTTCGCTGGTGTTCTAGTGGCTAAGACTCTATGCTCCTGGTGCTCGGGGCCTGGGTTTGATCCCTGGTCAGGGAACTAAATCCCACATGCTGCAACTAAAGATCCTGTATGCCACAGCAACTAAGGAACCCACATGCCACAGAGAAGATTAAAGATCCAGTGTGCCATACTAAGACCCAATGCAGGCAAATATATGAATAAATATTTTAAAAATACATAGCTTCCATCAAGCCATTTAATTTCAAATGCACTCATTTATTCTCTTGTTTAGAGTGTTTTCAAGTGTTTATGACTAAACAGCATTTTTCTGGATGCCAAGGATAAAACAAAAAACAAAATGTATTAAAAAGTCCCTCATTTCACGGAGTCTAAATTCCAGTGTTTCGAGAATGATGATTTTTAAATGAATGAGTAAATTATATAAGCATTTTGAAAGGTGATAGGGTGAGAGAGGAAAATAAAGCAGAGAGTTGGGATGTAAGGACTGTCAGGGTCATCAGGGAAGACTTCACTGAAGAAGTGATATTTGAGTGAAGACTTGAAGGTGGTAAAGAAATGAGCCTTGGACATCCGGGAGGAAAGTATTCTGGGTTATATAGCCTGTGCAGAGACAGGGGCATGGCTGGTGTGTCTGAAGAACAAACAGGCCAGCAAAACTATGAACAGAACAAGATGGGAGTCTTCCAAGACTCTCTCAAGAGAGAATCACAAAAACAAATTGAATATAACATGGCTGATTCACATTCTGGCCCAAGCTCCTAATCTCCTCATGGACTAGTGACAGTTTACAGACACACACAGGTGCTGTGGGTCAGTATGTCTTTGACTTGTAGTTAATGACGTAGGAAGCCTGTTGGAGAGTTTTAAGCCGAAGAGTGATTTAGTCTGACACATATTTGCAGAATCACTCTGACTCCTGTGTTGAAAAATGCTGATGACTTGAACCAAATTCAGAAACAGTGGAGGTGGTGATTCTACACATATTTTGGAGGTAGAATCAATAGAATTTCCTGACAGACTGAACAAGCAGGAGAAAGAAAGGAAATGACGGATGCCATCAAAGTTTTTGACCATTACAACTAGAAGGAGAGACAGAAGGCCATTCATTGAGATATAAAGACCAGGGGGACACTGGCGGGGGGGCGGGGGGGAAATAGGATCTTGGTTTTTAATATATTCAGACTGAGAAATCTATTTGACCCCTGTCAGGAGATAGGTATTAAAGATAGGTATTGGGTTGGCAAATTTTGCTTATGTTTTTCCATAAGATGTTACAGAAAAACTCAGATGAACTTTTTGGCCAACCCAGTAGTTGGACATAAGGTTCTGAAGTTCAAGGATTTCACCTAACACCCCTTCCTCTTCCCTCACCTCCAGCCTCTCCAGTCTAGACAGAGCTTTGCCCAAGTCATTTCCTGTAATAACTTAAACCATGGAAATTTTAAAAGCATTGCTGGATGGAAATTACTAGGAGTTGATTACATTTGTTATTTTAATCATCACAATTAGGCTGAAGGTTAAATACTATTATCCCCCTTATCAGATAAGGAAACTGAGGCTTAAGGAAGCCAAATAATTGGCTCAAGATCACATAGCCCTGAAATAATAGAATGATGATTTGAAAATTAGTCTGCCTGCCCCAAGCTCCTGTTCTTCAGAGTGCCTTGCTGTTCAAATTCTTGCATGATCTCCCCCAGGGATGTGGTCATGAGGACTCCTGCCCACAAGGGCAGTTTGGCTGGGTGAGACCAAATGACTCAGATGCTTCCCAGCTTTACAGCTCGAGGTTTCTATAAAATTTATTTTGATATTGCAATGACTCTGGGAATGGTTCCTGTCTTTTTTTCTGAAAAACCTCAGTAGGAAGGAACAAGATTCCAGTTCAGGAAGGTGTTTGGGTGCTTCACAATTAATATAGGCAACACATGGGCTCCCCTCTTTCACTCCAGCTCCAATGCAAAGACATTTAAAGTGAATGTTTTTTTAAAAAAGTGCAGTGATATCATCCCCATTTCCTATCGTAAATACACACAAACCCTCACCAAACTTACCATAAAGCTAAGACTCAGAAAATGAAGACCGTTCACAGTTGAATAAAAGTCATAAAATCACTGCAGGCATATTCATTAATACCACTGTTTCATCATTGTCCTCATTCTTCCCCCACCACCCTCCCACCAAGCAGCCCTTAATGATCCTTTCTCTGTCTGCCCACCAGAAATGGCTTTTGAGTGCAGGAAGGTATCAGCAGGTCCCTGCTGAGCTGCCAGCTGGGGAGGTGTCACAGGTCACTGAACTCTAAAATGAGCTGTCTCTGTAACAAAAGATCCCTTTCCCTTGGAACAACTTCAAGGGGATCACACTCTGCGGCCCCCACGGCTCCTTTTATATTCCAGTTTGATTAAACTGGGAATTGCTCTGTGCTCCACGCTGTTGAGAACACCAGGTGGTAGATTCTAGAGATAAAGGGTTATATCGCTCCTCTGTTAGAAAACAGCCATCCTCATTGTCTGACTTCCAGTATTTGAGCACAAGCGCTGGAGCTTCGTAGATCCCCTAATGGTATCGCACAGGAGACAATCAATAATTCCTAGTCTCATTTACCTCGTGGTGAACAGTTGCTGCCGGTGGCTAAACAGTGCCTAGCCACTGGCTAAAAATGAGAGAAACTAAAGCATGAACATTTATGATAAAAGTGAGCCAAAGCAAGGAAAGTAAAAGGAAATGTGTACAAGGTTGAGACGTGATCAATCTTCAAAGGGCCTGGGTGTCAGAAGAAATGAAATGATTCATCCTCCTGACTGTAAACTCCTTGAGGGCTGGCACAGCATCTTGTTCAACACTGTTTCCCAGGGCTGCATGCAGTATGTCACACACTGAAGACATCTAATAAGAAATGCAATAGCGAGCGAGCTCAGTTGCTTTAGTCATGTCCGATTTTTAGTGGTCCCATGGACTGTAGCCTGCCAGGCTCCTCTATCCATGGAATTCTGCAGGCAATAATACTGAAGTGGGTTGCCATTCCCTTCTCCAGGGTATCTTCCAGACCCAGGGATCAAACCTGGGTTTCCTGCATTGGCAGTCAGATTCTTTACTATCTGAGCCACAAGTGAAGTTGCTCAGTTATGTCCGACTCTTTGCCACCCCAGCGACTGTAGCCCGCCAGGTTCCTATGTCCATGGGATTTTCCAGGCAAGAATACTGGAGTGGGTTGCCATGCCCTCCTCCAGGGGATCTTTCCAACCCAGGGAATCGAACCCACGTCTCCTGCATTGCAGGTGGATTCTTCAGTTTTCTATTGCTACATAACCATTTACCACAAGCCTAGTGGCTAAAAACACCAGTTCATTATCTCACAGCTCAGAAGTCCAGGCATGCTTGACTGAGTTCTCTGTAGAGCGTCTCAGACTGATGTCAGGATACCACACAGCTGGGCTCTTATCGGTAGGTTCTGGGAAGAATTCACTTCTAAGCTCATTTGCATTGGCTGAATTTAGTTCTCTGAAGCTACAGCACTAAGGTCCCCGTTTCCTTGCTGGCTATCATCAGTCCAGGGCCCCCGTTAACTCCTTAAGGATGCCCACGTTCCTTCTCACTTGGGCTGCTCCAATGTCAACATCACCAATAGCACATGAAGTCCTTCTCACACTTGGGATCTCTCTGACTTCCTCTTCTGTCATCAGCTGGGGAAAGCTCTCTGCTTTAGAAGTGGCCTGTGTGATTAGGTTAGGTCCACCAGATCAGTGGTCCCCAACCTTTTTTGGCACCAGGGGCCAGTTTTGTTGGAAGACAATTTTTCCATGGACAGGTGTTGAGGGGGATGGTTTCAGGATGATTCAAGTGCATGACATTTATCTGTATCATTGTTACATCAGCTCCACCTCAGATCATCAGGCACTAGGTCCCAGAGTTTGGGGACCCCTGCACCAGACTCTCTTCCTATCTAATGTCAGCGGTGCCTACATAATATGATTCTGACAGTGATGCTTCATCATGGACTCAGGTTCTCGGGATTAGGGCAGGATATCTTTGAGTACCATTTGAGAAGTTCTATCTGTACAGGCAGTCATGGTTCCAAGTGTTTTACATTTAATAATTCATCGATCTTCACAGCAGCTGTTAATAGGTAGGGTCTATTATCAAGCCCGTTCTATAGTTGAGGCACAGAGAGTTTAAGTTATTAGTCAAGGTCACCTAGCTAGTAAATGGCAGGACTTGGATTTCTTTTATTTATTTATTTTTTTTAGGACATGGATTTCAATGCAGGTAGCCTGGCTTCAGAACCCTACCTCCTATCCACTATTCTACATAGTTATTCAATTTACTATTTCTGGAATTAATGAACACATGAATAGTTGTGTTAGGAATGGGACTAAGAGACAATGCATGCTCTTGTTGTTCAGTCGCTAACCAGAGTCCAATTCTTTGTGACCCCATGTTATGTGGCACACCAGGCTCCTCTGTCCTCCACTATCTCCCAGACTTTGCTCAAGTGCATGTCCATTGAGTCAGTGATTCTATCCAACCATCTCATCCTCTGCCACTTCCTTCTCCTTTGGCCTTCAATCTTTCTCAGCACCATAGTCTTTTCCAATGAGTCGGCTCTTCGCATCAGGTGGTCAAAGTACTGGAGTTTGAGTTTCAGCATCAGTCCTTCCAATGAATATTCAGGGTTGATTTTCTTTAGGATTGACTGGTTTGATATCCTTGTAGTCCATGGGACTCTCAAGAGTCTTTCCCAGCATCACAATTTGAAAGCCTCAATTCTTCAGCACTCAGCCTTCTTTATGGACTCTCACATCCATACATGACTACTGGAAAAACCATAGCTTTGACTATATGGACCTTTGTCAGCAAAGTGATGTCTCTGCTTTTTAACACACTGTCTAGGTTTGTTATAGCTAAGAGACAATGCTAAAGATGAATAAATTCCTTGATTTGTATAGTAAGTTTTGTATATAAGTTCTTATGCTAATTGTTCCATGAAGAGGATTCACAGAGTCTCAAAGATATAAATCCTAGAGAACGCCATATACCTGAGAATCTCCTACAATTAAATTTTCTCCCTTTTCAGACTTAAAACATGTTGAATTGTAAACATTTGAGGCCAATATAGGAATGGTACAACTCCTTTTGACCTTGAAGCAACATTGTAGATACTCCTTTGTTCCTGGTTACTGTCTTCCATACCAAGCACAGCTGTCCCCCAGAGTGTATACTGATGACCATGCAGGACAATGCCAATATGCGGATTTGGGTTCTGGGAAAATACATTTGAGAAAAAAAACCCAAAAGAACCAAAAATTAGAGTTTTTTGGCACAAGCCCAAATGGCACAAAGCAAAAAGAATGACCAAAAATTGAAGTCTGAACTTTTTTCACATGCGGCTGGGTCTTTGTATTCTTCTGTGTTCTCTTATTGCTCAGCTGAGGTGAGATAGAATGAGCACTGGATTTGAAACCAGAAACTTGAGTGCCAGTCCTGGCTCTGTTTCTTATGTGAACTTGAAAAAGTCATTTAATTTCCTGAATCTTACTCATTCCACCCATAAAATAGAAGTGGTGATAATATCTATCTCAGAGAATTTTAGAAAGACACTCATATTCCATCTGGGCCTCTGTAACAGAATACCACAGACTGGGTGGCTTATGAACAACAGAAATGTATTCCTTACAGTTCTAGAGACTAGGAAGTCCAAGATCATGGCTCGGGCAGATTTGTGTCTGGTGATAGCCCACCTCCCCACAGACAGCTGCCTTCTTACTGTAACCTCAGATAGTCAAAGTGGCTAGAGATCTCTCTGAGGTCTCTTTTCTAAGGGCACTAATCCCATTCATGAGGGCTCTCTCTCATGATCTAATCACCTCCCAAAGACCCCCTCCACCTAATGCCATTGCCTTGGGGATGAGGATTTCAACACACATTTAGGGGGGACATAAACATTCAGCACATTGTAGTATGAACGGGTCATGCTCCCCCTTGGGAACTCTAAAGGACAATACAAACGCTACATGTTCTTGCACCAGGTAACCAAGAGACCGACAGAAGGGAGGGACAAAGCATGCACAGCCACCTCACAAAGAGGTTTCTTCTCCCAGCATGAAAGTCTGAGAGGAACACTGGCTAGAGAAGAAAGTGAGATCATGAAGCTCTATACCACCTGCTGGACCTCTGCTGAGCATGGGTTTTCCTAAATGAAATATTCTTAAGGAGAAAAAATAATGGGGACAAAGAAAAATGATTTGTTCAAGTGACAGAACTAAAAGCTCAATTTGGGTATTCTGGCTGTCAATACAGTGCTTTAGTCAGGGAAAATATGGTCACTGGTTGATTAAGAGAAGAAATTATGTTGCTTGTATAAGTACTGAAGCCCAGTTATATCAAATTAAATGGAATATCAAAATGTTCATCCTCTCAAATCTCTACAGCTAAAGTGTCTGATGTATCAAGTCCTACAAGACTGTCCTTAAAATGGTCATATAATCTACAGCTCAGAGGGGCAAAAATATTTCTTACATATAATCTCTCATGAAACCTTGATTTCAACCTTGTGAGACCCTGAGCACAGAACCTATTCAAACCTGCTCAGACTTCTGAACTGCAGCTCTGAGAGAAAATGAATGGTTGTTTCTTTTAAACCACAAAATTTGTGGTCATTTGTTATATAGCACTTTGTCTGGACACATTTTTCTTCATGTATCAGTCAAAAAGGTTAAAGTTAAGTCACGTTTAGAGCACATTAACATGAAAGTAATGACTATAATCCATCAGCTTCAGGAAGCTGACCATGGCCAACAGCAAATTCCAGAAACCCAACAGCTGAGTGTAAGTGGTTTAGCAGTAGGCAATCCAGAGTTCTCCAGAAACATCCCCTCACCATTGATATAAACATTCATCCAATAACTGCCTTACAATTAAGTTGATAAGCCATGCAAGAAGAAAAAACATTCACGCCTATAGACTGTCTTAATTGTCTGACACAAACCCTTAAATCACATTCCCAGGAACTCCCCTGGTGGTTCAGTGGCTCCCATTGCAGGGGCCTGGGTTTGATCCCTGGACAGGGAACTAGGTCTCACATGCTGCAACTAAGACTCAGCACAGGTAAATAAATAATTACTACTAAAAAAATATCCCAGAATAATTTCAGACAGCAGGCAAAGCAGCTCAACAGGGTGGCTGCTTTGAATTAACCTAGGAAGGGTCTTGATTGTCATACTTCATGAGAAATGGTACCTGCATGCAACACACACACACACACTCCTCCCACCCAAGGTGACCATTTCAAGGGCAGAAATTTTGCTTTAACACCTTATAATACTATAATAACAGCTGACATTGAGATGAACAAATCTTAATGACATTTACTGATATCACATTTAAGCCCCTTGGGATGATAAGGTTAAATATTTCAATAAGCATCCTTAATCCACTTAAGTATTTCTACCTAATGTAGACACTCAAATGTTTGTTCATATGATTAAACTGTTGAAAAGAAAAGCTAAATCGGAGAGGTTTTTTTAAAAAGGGGAGAAGACGATTGCCAAAAGAAAAATCACACAGCAGGGAGTTCTTGAAGGCATAAAGGCTCCAGTGGACGCTGATGAAGGTAGGATTGTATGGTGAAAAGAGGCTCTATGATGTTCTGGGGCCAGAGAGACCTGGGTTCAAATTTGTCTTAACAATACATGAACAATGTGCAACCTGAAGGCAAGTCCTTACCTTCTTAAAACTATGTAAATGACACTAATAGAAAGTGCATTGGGGACTTGCCTAGCAGTCTAGTGGTTAAGACTTACCTTCCAATGCAGGGTGTGCAGGTTCAATCCCTGGCTGGGGAACTAAGATCCCACATGCCTCACAACCAAAAAACCAGAACATAAACAACAGAAGAAGCAATATTGCTAAAAAATGCAATAAAGACATTAAAAATGGTCCAAATTAGGAGAAGGAAACGGCAACCCACTTCAGTATTCTTGCCTGGAAAAGTCCATGGACAGAGGAGCCTGTGGGCTGCAGACCATGGGGTTGCATGACTGAGCATGCACGCATGAGGTGGGTGGAGGGAGACGGGTTGGTAGCAATAAACTGGTAGAACTAAAAAAAAAAAAAGGTCCAAATTAAAAAAAAAAAAATCTTCCAAAAAAAAAAAACAATGAAAGAAAGTAGAGTGTGGCTGTGAGAATTCCCTAAGAGAATGCTGTAGAATGCCTCACAGAAAGGCTGTACACATTTGGTTCTTACTATAGTCCAGCTGTTTCCTTAGGCTGATCATCTGTAAAATGATCATATTTATCTCATAGAGCTGGTATGAGAATTAAATGAGTGAATAGACATTAAGTACAAATAACAGTACTGGCATAAGGAGAGCTCTCAGTAAGTCTAAGTTATTATTACCTGTTACTGTTTCTCACAGCAGCCTTAGCTGTGCAATGCCTTCAGGAGTATGAAGGAAGAAGCCTGGTGTCTTCCATGAGGCAATACGGTACAGACAAGGGCATGGCGGCAATAGCAGCTTAGACAGTAGCGGGTAGGAGCCAGTCAGCAATGGAAAAATGAGCCATGAAAGGATGATAAACAGCTAAATAATGTTCACTATAGCCAGGCACTGTGCTAAGTATTTTATATATATTAATTTATTCAATCTTAGTAACAACCCTGCAAGTTATTGATTCACTTAACCCTCAAAACAAGCCCATGAGGCAGATACAATAGCTATTTTATTTTTAAGATGAGGAAACTAAGGAACAGAGAAGTTAAGTAACTTGACCAAGATCACAAAGGAAGCAGCAAAATCAGGATTTAATCCCAGGCAATCTGGATCCAATTTAGGGAGCACTCTCTATTACCTTGTTTATATAGACTATTGGCTGTAAGACAGACTCACTAACATACCTTCTGTCCCCTCAGAGAAGTGGAACAATTCTGGAGCTCTTTCAGCTCATGAGATGAGATCTCAAGCCATTTTTTAAATTATTTTTACTATTTATTTGGCTGCACTGAGTCTTAGTTGCAGCATGTGGGATCTAATTTCCTGGCCAGAGATTTAACCTCGGCCCCCTGCATTGGGAGCATGGGGTCTTAGCCACTGGAGTACTGGGGAAGTCCTTCAAAACATTTTTTTTTAATTAGTCAAAGAAAGCTTGAGGACATTGTGTGGAAAGAAAGACAGATATGGATAGGTTAATGGGAAGATTTTCTGAGGTATGTCTCTATGTTAAAATCAAAGGAGAATTCAAATAAAAGAAGTCATCTATAAGAATTTGTATAAAAAATTATGTACTATAAAATACTCTTTAATTTTTATTTCAAGTAGTAATGGAGTACATTTAAAACTTAGCTCTCTAGACTCCCAGCCCAATTTTCTTTCTACTTGAAGCAGCAATTAGGGAGGAAATCTCGCTTGAAATATCATCTCCTGCCTCACTCTTACACTGACATGAACCTCAATCCTGGAATAGGAAGACAGATCTCCAGTGATACAGACATGCTTAAGAAATGCATAAACCTGGGCTCCCTTGGTGGTTCAGTGGTCAAGAATCCACCTGCCAATGCAGGAGACACAGGTTCGATCCCTGATCCGGGAGAATCCCACATGCCGTGGAGCAAGCAAGGTGGTGCACCACGACTATTGAGCCTGTGCTCCAGAGCCCGGGAGCCACGACTACCGAAGCCTGTGCGCCCTAGAGCCCATGCTCTGCAACGAGAAGCCACCACAATGAGAAGCCCACACGTGCACCACAGCTACAGAGGAGCCCTCACTTGCCACAGTTAAGAGACGCAGCCCGCGCCGCAGTGAAGACCCAGCAAGCCAGAACTAAATAAATAGAATTATTAAAAAAAAAAAAAATAGAAAGAAACCAAGAGTTTCACTTCTTTTCCACCCCAGGATCACTCCCAAGGAAGACAACACCCTAGGTGTCAGGCCACGCCCCTCAAGAGCCCCTCCCCCAGGAAGCTCTGCTGGCACCACCAGCTGGAGCCAGGCGGCGGTGGGGGAAGGGGGCTGAGGGGTACCTGTTGGAGGATCACAGCCAAGTTCTCGGAACGCACAGCCTTTAGTACACATCAGACTGAAAGGGAAGCTTCACAGAAGAGCTTCTTCATGCTTATTATTATTATTATTATTCTCTGGAGAGGGAATTGTCATTTAATTCTTACAGTGGTGAAACAGAGAGATAACAGAAAAGTTCTGGTGGCTCAGTATTGACAATTATTTGTGAAAAGAGAGAATTCATTTATTACTCTCCACAACTACCTGTACAAAATATTATATGTAAAGTATATCTCAATAAAGCTGGAAAAGGTTCCCCTTTTATGTATAGGCTTGAAAGTAAGTTTTCTGTGGGGTTTTTTTTTTTAATTTTGCCTGAGAATATTTTCGATTGGAGGATAATTGCTTTATAATGTTGTGCTAGTTTCTGCTGTACAACACCGTCAGTCAGTTGTGTGTGTACATATATTCTCTTCCTCTGGAGCCTCCCTCCCTCCTGCTCCCCATCTTCCTCTTCTAGATCACCTCTGTGTACCACACTGAGCTCCCCGTTTCACAGCAGCTTCCCACTAGCTATCGATTTACACATGGTAGTGTCTTTATGTCAACGTGACTCTCCTAGTTTGTTCCCTCTTTCTCCCCTGTGTCCACATGTCTGTTCTCTACTTCATGTTTATTTTAACAAGTAAATCAAGTTTGCTAGGAGGAACAGGTTATATGGAAGGACCAGGACATCTCCCAAAGTGAGATTTCCAAATTCTGCTAATTTTTTTTTTAAGGCACTAAACTTTGTCATGGTAGAATATAACTGATCTTGGAAAGAAAGGCAACACCAGTGAAGACTGTTCTTCTACAAACCAGGAGGGGAAATGGGACCAAGGCTGCAGGCTTCCCTCTTGGGAAGATGAATAAGCTTTGTTTGCATCAACAGCTCCAACTTCTTTATACTACAAACTATTTCCTAGAAGCAGAGACTGAAGCCTACATACAGAGAACACTCAAAACAAAGCTAGGGTGGGAGTGGAAAATGACTATCTCCTGCCACGGCTTCCTAAAGGGTGGGTCTCCAGCTCCCAGATTCATGCTATACCACCAATATCCCACCACCCAACCTTCACCAGTCACATTCTAAAAGACAAACATGATTCTCTTCTTCTTCCCTTAAAATCCTCCAACTATTTGCCATCAGTTACAGTAATTTGCCATCACCTACAGAAGGTGAATAAGACCTGTACAGAACTGTACAGAAGAACTGTACAAAAAAGATCTTCATGACCCAGATAATCATGAAGGTATGATCACTCACCTAGAGCCAGACATCCTGGAATGTGAAGTCAAGTGGGCCTTAGAAAGCATCACTACAAATAAAGCTAGTGGAGGTGATGGAATTCTACTTGAGCTATTTCAAATCCTGAAAGATGATACTGTGTAAGTATTGCACATTTGGAAAACTCAGCAGTGGCCACAGGACTGGAAAAGGTCAGTTTTCATTCCAATCCCAAAGAAAGGCAATCCCAAAGAATGCTTAAACTACCACACAATTGCACTCATCTCACACACTAGTAAAGTAATGCTCAAAATTCTCCAAGCCAGGCTTCAGCAATAGGTGAACCATGAACTTCCAGATGTTCAAGCTGGTTTTAGAAAAGGCAGAAGAACCAGAGATCAAATTGCCAACATCCGCTGGATCATCGAAAAAGCAAGAGAGTTCCAGAAAAACATCTATTTCTGCTTTATTGACTATGCCAAAGTCTTTGACTGTGTGGATCACAATAAACTGTGGAAAATTCTGAAACAGATGGGAATACCAGACTACCTAACCTGCCTCTTGAGAAACCTGTATGCAGGTCAGGAAGCAACAGTTAGAACCAGACATGGAACAACAGATCGGTTCCAAATAGGAAAAGGAGTACATAAAGGCTGTATATTGTCACCCTACTTATATGCAGAGTACATCATAAGAAATGCTGGGATGGAAGAAGCACAAGCTGGGATCAAGATTGCCGAGAGAAACATCAATAACCTCAGATATGCAGATGACACCACCCTTATTGCAGAAAGTGAAGAGAAATTAAAAAGCCTGTGGATGAAAGTAAAGGAGGAAAGTGAAAAAGTTGGGTTAACGCTCAACATTCAGAAAACTAAGATCATGGCATCTGGTCCCATCACTTCATGGCAAATAGATGGAGAAACAGTGCAAACAGTGTCAGACTTTATTTTTGGGGGCTCCAAAATCACTGCAGATGGTGACTGCAGCCATGAAATTAAAAGACGCTTAACTCCTTGGAAGGAAAGTTATGACCAACCTAGATAGCATATTAAAAAGCAGAGACATTACGTTGTCAACAAAGGTCCATCTAGTCAAGGCTATGGTTTTTCCAGTGGTCATGTATGGATGTGAGAGTTGGACTGTGAAGAAAGCTGAGTGCTGAAAAATTGATGTTTTTGAACTGTGGTGTTGGAGAAGACTCTTGAGAGTCCCTTGGACTGCAAGGAGATCCAACCAGTCCATCCTAAAGGAGATCAGTCCTGGGTGTTCATTGGAAGGACTGATGCTGAAGCTGAAACTCCAATACTTTGGTCACCTCATGCAAAGAGTTGACTCATTTGAAAATGATGCTGGGAGGGACTGGGGGCAGAAGGAGAAGGGGATGACAGAGGTTGAGATGGTTGGATGGCATCACCGACTTGATGGACATGACTTTGAGTAAACTCCAGCAGTTGGTGATGGACAGGGAGGCCTGGCGTGCTGCGATTCATGGGGTTGCAAAGAGTCAGACACAACTGAGCGACTGAACTGAACTGAACTGAACAGTAAGTGAATCAAAATCTTTAGCGTAGACTCCATGCCCTTCATAATCTACCCACCTTTGAAAGTTCATCTTTTCCCATCGGCTGTGTGGTGTACTGGAAAGGGAAGGATGCTCACTGCACCAGCAGAGTCCTCTTTGCAGACTCCGATGTCTCTGAACCAGCTTTCTAACCTTATTCTGGAGAGGACTTGGTTCGGCGAGTCCAAGGATTCAAATGGGAATACACTGGACAGGAAGAAGAAAAGCAGAGGGCATATGTTGAATCACAAAACACATATTTAGAAAAGTCCTTTCCAAGCTCTCCCAAATCAGCATCTATCAACTCTCTGGCAAGCACATACTACGGATTAAGGAACACATCCCTTAATGTATAAACATTTTAACTAACTCCTTTTCAATTTCAGGCCTTTTGAAACATGATTTTAAGTATTTGTCTTTCCTAATTCTGATGAGACTGGGGTATTTAATTTAGAGAGGTTATCTTTTCCCCAATTAAAGGTAATCAAAAAGGGAAATCCAGGTTGAAAATGAACTTTCTAAGAAATATCCACCTTGTTGATGAGGCAACAACCTCATCATTGTTTGGCATCACCGACACAATGGACATGGGTTTGGGTGGACTCCGGGAATTGGTGATGGACAGGAAGGCCTGACGTGCTGCGGTTCATGGGGTCGCAAAGAGTCGGCCATGACCGAGTGACTGAACTGAACTGAACTGATGAGGCAAAAGATGAATACTCTGCTACTGAGCTTCCTCTTTGTTATCAATGAGACATAGGGTCCAAAAAACAAAAACACACACATTTTTTTTTAAAACATCATGTTGAGTAGGGCTTAGTGTAGGAAAACTGAATAATCTGTTCTGGGAATTCACATGGATATTTAATATATAAGAATCCAAATACATCAGGATGAGTCACTGAAACAAATTTTTTGTATTATTTAATGGAAACCTCATTGGGGGGGGGGGGGGAAATCACTGCAGCTTGTTATAAGTTACAAATTCCCTGAAAGCTCAGATGTTAATTCCATTTACAAAACATAAACTAACACCAAACTTCTTGGAACTCTATTTAGCACAGTGGTGTGACCACAGGCATTCCCCACTAAAGCACACATTTCCCTTCAGCTTCTCAGCCTTGGCAACACAGTGTCACAGCAGTGAGAAAGGTGTCTCACGCTACCTGAAGAATCTATCAAGAAATTTTATCACAAACCTCGGAAGTGACATTTTGCTTCTTCTTCATGTGTCACAGAGCCACTTCACACCTGTGAGCAAAAATAGTGTGCCTGTAAATCACATTTTTCAAGGGAAAATTAGAAATCGACTCTGAAGCAATGGTAAATAACACCCGTCTATCACAAATCACTGTACCACCAACTGATACAAAGGTCTCAGGCATATAAAGGTAAAAAAACCAAGTTGAGAAGAGAAAGAGAAAGCAAAATGGGTTTTTACTATAAAGTCTCTCTACACATGACTCTTATCATCAATCCTGCTGGAGAGTTCTGTTTTTAATAATATTTTCAAAGATTTTTGTAAGACATAGAGAAAAAATAAATTAAGAGACACTTTAATACCTGGATATACATTTCATTAATTCATTCATTCATGTACCCAAACATGCACTTATTCATTTTAAGTTCTAGGGAGGCCACAGGGATTTTTTCTCACTGCTGTATTCTCAGCTCCTAGAACAGTATCTAGCACAGGGTAAGAGCTCCGTGCATATTTTTAAAATAAATTTACACATTGAATATGTACTGAGTGCCCACCATGTGCCATGCCATGTGATAGGGCCCAGAGGTATAACAATTTGCTCAAAGTTTATAAAGAACACCCGTCTCAGCTCCAGATTCATGTGTCTGAATGCTTCCTTGAAATATCTAATAGGCCTCTCAAACTTGACATGGCGAGTACAAAACTTTTATTTTTTTTATACAACTTCCTTCCGCTCCCCTTGTCCCAAATGATTCCTAGCCTTGCTCTCCCTGTCTCAGTTCATATACGGTCATCCATTCGATGTTCAAGCCACAAAAACATAGTCAACTTCTCTTCTGGCTTCAGTCCTTCCAGCTCTAACCCATCCCTTCACCACCACTCTCTAGTCCAAGCCACCTTCATCTCTCCCTGAGGCCCAGCCTTCCATGGGTCTCCCAGCTGCCACTCCTGCCAACATTGCAATCTAGCCAGAGTAATCTCTTTCAAACATGAACCAGATAGGTTCACCGTCCAATGTAATACTCCTTTCCTTACACTGAGGTCCACTAACTCCCCCCACCGTGGGGCCACAGCCCTATGAGCCTGCTCCTGGTCTACCTCCTCCCATCCTTCTCTGTGCCCCTCTTCCCTCCTACTTACTATGCTCCAGCCTCACTGACCATCTTGTGTTTCCTTAACCCCTCCAGATATGTCCTCCCTCCAGGGCCTTGTATATGCTTTTCCCTCACTAGAATGTTCTTCCCCTCAAATGATGCAGATTTCTCTTCAAATGTCACCTTCTGAGAAAAGCTTTCCATGACCACCTGCCCAAATTTCTGATTCTAGTATACCACTGATGCTCACTTAGTCCTGAGTGAACAACTAAGAGGTCTCCAAATAGAGCCAATCCTGAGCCTCTCTTTCCATCCCCAGCAACACCAAGAGGTAGAAGGATTCCTTTCACTAGCGTTTAACTGACTTCCTCACCTTCTCACAAGCTGCTTTTCTCAACAACCAAAAGAGCTAGACAACTGCAACCACCCATATAGGAGTCAGCCTCACTTTACTCTCCTGCTCTGAGATGGAATCTCAGAGGTGACTCTGTGGGTCATGCTGAATGAGCATTAAGCAGTTCTGTCACATCACTGAAGAGAATTTCCCTGTCAAAAAAAAAAAAAAAGGAAGCACAACAATTTAACTCCTACCTGTACATCTAAAGAAATGCACCTCAGGAGACAAATAAGAATGTTCATATCAGCTGTATTCATAATACTCAACAATTAGAAACAACCCAAATATTCAACAAAAGCAAACTAGATTAATCAATTTTGGCATACTTATGCAATAGAATTCATTTAGCAACAAGTAACACACAAAACAATATGAATGAATTTTACAAGTAAATGTTGAACAAAAAGCAGATTAGATAGAAAGGTCAACTTGAGGCCAAAAGACCACCACAAGGTAGTCAAATAGGATGAAACCTTAAAAACAGTTATTTTACTTTTCTATTAGAAGGTTTTCTTCAGCAGGAGTGAACAGAAGAAAACTAGATTAATTGCATTCATAGCGTGATAGTACACTTACACTTCACTGACTTATGAAATCTCCATATACTCAAAACACTTGTTTGTACAATGTTTCTTAATTGGCCAAGAGAATCATGTATTAACACATTTCAGAGAGGATGGCAAAGAATTTCAGTAGAGCCTGAGTTAACCTCTAGAAGGAGTAGGAAAAATTAACTGGCATGACTGCTCACACCTGTCACCCTAACCAGAACCAGTCTAATAGATTCTTCTCAACAGGGTAGAAGATTCTATAAAAGAAGGAGGGAGAAAAGGAAAAGGAAGGAAGGAAGGGAAGGAGGAAGGAAAGGAGACAGGGGGAGGAAGTGAGGAAAGAGAAGGAATGCATTTAATATTATAATATATGTGAGTATAACAAGCAGTCAACCTACACATGAGAGAGTCAGGGAAGACTTCTTAGGAGAAGTTGTTTATAAACTGAGACCTAAGGACAGTGGAATTAGCCAGAACAAAATGAGAAAGAGCTCCAGGACTAGATCAGGAAGGATCATGATCACCATGAACATCTCTCTCTCGAAGTTTTTGTCCATCAGTGTGGTATGAAGTGTATTTTCTTTTGCAACTTTTTCAAGAAGTCTATAAGCTTATTTGGAGAAGGAAATGGCAACCCACTCCAGTATTCTTGCCTGGAAAATCCCATGGATGGAGGAACCTGGTAGGCTACAGTCCATGGGGTCGCAAAGAGTCGGACACGACTGAGCGAGTATCTGTATCTGTATCTGTGCTTGTATTTAAGGATAATCTATTATTTTGAATTATGCCAACTTGATTTGTCTGATAATTTGAAAACACTGATCATCATCCAGAAGTCACTAAGTGGATTTTGCAGTGGCTTCCCAGGTCCCAGATTATACCACAGATCTAGAACAAAATCCGTCACTAGCATAACCTTCAGAGGTTTATCAGTGGACACAAGAAATGGCAAACTCCGATACCATCCCAGTCATTGATTTGAGAAGCGATGTTTGGCGTCACATGTAACACCAAATCAGTCCACGATGGGGTTTTGTGGCAGACCCAAGTACTCACTGTATATCATTTAGTGCGAAGGGAAGCCTCTGAAATAGCTGAGATTTAAGTGTAAAAATCTTTGCTTCTCTCTATCTCATACAGAACTGGAAAATGATAAGGAAAAAGCTCTTTTTTTCACTTTACCTTTATTCTTCCTGTTTGAAAATTGCTATGGATTAGTGCAATGTGAAATCCATCTTTTTGTACTTCAATTTCTCAGCCATTTACTCCCTGGTAATAGCTGAAGAAGATGGGGATAGGAGAGAATTTGGCAAAGAAGAAAAAAACGTTACCCTGTGACCTTGTGTAGAAAACTTCAAAGGGCCTGACTCAGATTACCATTATTAATATAGTCATGGCAGCCAGGACTTTCCATCTAAATCTTTGTATCCTGCTAAGAAAACCCAAATGGGTGAAAACAATTGCTTGGGCTTAAATTGCAAAGAGAAAAAAATTAAAGCATGTAAACTGGGACTACTGTGTTTCACAAGATATATCCAGTTACCAAAGTTTTTATGAGCTTAGCATAAAGTAGGTTCTCAAACATTCGTTAGATGAGTTAACCAATGAATGACAGTCAAAGGATGAAAGGAAGAAGGGAAATGAAATTCAACAGCAAGAATTAAAAAGATTTAAATATGCTTTGAGTATAGACATTAAATATAATTTAAATCAAGATAAGTGATGACTGGGAAATGACTGATAGACAATGAGCTATCATCTCAATGAAATTGTTAAGAAGGTAACTGACTAGAAATCAGGCTATAACACAATATTCTTTCTCCTTCTTTACCACACTCTTTATCTGCTAATCACCTCTCTTCCCTCTTCTCCCATCCCATTTCCCTAATCACCAGTCCTTTGAAAAATTTTTTCTCAGAGCTTCCAAAGAAGGAATGGCCCTTCATTCTTTTTATACTCATAACAATGACACCTTCAGTGGACTAAGTCCATTCAATTCTTTGTCCATCACTGAATTATTATTTTTTTTTTACTGGCAGAGTATGTTTTATTCAACTTCTTTAAAACAGAACAAAATATAAGCATGCAAATATTAAAGTAAATATATCTAAATTTCAATTTTAAATAAACATCTAACTGATGCATTTCCCTTGTACAGTCTGACTCATGTGCTTCTGTATCATTTTAATCCAATATGGCATGTTTTATCATAAATTATGTTTCTGTTCTGCATATAAAATATTTCTTGATATATTTATTTTTACATTCATCAAGGCAAGCATAGTTCATATCCATTAGTTTTTGGATTACAATTGAAATAGTCAAGAAAATTATTCAAATTTAAACAACCACTTAGATTTGTAGAGGAAATTGGAAATAAGGATTAATAAGTGGAATTTCACTTAGAAGAGGTGTTTAAAAAACTTTAAAGAAAGTTTATAAAGAACAAAAGATAATACTTTAACTCACATTTTTCTTTGTAGAGAGGAAAAAGAAAAAATGTATTCAGATTTGTACATTTTAAGATAGATTTTGTAAGTGGAATACTTTATTTTCTTTTTTAAAAACTATTTCATATTGGAGTATAGCCAATTAACAGTGTTGTGATGATTTCAGTTGCACAGCAGAGTGTCTCAACCATGCAAATACATCTATCATTTCTCCTCAAATTCCTTTCCCATCCAGACTACCACATAATATTGATCAGAGTTCTCTGGCCTATAGGGTAGGTCCTTACTTGTTATTTATTTTAAATATAGTAATGTGTACTTGACAGCAAGTTATGTGCCCCTAGTAGGTGTGAGACACTTTGCTTAGTCTAGGGCGGTAAACAGTCAAGAAGACACATTTGGTCTTACCCTCAGTCTGTTTAGAGTCTTTGTGGGGATAGGAATGAATAAACAGTCAATTATAATGCAAAGAGACATATCTGGAGCTCAGGGGGATACATGGCCTAACATTGGAACTTACAACCTAGTTGAGGAGAAAAGACACTTGAAATTTAAAGGAAGGTAGCACTGGCTTGGGCTTCCCAGGTGGTGCTAATGGTAAAGAACCCACCTGCCAATGCAGGAGACAAAAGAGATGCAGGTTCAACCCCTGGGTGGGGAAGATCCCCTGGAGGAGGGCATGGCAACCACTCCTGTATTCTTGCCTGAAGAATCCCATGGACAAAGGAGCCTGGCGGGCTCTAGTCCATAGGATCACAAAGAGTCAGACATGACTGAAGCAACTTAGCATGCAAGTAGTATTGGTTTGCAGTTCAAGAAAACCACTTCCTTGGTGTTTGAGTGGTTAAGACTCTGCACTCCCACTGCAGGGGGCACAGGTTCCATCTCTGGCTGGGGAACCAAGGTCCCACAAGTTGTGCGGTGCAGTCAAAAAAGAGAGAGAGAACCACTTAACGGATGTGGCTAGAGGATTGCTGGTGAGACAAAGTGAGGTCTAAGATGAAATCTAAAGATGAAAAAACCTAGCCAGATGGAAAGGTGGGAAAGGTAAGGGAATGCCTCTAAAGCAGAGGTATGAAGTAAGGTATGAAGTGAGGTCTAAGATGAAATCTAAAGATGAGGAAACCTAGCAGATGGAAAGGTGGGAAAGGTAAGGGAATGCCTCTAAAGCATGTATGAAGTCCCTGAGCTGTTGGATCAACATTCCAAGAACATGTTTCTATCCACACCCTTCACTTTACGTGAAACAGGAAAACCAACCACTTTTCTAAGTGCTGTCACACTGTGCTATTCTGTCTCCTCACCAAAGACCACTGGAAATATCCTTCCTAACCTGTCCCTTGTCCTCCTCTTCCTTCAAAACCCAACTTGGCAATTCATCACATTTTGCCTCAAAATCTTACATTTAGATAGCTCTTTTCAAACATCCTATATGTGTCTTGTTGATGCTTATAATAAATGTACTGTTTCAAATGCCCCTTCTCTTCAACTAGATTGCAAGCAGTTCCTTAAGAGTAGTCTCGGATTTTCTGTGTCTTTCTTCCTGGCACAGTACTCGACAAGAGTCAATGCTAACTATTTACTAATTGTTTAATAACATGGCTTAAGTAAGTAAAGAACAAAATTACCACCCAAAGCTACCTAGTCATCAAAATTCTTGACTATTCTCAAACAGGAGATGGAAAAGACTAAATTTTTTTGGTGTCACTTCCAATGGATCTATGTAGGAAGCCACTGTGATAAGAAATTATCTAAGTGTTTTTTACTCTATAAACACAATAAATTTGGGCTACGAGTTCAAATAGTTGGGTCGGCATGACATTAAAACCATTTCTACTTCAAAAATAATTCTGACCGGGGTCAAATATTTATTTCTCTCTCCTAGAATGCTGTTGATACCTAAATCTCCAATATCCATAAATTTCCATAGAGGAAAGGAAGATTCTCTTCAAGGACCAGTTGAAAAGAAAGACATACTTGGGGTAAGCATCAGTAAGTTTCCAAAAGATTGATGCCCAGAAGTTAAAAGCAAAATTTCTAGTCAAAATAAAAGGATACATGTAGCACACTCCCTCAGATAAGATTTTCCAGACAAAAACAGAAACAACTTGAACTTTGAGAAACAGTATTTTTCTCAGGCAGCATCAGAGGGCTTTGTGCATTTAGTCGGTTCAGTGGTTTACAAAGCTGTGGATGCCTTAGAGCTCAAAACAAGTGCCCGTTCCCTGTGTGAGCTGCTCAAGGCTCAGAAGTGTAGTGTTGTTCGTTGGAAAATGCCACTGAAAAAGAAAAAGGATACTAACACACCAGCATACTAGTACTGATTAAAAGATAAGTCTCATGTGCTTTTCCACATTGGGTGACTATCTAGCACAATCAAGGTACCATAGGTGATAATTTGCACTTGACCAATACAACAAGGTGCACTTAAACAGTCAAGATTTCATTTCGATTTATTCACACATTTACCCTTTTATGGAGGGGGCCACTCCAGGTGGCATGCAGCATCTTAGCTCCCCAGCAAGGAATTGAACCCATGCCCCCCGCCCCCAACACAGGGAATGTGGAGTCTTAACCACTGGACAACCAGGGAAGTCCATCGCTTAGGACTTAAAGCAGACTTACTTATGGTGGACACTTAGGCTGTCCTGCACTACTCACTGTTATTACCAAACTGTCTGAGAGGTTTGTAATTTTTTAAGTTAACTCAACAAACACATATTAAGCACCTACTAGGTTCTAAGCACTGAACTAGAACAGGGGCAATTAAATTTATCTTGGCTTTGTTGCTGTTGCTTAGTCACCCACTCTTTCATGACCCCATGGACTGTAGCCCGTCAGGCTCCTCTATCCATAGGATTTCCCAGGCAAGAATACTGCAGTTGGTTGTCATTTCCTTTTCCAGGGTATCTTCCTGACCCAGTGATTGAACGCACATCTCCTGCTTGGCAGGATTCTTTACCACTGAGCCACCTGGAAAGCCCTACCTTGCCTTTATAAGTTAACAACCTAGTAGTGAAGACAAACAAGTAACAATTTTAATAAACTGTGATAGCTGCCACAATAAAAGCAGGAAGAACACAATGGATTCAAGAGAAGCAAAGAAGAATAGCTGAAAGGGATACCAACAGTGCTAACAGCACAGTAAGAGAGGTCACTACCATTCTTCAAATGCTTTCCTGAAAAACACATTTTAAAACCACTTATTTTTCCATCAGGAATTTAGTGTTTAATTCAACTGGTCATAAGACCCAAAAAGATTTTAAAAAGAGAGAGCGAATAACAGATTTCACCACCTCTAGGTAACCTGCTAAACTACCCACTTACCTTTAAAATAAAAGTCAATACTACTTTGAGTTTACAGGGTTCAAGATCACCCTAAATAACCCAGAGAATCTCAGGTGACTCCTGGTTGCCTATAACCAGAAAAGCAAGAGAAGGCCAAACCAAATCCAAAAGCAACCTAGGACAGAGCTAGAGCTCTTTGCAATCCTCAGTCCCTCCAGTTTTCCTTCTTACCTGCCTTTCCAAGCCACGGTTACCTAAACAGTCTCCCATCCTCTCATCGCTTGCCCTCTAGCCATATAACCAAAATTCCCCAGATGTTCTCCAGCTCACTAATCAGCTAACTTTTTTACAGTCTTGCATACAATGTAAGTGCTGCCATAGACTTGTGAAGGCATGAGTTTTTCTACTTCTATTCATTGCACCAAATTATCCCATGTCAATTGCTATTTCCACATCTTTTCCTTCCTGTCCCACCACAAATCTCTGCCCACCCCCTCATCATATTCATCTGTTAAAGCAACAGTGGAAGGAAGATGGTATAGAAGGAAGAACCTGGATTCTGGAATTAGACATCTCCGATTCAGACTCTGACAATATCAGCTTATTAAGTCACTTAATATCTATGACACCCAGTTTCTCCTCTGTAAAATGAGGATAGTCCCCCTAATGCATGGTGGGGGAAAACTGAGATATGTGTAAAGTTCCTGGTATGCTTAGGTGTTAGGCACTTAGCATGCAATAAATGCCGGTTTCTTTTCTTTCTTAAGACCCCACTTAGATCCCTGCTATTCTGAGAAGCCTCTCAGCTCACCTGCCAAGTATTCATCTCTGCTGTAGCATGGCAGGACTTCCAAAGTGTCTGAATGCCCTGATGGTAAGAAAATCTGCAGTTGAGAAACTTTAGACATTATAGAGGAAACAAGATTAGAGAACTAAGGACATCATTAAACCTGAACTGTTTTAAATTCAGTAAAATGAAACTATAATCCAACTTGCTAAATAAAAACAATGTCAATGACATTTAGACCTTATAATTAGTCATTATAGCTACTGTGGTATTATTTTCCAATTACCACTCCCTGCTCATTAGACTTCTAGAGTTTCTCATCCTGTAATTAATAAAGCTGCTTGCAAATTCCTTTGGCTTTGAGACAAACAATCCAGGTTCTGCCAGAAGGTGTGTTCTTATCTGCCTCCAAGTGTTTGATCCCATCTGATCCTATAGCTCAGTGCTGTTGACTCCAACTCTTAAATTTCAACAGTCTCCAAAACAGGGAAGCACATAGATGCTTGAGAGGATAAAAGCTTTAGATTTTCTCTGATAAACTACTGTGTGTGTATCACCAGGTAGCCATTCTGCAGTCCCACTTCTAGTACTTGGGTCCATGTAGCTCTCCTGGGTCCACGACAACTTCATGTTCCAAAGCATTTTAGCCTCCAACCACCGATAATTGCAGTTCCACAATCCAAAGTGGAACTCTTTTTCAGCCTCTTCTGTTAACTTCCTCAGGCTTCTTGAATAATTCTAGTCCTGTTCTGTTTTCCCTTCAACTCTCTTTCCTAATACCTTTTTTAATGCTATTAAATACTTGACTCCTCCATCATCAGTTCCTATGTAACTGGCTACTTGGCTCCTTCTATATAAAAAGCAAAAAACTAACATTTATGTGCCAGGCCCCATGCCATTCTAAACACTTCAAAGGTATTACTCATTTAATATTCATGACAAAATCCAAAGAAAGCTACTATTATTATCCCCATTTTACAGGCGAGCAAACCGAGTCTCAGAATGTTTATAAGAGATAGAGTTAGGATTCAAACTTGGGCAGTGTAGGGGGCCAACACTTGCTAAATGTCCTTGATTCTTTGCTCAACCTCAGGCCACCCCAGTGTCTATTTTTGGTTCTGCATGCAGTGTGTTTTCAGGTGAAATAAACTCTTGTGAAGTCACAGCCTGTTTTCCTCTCCTTCTCCCCTTCCTCTTCTTTACGTTGTCTGATGTCAAACACTTGCTGCTGGACCACATCCACATGTCACCACAATTAGGTAGTTTCTCAGGTAGAAATCTCTCCACATCATATCTCAAAGTCTCCCCCTGCCTTTCGCATCTCTAACTGAGAAATGTGCACACTCTTTGGTGTCTCCAATAAAGGTGTGATACAGAAACATTTAAAACCATTACTCTGAACCAGACCTCAGACTGCTCAGTACAGTATTCTGCTTTCTGACAGGAAAAAAACAAAGGACATTTTGTAAAAGACACCTACAGGGAGCTCCCTGGAGACCCATTGGTTACAACTCTATGTTTCCACTGCAGGGGACATAGGTTCAATCCCTAGTCAGGGAACTAAGATCCCAAAAGCTGTGGGGCACATCAAAATTAATAATAGTAAATAAAGATATATTTTTAAAAAGACATCTATAGCTGCGTGCCACAATTCTTATTGCCTTTTTTTTTTTTTTTTAAATTTATTTATTTGGCTGTGTAGGGTCTTGCTTGCAGCACATGGGCTCTTTTGTTGCTCCTCATAGTACATGGACTTCCTTGCCCTGGGGCATGTAGGATCTTACTTCCCCAACCAGGGATTGAACCCACATCCTCTGCATTGCAAGGCAGATTCTTAACCACTGGGCCACCAGGGAAGTCCTCTTATTGCCTTTTAATGAACTTCAGTGGATACATCACTCAGTAATATTTCATGCCTTTGGGAATTAACTAATACTATCAAGGTAGAAAGTTTTATAGATATACTATAATATCTCTAATGAACATGAAAACTAATGTTTGTGTCAGGATATATCCTCTTCTGGGCTCCCCTGGTGGCTCAGACGGTAAAGAATCTGCCTGCAATATGGGAGACCCGGGTTCAATCCCTCAGTGGGGAAGATCCCCTGGAGAAGGGAATGGCAACCTACTCCAGTACTCTTGCCTGGAGAATCCCATGGACAGGGGAGCCTGGTGGGCTACAGTCCATGGGATTGCAAAGAGTTGGACACGACTGAGCATCTAACACTTTCACTTTTCATATCCCCTACTTCTTACATGATTCTATGACTCGCTGAATAAGCTATGTGTGTGCCATTCAATTACTCAACAAGCATTGATTGAGTTCTGGGATATCATGGCAACCAAGATAGATAATATTATTTCTCTCTGGGAGCTTTAACACCAGAATAGAACATACAATAAACATATAGCATTTCACTCCAGATAATAAGTACTGTGAAGAAAACCATACAAAATGATGTGTGAGAAAATGAAGTGAGTGGGCACAGGGGAAATGAGTTTATAGACTGGGTTATCAAGGAAGACCTCTCTGAGAAGATGGCATTCAGCTAAGACCTGAACACCAAGAAGCAAGCAAGCATGTTCCAGGAATAGGAAATAGTGAATGCAAAGTCTTCAGGTAGAAAAAAGACCAAGGCATTCCTGCCCTTGAAGAGTTCACCACTGTCTTCATGACTTTATAAAATTTATACATAAATCCTGTCAATCTTAATTGTTGTTGACTAAAACAATGCAAATCACATCTATAAGATGAGTTTCTTATCCCCCTTATCACAATGGCCAAATTTACAGGACTGTTGGGTCTTTTTTTTTTTTCCATTTATTTTTATTAGTTGGAGGCTAATTACTTTACAATATTGTAGTGGTTTTTGTCATACATTGACATGAATCAGCCATGGATTTACATGTATTCCCCATCCCGATCCCCCCTCCCACCTCCCTCTCCACCCGATTCCGAATTTAGAAAGATGGTAACGATAACCCTATATGCAAAACAGAAAAGAGACATAGATGTATAGAACAGAATTTTGGACTCTGTGGGAGAAGGCGAGGGTGGGATGTTTCGAGAGAACAGCATCAAAACATGTATATTATCTAGGGTGAAACAGGACTGTTGTGTCTTGATTCCCTCCAGAGCATTCCTATCAAGACCGGTTGCAAATACCCAGCAATACCTGTTGATAATTAACACCAACAGACCATGGAAAACAGATTTTGCAAGTCAGTCAGCCATAAAATATTTACTAAACAAGACTGCAAGAGATTTAGCCCAGTTCTTTGGGAGCTGGGCAATCCATTCCTGCATAACCACCTTGTCCAATACCTCTCCTGGCCCCCAGGAGCCTAAATAGCTGTGCTGAGTGATAACCATTCTTGATCTGTGGGAAACTAGTAGTTAACAACCTAGGATTGTCTTTTCCATTGTGTTGTGTTGAAACACTGCTAAGACCTCAGGCTTGTACCTGGTACCAGATTAGTCATTTAGTAAAAGTTCTAGTACTTCACTTGAGAAAGAGTTAATTTACAAAAAGATAAACTTTACTGAACATTCCTGATGAGCTGACATCCTAGGCTTTAAAAGCATCATAAAGTTAAAAATAAACCAAATTCCACACAATAATTACATCCTCACTTTGGGAATGGATACATTTTTTTTGTATTAAATCCATTCATTATTTATACAGATGAATTTATGGGACTTGTCATAAACTATTTTCCCCAAACCTAGTCTGTCTCCACATTCCAAAGGCTTTGAGGAGCTGCCTCATTAGTATCACCTTTGCTATCACCAGGGCATGACATTCTCCCTCATTCACTTCTTCACTCCTTGGCCCACACATCTCTGGAGAATAGGAAGACATCCTCTACTTGATGTTGATAGAAAGTTATCACCATATCTTACTAAGGAAAAAGAAAAGGTTAATACCCTGAAATTTTGTGCTTCCCTAAACAGAACCAGTTTGCATCTCTCTGTCCTGTAGCTTAGGCTAGTTTTCAATCCTAGAAACATTATACCTGGATGGTGATACAATTAAGAGAGTACCAAACATAGGAGAACTAAATTCACGTCTTGTATTTTTTTTTATTTATTCAAAACATTCTTATTACATATTTGTTAAGTACCAGACTCTGCATCACTGTATTTTTCCCCACTTTGGACAAGTAACTAAACTGCTCTATGTTCCAGTTTTCTTTCTTGTACATATCTTGAGAGAGAAGACATTATACCAGATGCTCTCTAGTCCTTGCAGTTCTAAATGTCTTTGCTTCTAAATCCATTTCTAACTTTATCCATATTCTAACTTAATCACACTCATCTCTAAGTAAACTGGCTTTATCATATGGAAATTTCTATTAAAACAAAGGCCAGTATTGGCTATATCTCCAAAGGCATTAATAGAATTCCATTGATTGAGAGAGAAAAAATTAATCAATATTTTTGGAGTTTAGATAATTACTTTCAAGGATAATCAATAAGGAAATTATACTATATATATTCAGAAGCAAAAGATGATTAATATGACATAAATGGCTCAGAACCAGTTTCCTCAAGGGAAAAAACAGGTATATAACCAAGTACTGAAAATATAAATCAATATGTAAACCATAAAGATGAATAGACAATATAAAAAACAAGTATACAAATACATTGCTGGTAACATTGTATATTCTTTCTAAAGTGTAAGTTGACCTCATATATCAAGGGCCATAAAATTGGTTATGAAGATTTATTACAGTAATGGTCCTTTATTATTATATCTTTTGATTTGGGGTTCACTCATATAATTTTCTTTATCCAGTTAGCTTGCTCTCTTTCCAATCATGCTCCTTGGCCTTAACCATGAGAACACACTTAGGTTAGCCTGATGAGTAGATAAGAAACACACAGGGGAAAACCTGTGTGGGTTTTCCAGCTGGGACCCACAATATGCCTGAGTTAAGGAGCTGTAACTCTGAGTTTAAGAATACAAAAATATCCAGTTCCCAAAAAGGTAAAATTCACCATTTCTGCATCCAATCAAAACTTACCTAGTATGTTAGTTTGCTAGGGTTTGGGTAATAAAGTAACACCAATTGGTTGGCTTAAGTAACAGAAACTTATTGTCTCACAATTCTGAGGCTAGAAATCTGAGATTAAGGTGTTAGCAGAGTTGGTTCCTTCTAAAGAATGAAAGAATGTTTCAGGCCTTCTTTCCTGACTTGTAGATGGCCACGTTCTCCCTGTGTTTCTTCACTTGACTAATTATGTATGTGTCTCTAAATCTCCCCTTTTTGGAGGAACACCAATCATATTGGGTTAGGGCCACCCGAATGACTTCTTTCTAACTTGACCAACTCTGTTTTAACCCTATCTCCAAATAAAACCACATTCTGAGGTGCTGGGGGTTAGAACTTAAACATATAAGCCAGGGTGGGGAGGGGAGAGGGTGTACATAATTCAATCTATAACACCAAACTTGCAAATAAACAGTAAAATATACACCATACTGGGAAAAGTCAATCAATTGAAATGAAATAATAGGGACAATAGAATTAGTATTTGATAAAGCCATTAGAAGAATTACTAAAAAACTGTATTCTGCTTGTTCAAGAAGTTGGAAAAAAGTGGTATGATGGTTACGTAGACTTGGAAGATATAAAAGGACTCAACTGAAACTTCTAGAGATGTAAAAATATAATGTGTGAGATGAAAAATACACTGGGAGGAATTAATAGCAGGTTAAACAAAGCAGAAGCAATACTTACTGAACTTGAAAATACTGCAACAGAAATTATCAAAAGTGAACTCAGAGGAAAAAAGACGGGAAAAATGAGGAGAGTATCAGTGATCTGTGGGACAGCTTCAAGCAGCCTAATATCTGGGCAAATAAGCTGCCAAAGGAGCGGTGAAAGAGAAAAAATTACTTAAAGAAATAATTTTTTCCAAAATTTCCAAATGTGATGAAAATGAAGACTACAGAGCCAAGAAACTTAAAAACTCCAAATACAAGAAATATGAATAAAACTATACCAAGTCACATCATTACCAAAGCTCTTGAAACCACTGATAAAGAGAAATCTTAAAAAGAAACCAGTGAAAAGACATTAAGTACAGAGAGCCAAAGATAAAAAAGCAGACTTCCTGTTGTAAACAACGAAAGCAAGAGACAATGGGACAACATCTATAAAGCACTGAAAGACAAAAATCTGTCAACCTAGAATTTTGTACTCAGTAAAAATAACTTTCAAAAATGAAGGTGAAATGAAGATTTATTGAGACATACAAAGCTGAAACAATTTATCAACAGCAAACCTTCCCTACTAGAAATGTTAAAGGGAGTCCTTTGGGCAGAGGAAAACAACACCAAATGGAAATCTAGATCTATCCAAGGAAGGAAAATACCAAATCTGTAATATGCAGGCTCTAGATAGAAACATCTCTATTATTTCCTCCCTCCCATCACCACTCAGTCCATGTTTCACTTAGAAATACGACTGAATGAGGCTTCACTACTCATGTATACTTTATATACACATCCTACATGGTAAACTGTATTTATTCAATAGTCATTCAACAAATATTCATTGGAGCTGTACTATACATTTCAGACACTGCGGATAAGCTCACTAAAACAGACAAGCCCCCTTAACAAGCTCATTGAGCTCACACTCCAGCATTTGACCTTCTAATTCACAGACATAAGAACATAGTATAAAAGTCACACTGCAATTTGCTAATTTTGTTTTATTTATGTTTTAATAATTCTCTTCAGACTGAAAAATCGTCAGTTTGGTTGTTTCATTTGTCTTTATAATTCAGTAATCCAATACAACAATCCAATTATTAATACATGGCCTCTATATACTGTCAGCACTGTTAGTGACATAGGCCTAGAACATAATGCAATCTAAACAAATTAATTCTGTTATTTTTCATTTTGTGAAATTTTTATCATCCTGCTGGAATTGGAGTAGGAAGAAAGGGGAAAAGGAACAAAGAAGCCATTCAGGACTAGAACAAGATTCTGTTTCTTTTATAATCTATATATTTTATAAAATGATGTTCAGATGCTCACCACAGACATACACAGTAATGCAATTAAAATGTAAATGAAAACACACAAATATCTGAAAGCCAAGAGTACCTGGAAGAAGCAAATATGCTAGCCTTAAGTGCTAATTTTGTTACTAAAATTATTAATAAACATGGCTTGGAGCTTCCTGGCAGCCACAGCAAAAAGAAAACACAACTGGTAAGAAATCGTGGTTGGTCTTATGGAAAAAATATTATCAACATACAAATACTCACTGCCTTCTACTTTCTTTTCCCTTGATGTTTTAAAATATTACTTCTCCAAGCCAAGCTTTTGATAGATGCTAGAGCTGTTGAGGGATGTGGAAAAAACAAGAATATACACCATGAGGAAACTCAGGTCTTCTATATCACTATCTGACGGGAAAATCATGTATTTTGGTATTTAACTATTATGAAAGATGTTCTTGCCCAGGAAGTAGGTTACTACTTTGAGAGCATATGTAAATCGTATCCATCATTTTACACTGGTTAAGTGCCTCAGTTACTTTTGCCAATGAGCAGTCAAGCAAGTGCTCTTCTTTAAGATTCTGAATATTGAATCACTGGGAGTCAAAATGGTGAAATGCTGAAATCATCATCTTCAAATCATCAATGGCTATTTTTATGTCAGGTTTTCATTTGAGAAGAAAGGAAAAAAGTATATTCTAATCCACTTCCTAGGAGCAGCTATACTCAGCAGCTGCCTGCAGTGATAAAATTCAATAAATTAAACTTCATTTAAAAATCTGTTCAACAGCAACAATAAAAAAGGCATCAATGGATTTTCACTTTTCAAACTTCTGAAAAATGGCTACCACTCATTAGTTTTTATAAATTATGTGATTAGATAAAAAACAATGGAAGAAATATTATTTTGAAAGAGAATATTTGTAGCCTACTGTTTCTTTTATGGTCTTAATATATAGAAGGAGATATTATGACGGAAATATCAATCTACCTCTTTTTGCTTTTTTATGTTATTGTCAAATTCCACAGAATGCAAGGTGGCACTAAACAAAATGCTTATTATTTTCCTCTGTTTCATTCCACTTCATTGAGAACTCTAATCCATTACTAGAATTTCATTTTGCTTCTTTCTGAGTTCTCTTGCTGGCCCCTTTGACAAGTAAATAAATAAGTTACTGGGGAAAGTCCTCACCAGTCATTCATTCCTTAAACTAATATTTACTGGCTCTCCTATGGACCAAACAGGATTCTAGACAGTGCACAAAATAGACTAAAATCCCTGCCTTGGCAGAGTTTAAATCCTAGTGCAGCAAGGACAATCAAACATGTAAGTAGAGACTAAGTCCTCAGTGATAAGACTGATAAAGAAAAACAAATCAGGGCTAGGGGATGGGAAGTGCTGCTGTGGAGGGATGGCAGGTTTTTTTTTTTTTAACTTGCTATTATTCTTTTTAAATTGTTATTAATTTATTTAATATCTATTTTTGGCCACACTGGGTCTTTGTTGCTACACATGGGCTTTTTCTCTAGTTGAGGCAAGAGGGGGCTACTTTTTGTTGCAGGGCTTCTCATTGTAGCAGTGTCTCTTGTTGGGGGGCATAGGCTCTAGGGGGTGTGCACTTCAGTGGTTGTGGTCCATGGGCTTAGTTTCCCCACACCATGTGGGATCTTCTCTGACCAGGGATTGAACCTGTGTCCCCTGCATTGGCAAGGGGGATTCTTAACCACTGGACTACCAGGGAAGTCCAGCTAGCTGCTTTAAGGTGAGAGAAGACACTCTCAGAAAGAGTGACATTTGAGCAAAAGTTCAAAGGTGCATGCAGGAAGAAATCAGGCAATACCTACAGAAAGAACATTCCAGACACAAGGAACAGGTCTGACAGGATTATGAAATAGTAGAGAGGCCACCACCACCAGAGCAGAGGGGGTGAGCAGGACAAATCAAGCCAGTGACAGAAGGGGCAGAAGGTCAGGGTGGTTCACGGAGGCCATTATTAGGACTTTGGTTTTTACTCTGAGTCATAGGGGGTTTGAAATAAGGAAAACCATGAAATGACACACGTATTTTATATTGTCACACTGGCTGTTGTGTTGAGCACAGACTACAGGGGATTAAGGTAAGGCAGGATTTACAGGAGGCTTCCCAGGTAGTGCATGAGGTAAAGAACCCGTCTGCCAATGCAGCTGACATAAGAGACGTGGGTTTGATCCCTGAGTTGGGAAGATCCCCTGGAGGAATACCCATTCCAGTATCCTTGCCTGGAAAATCCCATGGACAGAGGACCTGGTGGGCTACTGTCCATGGAGTCACAAAGAGTAGGACACGATTGAGGCGACTAAGCATGCACACAGGCTTTATATGAGTCTACTGAAGTGGTCCGGGCAAAAGAGAATGGAGGTTCAGGCCAGGGGTTTGCAGTATGCACGAAGAAAGACTCCTTGCAAATGGTTGCCCACCCAGCAGTTCTTGCAGATGGGTGCCAGGGACTGACAGTCATATTTTCTCAGAAAAGCCTTTTCTAAATTAAAAAAATTATTGTCTTTAATAAAAGTATCAGGAAGTTTTGAAAGCCAAGTCAACATTTACATGGGAGTGGACTAGTAGGAAAAGGCTGTTGCTAGTGGAACTGGAAACACAATACCTCTATTTCTAAGGACTGATGTTTATTCTTTAAAGCTCTTGTTTAGATAACAAATAGGAAAGCTCATTTGTTTTTATCCTTGCTATGGAAAATGCTTTATTAATGTAACCAGCTTACTTTCTTGCCTTAGTAAACGCTGATTAATGAACAAACTTTTAACTCAACTTGTGATTATTGAAGATTTGCATTACCTTAGTATCCTAATTTTTGCCAATAATTCATATTTGGATATAGATGTACATGACACATGAGATTGGCCTGAATTTATACTGAATCCTAGGATAACACTCTAGAAACTTGATTATTTGTTTTTTAAATGCCTTGTGTTCGTTTTTTGTTATCATACATTTTCCTCCTAGGAGAAGATTGTAAATGAACTCTGGTTAATGAATTATGGCTAATCAAGATGTGGGGTTTTTCCCCCCCTCTGATTCCAGTCTTTGAGGGTTACAGGGCACATCATTTTCTGACTCTACAGTTGATTATGAACACACCAAATAATTACAGAAATTCGTCATCTTGTTTCTGAAATAAACATATTACTAACCTCAACCATGTTATTCAAAATATAGATCAAAACCACTCTTTCCATGATAAGTCTGTACTTTTATAACCTTCTCCAGCAACATTTTTTTCTGGACTGACAACTGTTAAACCAGATTTTCAAGCCAAGGGTTATTTACATCCTCTGGTACATTTCAGCAAAATTAATTTGAATTGTCCTCCTTTTTCACCAGCTTCTCAATAAATCTTGCTGGCATTTTAAACAGAAATATCATCAAGTCAGTCTAGCTTGTGGCAAAAATCACCACTGTTAAGTGTTCTGCCCAAAGCTGGAGTGGTTAAAGGATAAATGAGGGGAGAGCTTTTCAATATGAATACAACAGAAAACAGAAAATATGTGGAAGTTCACAGTATATGGAAAAGAACAAAATCCCGAAGGAATGTCACAAACACACCATACTAGCTTTCTAGGGCTGCCATGACAAAGTACCAGAGACTGGGTGACTTACCACAAATTTATTTCTGACTGCCCTGGAGGCTAGGGACCTGAGATCAGATCACAGATTGGCCTTAAGTCTGACCACCATATAAACAGTGGCGAACAAGATAAGAACACTAAGCAACCATCAGCTTGGGTTGGAATGATAAACCCCCCAAAAAGAAGAGGAACTTCTGTAAGTAAACGAATATAAAATTACAGACAATAATTTGTAGGATCCCTCTCAGGGCCTTGGAAGAGTCCTATGCAAATGAGAGGCTGGAAGCTTAAGCTTAATTAGTTTCAAACAGTATATCTCTCTATGTTACAAGGAAGAAGCTGCCTCAGAGTCAAAACTCTCCTGAATTAGAATTTCACCCCCTCACTTCCCTCCCCATCCATCACTCAGGTACCTCCCTCCTCAGCTCTCGTGTGTCTGCGTTTTGTCCTAAATGCGCTTTCCTGCGACTGCCTTTCTCTGACCTCCAGTCCACTTTGGTTCATGGATGGCAACAGGACGAGCAAGTGAGGGGATGCAGAGCTGCGGCTGAGCTCAAGGAGTACCCAGGCCACAGAGAGTACTGTCATCTCCTTTAGAAAGGAGCATGTTTTTGGTTACTCTCATTCTGACATTAAACAGAGATTACATTTTGAGTAAATTGGAGAGCAAGCTCTAGTGTTTAACAGATGAAGGCAAGCCACCCCTCTCTCATACCACTGAAAAGAGGATATGAAGATTTCTGGAAATGAGGTGTGCAGTCTATATAAAGAACCCAGGGCCTTCTAAGGAAAAGCAACTAAGATTACTATGTATTTACCCAGAGATTTTAAAGCTATAAAAGCTAATGAGATGGGGACTTCCCTGGTGGGTCCAGTGGCTAAGACTCCATGGTCCCAAGGCAGGGGGCCTGGGTTCAAATACTGGTCAGAGAACTAGATCCCACATGCCACAACTTAAAGATTCCTCATGCCACAGCAAAGATCAAAGGGGCCGCAACTAAGACCCAATGCAGCCATACAAGTAAATATTTTTTTTAAACACACTAATGGGATGAACTGCATTGGCCTGCATTGGCTTTGTCCAAGGCTGAATGCCAAAAAAGGCAAAGAGACCCTTGAGGGAATCAGACAACATAACAGGTGACTGAGACTGAATCAGATGACTGGTCCCTGCGCTAAGACAATCAGAGGGGGATCCTGATTCTGGATCTACAAGGTAAATGACATCACCTAGACTCCACAGAGACAATACTGGTACTATGAACAGTAGGCAGGGTGAAAGACCAATGCAACTACAGAGCTGTAACTTTGGGGACACCCATGTTCTTTACTGCAGAGTGTTCAGAGCTGAACATAAAACTGATGATAGAGAAGCCTCTTTTACACACCATCCATCCCCCTTTCCCCAGCCCCCTCCTCACACACATCACCTAGTTTCCACATTTCCTGGAAGCACCCATGAGCCCTTGACTCCAGTTCTTCCCACAAGGATAGTGGTGGTGGCTTTTGTGGCAGTGGCATGTCTGGGATTCCGCTGCATTCCCAGTATCTGGAAACCCTTTAGAAATCCTACAGTAAGGCAGCTTTTAAGCAAAGTGGAAACAGTACAGATTTGACAGACTTCGGTTTGAATTCTAGCTCCAGCATATACCAGTCATATGATCTTCAGCAAGTTGACATATCTCTGTATACCTCAATTCCTTCCTCTGTATGCTGAAGTTATTATAAACAAAAGTTAAATGGATTTGTCTAGAATACATAGCACAGTATATAGCTGGTGTGTCCTCAGTAAATATTAGTTCTGTGCCTTTGCACCCCCAAAGATTTCCCTGGCAATGTTTGACCAATGGGAAGTTTTAATTTGGAGTATGGAATTAAATGGTGCTCAAAACAAGCCTTCTTGTCATCACCATCACCTGGACATCACTGTTGTAATCCCGCAGACCAACATAAGAATATACAGAGAATAAAAAGACTGATCACAAATTGGCCTTAAGTTTGACCACTATATAAACAGTGAGGAACAAGATAAGAACACTATGCATCACTCAGCTTGGATGATAAACCCCCCCAAAATGTAGATATGCTGATGATGCAGATAAAGAACAAAATGCATATGAAATCAAATGACTAGAACCTGACATAACTTGCTTTGGAGCAAGCAGGAAAGAAAGCAAGCAAATCAACTTCAAGAAACTTCCCTGGCAAACCCCACCTCAAACTGATCACTTACTGTGAATTCTCTCCACTTTTAAGTACATAGGTTGGTCTGCCTCACCCTATGCTTATCTCTATCCATACATCTTTTTATGCTTCAAGTTTCTAATCTCTTTAAATTTATTTGCAATTCCACCTGGGAGGAAATCATAGCTTCTATTTCTTTTGTATACTCCTCTTGGGTAGGAACAAAAGAAATTTTAAAAACAAACAAACAAAAAAAGGCAAAAAGAAAAAAGAAGAGAGGGAAGAGGCAGTGAGGAAAAAAGGAGAGTGAAGAAAGCAAAAAGGGAGGCCAGCTTCGAAAAGAAGGCTAAACTCTGTGGTGAAGCATCCTGTGGTGAAATATCCCCACATTAGGAACCCTGGCAGTCTGCAAACTGTTTGCTCTTGGCTGTTCTGTTGAACTTGAGGTGTCCATCTTCTTGTAATAAATGCTTACTGGAAAATTCAGCATAAGGAAGCATCTGCCATTCTTGACTTGAATCATCAACAATAGGCAAAGAACACATTTATAGACCATATTGGTCATTAGTGACTAATTAAATGTGGGAAACAAAGGCAGTACTTTCCAGAACAGCTGTTTCAGACAGACAAGACAGCAAAAATTACTGCACAACTGGTTTAGTAAAGAGTTTTGTCTCTGGACTCAAATCCAGGTGTTTTTCTATGATGACAGCACCTAAAACAAGAAGTAAGTACCACTGGCAGAAGAACTTGAAAATGAGCATGACTGGAGCCCCTTTCAACCAACTCACCATGATGAAGGGGGGATATTTACACCTGCCGAAGCATATTGCCATCAAGAAGTGACCCCCCCCCACCTCCCTGACTTCCCTTTGTGCTTTACAGAGCTCAGGAGGCTCTGCAATGGATTATCACCCTATGTATGTATGTATGTATGTATGTATGTATGTATGTATGTATGTATTTGGCTGTGCTAGGTCTTAGTTGTGGCATGTGGGATCTAGTTCCCTGACCAGGAATTGAACCCAGGCCCCTTGCATTGGTCATGTGGAGTCTTAGCCACTGGACAACCAGGAAGTCCCAGATTATCACCTTTTGGATTCATGTCTTTTTATTTCTACTATCTGTAGATTCTTTAAAGCAATAACTGTGCCACATTCAACTCAAACTTTACATAAGACTAAGATTAGAGGTCTTTTACTGAGCCTACGAGAAACATTGTTATCAATTCATGAAATTCTCACTGTCTTCTGCTATAAATTTGTTATCTATTGCTTCATCTGGGCTTGAGTCCCTAAATCCAATAACTATCTATGGACTTTGTTAGATAAACACAAGATGGGATGGTCAAATAGCAGAAACATGAGTAGGAGGTCAAGAGACAGAGTCTAATTCCGGTGAAGTGAAGTGAAGTGAAAGTCGCTCAGTTGTGTCCAACTCTTTGCAACCCCATGGACTATATAGTCCATGGAATTCTCCAGGCCAGAACACTGGAGTGGTTAGCCTTTCCCTTCTCCAGGGGATCTTCCCAACCCAGGGATTCTTTACCAGCTGAGCCACAAGGGAAGCCCCTAATTCTGGTACTTTTCCTAAATACAAAAATGAGAATTCCATGGCAGTCCAGTCCAGTGGAATTCCACTGCAGGGAGCACAGGTTCTGTCCCTGGTCAGGGAACTAAGATTCTGAATGCTGAGCAGTGTGGCAAAAAAAAAAAAAAGTGAACTTTGATAAATCACATATGTTTTTTATACTTCAATTACTTCATGCATAAAACAAGGGAAAAGAATATCCACCCAGCAAAGAAATAGGGAAGGAAAAGGAGGAGACGTTTATTGGTGCCTATTACATGCTAGATAGACCCAGAGTTAGGTAAATCTCCCTATGCAAGTCTTATAACAACTGTGCATCAGTTTCCCAGTTTAACAGATAAACTGAGACTCAAGAATAATAATCAGCAAAAAGTCAGTCAACTAGTAATTGGCAAAGTGAAAATACAGACTCTGAGAATCTAACTCCAAAGCCCTCAGGTCAAGCCATTTGAGACTTAGTGCAAGTCACTGAGCTGGCACCTGATGGGTACCAAGGATAAGTGCACGCATGCTCAGTTGTGTCCAGCTCTCTGCAACCCCATGGACTGTAGCCCGCTGCTCCTCTGTCCATGGTATTTCCCAGGCAAAAATACTAAAGTAGGTTGCCATTTCCTCCTCTAGGAGATCTTCCCAATCCAGAGATAGAAACTTGCTCTCCTGAGTCTCCTGCATTGGCAGGTGGAATCTTTACCACTTGAGCCATCAGGGGAACCCGACCAAGGATACAGAGGTGAACTAAACAGAAAGTAAAATGTCTATGAGAGGATGAAAGCACATAAACAAATAATTGTTCCAGAGTATGCAAGTAGAATTCCTTCTATCCACCCTGCTCCTTTTAAAGAGGCTGCGAAAAATAAATTATGTAGATGTCAAAAGGTGTATTTTTACTCACCTATGTCTAATATTGTAGTTCTTACACTAGGAAATACACTTTAAATAAATAATTCTTGGTTTCTGTCCACAAGGAGCTTATAATCTTATTAAAGAAAATATCAGTGCTTCACTTATCTATGAAATTCAGTCACATGGAACCATATAGTCCATTAAAATAACAGACAAAATTGATATTTCTAATTTTGCTTTTGAGCTTGACAACTATTGCAATGAAGACCAGTGTCTTTGCAATGAAATAAACACTATGTTGTCATACATGAGGGGCTTCAACTTTCTGAACGTTAAGTCAACTAACCATAATTACTGTGCTTCTCTTTGTAGCCTTCCATAACTGACTCCCACCCTCAACATCCTCTTATGTCTTTGGCAGACAATGGTATTTAAGGCAAAAACTACTAAAGATGAGGGCTTGGTCACATCACAAGTTACTCAGTTTTCCTGGGTCTCTCCCATGTATATATATTATTTAACTTTTGTTTGATTTTCTCCTAATTAATAAATAAATAGCTTTTAAAAGAGAAAAAAGAAGGAACAGAACTCCAGTAACCTATAAAAAAAGGTTACCTATAAAGATATATAAAATGTATATTAATTGGAGTCCTAGAATAAAAGTAGAAAAAAAGATAATAACCTCCAGGTTTCAGTAGGTTTGTTAAAGGAAATATTCTGCCATCAATATTCTGGCTTTGACTATATATTCATCTATAATTAAAGCCACTTTTTGATTAAACAGTATTATAAAATTGTAATAGCATTTCTCACTTGAAGCAGTAATATTAACTTTTATTCATAATATCTTCTTCCTTGGGTACCCAAGAATTATGAAGACTACATATGAATTCAAAACATAAAAATACATAAAGGAAATTTCAAAAGAAAGTCAATCCAAAAAATATGGGCGCATTAACTAATAATTATGAAGGAAAAGAGTTGTGGAAGGACGTTTTGTATTATTTTTCCTTCAGTAGCCTTCACTTTTACATCATTAAGGTCTTTTACAAGCAGAATTTTGTTGAATTTCTTATTTACTGTTGAAATAGTGTTTAAAGCATGTATACATAACCCCTAGGCTTAAATTCAGTGAATCAGTTATTATACATTAATATTTATTGTGTTATAACTTTGCATTTTCAAAACACTTCTTCCTATTGCACATCACAAAGGACTGAATTTTTTATCCTTCTATACAAAATAAGACCTACTGATTATTTCTTTGTTTAAACAAGCATTTGGAGGAAAAAAAAACCCAAAACCAGTAGGTAGAAATATACCACCAACAGTTTTTTTAAAAAGTAAAACATATATACCTCTCTCTTTTGAAAAACAGAATTTTATTACTAGCACTGTGAGTTCATTTAATATTCCATAGTTGACTTATAAAGCAAATATTCTCTCTAGGACTGCCTTGAAATCTCCTCAGATATCTATAAACCCCTAAGTTAAGAAGAATTTACTATGAGATGAATACTTCCATATTTTGGTGATTGTTTAGGAAAGTTCATTGCTTAGTGGAAGGAATCACAAAAGAATGGGGCTAGGATTCTCAGGGACTGAGGTGAAAAAGTTCAAACATGAGAGCATGTAAAGACTCTAAGGCTCTTCATCTTTCCCCAAGAGAGCCATTTACACGTGGGCTTCAAATGCCACCAGGTAGAGTTAGGTACTGTCTGTCTTCCTACTTAATCCACTTTGTTCTCAATTATTTAGACATGAGAAGTCTCATGGGAGTAAAAAGCCTAGAACCCATATTCCCTCCACTGAAAATAAGAAGGCTTAAACCAAGGAAGGCCAGCACATCAGTATGAAGACAGGAAAAGAGGCATTCCATGTGGAAGTTCACCGGGAGTGGAGGGTTTCAGAGTCTGTGGGCACAGTGGCATGGACACAGGATGTGGCAGTTGCCAGAACTTGTCAAAAATTGTCGTCTACATAAGTGCCTTGGAGAAAGTGTCTGTATAAACTGAAAGAACTATTGTATTAAAGTGTTCACTTGTGGCCCCAATACTATTATTTGGGGATTCTTCTGACTAAGTCTTAGGGCTTCCCTGACAGCTCAGTTGGTAAAGAATCTGCCTGCAATGCAGGAGACCCTGGTTCAATTCCTGGGTCGGGAAGATCTGCTGGAGAAGGCATAGGCTACCCACTCCAGTATTCTTGGGCTTCCCTTGTGGCTCAGACGGTAAGACTCCACCTGCAATGCTAGGAGACCTGGGTTTGATCCCTCAGTTGGGAAGATCCCCTGGAGAAGGGAAAGACTACCCACTCCAGTATTCTGGCCTGGAGAATTCCATGGATTGTATAGTCCACAGGGTCACAAAGAGTTGGACATGGCTGAACGACTTTCACTTTTCACTTTTCTGACTAAGTCTAGTGTTAAAGGGGAATAGGACCTTTCTCTCACCAAGGACACCTGGGCAAGTCTACATTAGGGTCAGAGGGAAGCATGGAAGCAAATGAGATTTCAAGACCTGCAGGTGGGTCAGTTCACTAAGAAACATTCACTAACTTCATGTCTTACCCCTACCAGCAAGGTAGTAGCAAAGACGAATTAAAAGCATTAATTCTTGACTACAGTGTGCATCAAAGGGAACCTTACAAACACTTAGAGCAGGTAATTTTCAAAAAAAGATGAAACGCTCCTGCAAATAAAAAGGACTGGAGCCATGGTAACTGTATAATAAATAGCAGCTAAGTGTTATTGATCCCTTTTCATAAAGGAGGTATGGTGCTCCACATATATAATTTAATCCTCAAACCAAACCTATGAAAGAGGTACTAATTACCTCCATCCAACAGATGAGAAAAATTAAGCTGACCCAAGATCACACAGCTGGCAACAATCAAATTTCAGAAAACAGGCATTCAATTTGTGCTGTCCACTACAGTAACCACTAGTCCCAAGTGACCATTTAGAGTTTAATTAAAATTAAATAAAGTTAAATTTTTATTTTCCCAGCTGCACTAACTACAGTTTAAGTGTCATTGGTCACATATGGCTAGCGACTACTGTATCAGGGAATGCCAGATGCAGAACATTTCCATCACTGCAGAAAAATCTATTTGACAGTTCTATTGGAACTAGTACACAAGCCTCAGGAAGGTTAAAGAAACAAAGTAACTTAAAAATACACACACACACTTTCCCCTCATAGCTCGCTAGTGGTTTTACTGAGATGAGCATCATCTCAGCCAAGCATAACAGGAGAGAAAAAGAACAAAACAAGAGTCAGCAGGATCAACACTGGGAATCACGGAGGAACTTGGAATGGTGGGAAGTCACATAACAGTAGGCCCCAATCTTTCTAGCACCAGGGGAAGGGTTTCGTGGAAGATAATTTTTCCACAGACCAGAGAAGGGTGATGACTTGGGGATGATTCAAGCACATTACATTTGTTGTGCACTTTATTTCTATTATTATTACATCAGCTCCACCTCAGATCATCAGGCATTAGATCCTGGAGGTTGGGGACTCCTGACATAAGGCATTGAAGAGACTTCCGTGTAAATAACTCAAGAGCTCTATAAGATCAAGCCTCCTCCCTACTTTCATATGCTAAAGGGGGAACCCGCTGATGAAGTAAGGCATAGGCATGTAAGTTACAAATACAAAAGTGACCCATTTTGCTCACAAGCTGAGAAGACTGGCATCCCATCAGCTGTACAAGTAGCATCTTGTTATTGTCGTTGTTTAGTCACTCAGTCACGTCTGACTCTTTGCCAACCCATGAACTGTAGCCCACCAGGCTCCTCTGTCCATGGGGTTTCCCAGGCAAGAATACTGGAGCAGGTGGCCATTTCCTTCTCCAGGGGATCGTTCCAACACAGAGATCAAACCCACGGCTCCTGCCAAGTCTCCTGCATTGGCAGGCAGATTCTTTACCACTGAGCTACCTGGGAAGCCCATATAAGCAGCATTCTTGTTGTTCCTGTTCAGTCGTTGTCCAACAATTTTTGACCCCATGCACTGCAGCACACCAGGCTTCCCTGTCCTTCACCATCTCTCGGAGTTTGCTCTAACTCATGTCCCTTGAGTTGGTGATGCTATCTGACCATTTCATCCTCTGCCGCCCTCTTCTCCTTTTGCATTCAATCTTTTCCAGCATCCGGGTATTTTCCAATGAGTCAGCTCTTTCCCTCAGGCGGCCAAAGTACTGGAGCTTCAGCTTCAGCTTCAGTCTTTCCAATGAATATTCAGGACTAATTTCCTTTAGGATTGACAGGTTTGATCTCCTTGTTATCTAAGGGACTCTTAAAAGTCTTTTCCAGCACCACAATTTGAAAGCATCAATTCTTTGGCATCCTGTCTTCTTTATGGTCCAGTTTTCACATCTGTACATGACTATTGGAAAAACCATAGCTTTGGCTATATGGACCTTTGTTAGTAAAGTGATGTCTTTGCTTTTTAATATGCTGTCTAGGTTTGTAATAGCTTTCTTTCAAGGAGCAAGCGTCTTTTAATTTCGTGACTGCTGTCACCATCCGCAGTGACTTTGGAGCCCAAGAAAATAAAATCTGTCATTACTTCTACTTTTTTCCTTTCTATTTGCCATGAAGAGATGGGACCAGATGTCATGATCTTCATTTTTTGAATGCTGAGTTTTAAGCCAGGTTTTTCACTCTCTTCTTTCACCCTCACGAAGTTGTTCACAGACATATCATATGTGACCAGTAGAGTTCGAGAAGCTACAGTGCTTCCAAAACTTTCTGAAAAGCTCTAAAACTTCTCTTAGAATAGTGACTGTGATAAGAAATCATAGTTAATGTTAAGACCTGGAATTTTTAAAGCAACTTTTCTCTTAGTTCTGAAAAACATTTCAAGTAAAATTCTAGTGCACTTGCTCAGCATAATACTCTCAGTAGCAGGAGTGCTATATTCTGCTGCTGAATTGATGTTTCTTTAGAATTAATATTTATGTCAAATGACAGATTATATAATGCAGACCTAGCTTAAAAATCTATCACAAGTTGCAACAAGTAAAATTTTAAAACTGTTTATATTTTAAGGATAAAATTAACCAGCCAGCTACAGCTCTAGAACACACACCCAATCAGAAACAGTCTCTGATTTAAGAAAAATATCAAAATCCTTTTTGTTGAGCAGAATTTTGCTTTTCTCGCAGCAATTTTTATCAAAAGTTTGATGGCAAAAGGTTTTCTTGTGTCACATGAAAGATAATTTTACTTTTTAAATCAACAAACTTGATCTTACCTCTCTAGCCTGCCAAATCATGAGATATGAACCTGGTAAATTCACACCACACAGAAGTTTACATGGAGAAACATCTCCCTGACTTGGCTGTCTAGCTGCCCTCTTCCCTAGTCCTCTTCCCCAGAGCTAATCCTTTTCGCAGTTTATGATATATCATTCCCAAGACACTTTACACAGACACAGGCATAGCTGTATATGTCATTTCTAAAAACACAAATGAAAACATCAGTCACAATTGTTTCAGGCAAAAATCAATGGATGCTCAAGTTAGTAGACAAGAAAATATAAGTAATAGGATACTCACATAGTCTCAGATTAACTTCCCACAGTAAAGTGAAGTGAAGTCGCTCAGTCATGTCTGACTCTTTGTGACCCCGTGGACTGTAGCCCACCATACTCCTCCATCCATGGGATTCTCCAGGCAAGAATACTGGAGTGGGTTGCCATTTCCTTCTCCAAGGGATCTTCCCGACCCAGGGGTCGAACCCAGATGTCCCGCATTGCAGGCAGACGCTTTAACCTCTGAGCCACCAGGGAAGCCTAACTTCCCATAAGATACTTATTAATTAGAAGAGGAAAAATATAATAACTTAATCATGGAGAATTCTGCAAGACACTGCCTTAACCAAGTAATCAAGTTGACACCTCCAGCAAAGAGAGGTGTCCCCGATATGCAATATGCACTATGAATTACACAACACCACTTCTACAAGATTCCGGCCAAAAAAATTGAAACCTGAGTCAAATCATAAGAAAACATTGGAAAGACCCAGTTGAGGAACACTCTACAAAATATCTGATGAATCCTCTTCAAAAGGATCAAGGTCATGAAAGGCAAAGACTGACGAACTGGAGGTGCCAACCCAGATCAAAGTACACTAAAGGATATTAGTAGAACAATTGCAAAAAAATTGCAAGAAGTCTGCAGTTTAGTTAACAGGATTACATCACTGTTCATTTCTTAGTTTTGATCATTTTACTGCAGTTACATAAGGTGTTAACTCTGGGGGAAACTAGGTGAAGAATAAACAGGAATTCTAGTGCTACTTTTACAAATGTTGGTAAATATAAAATTATTTCAAAATGAAAACTAAATTTTTAATTAAAAACACAAATAGTAGGGTTCTGTATATATTATTCTTCATCTTTCACTCTTCACTTAAAATATATCTTGAAGATTATACCATGTATGTATACATACATATCATATATACATATATGGAGCTACTGCATTTTAATGGACTGTTTCATTTTATAGATTTACATTTGACCAGTTCCTTATTAATGAGTACTCTAGAAATTTCCTAGCATTTGCAGTTATTCTTTTATGTAAGACTTTCTGTACACATAGTTATCAAATCCAGATTTGAGAAAAATAACATACGTTATTTGCTGATACTATAAATTTTCAATGTTACTGTTAAACGGAAGTGATTTTTAATATTGTCTTGTATATTGAACATATACTCTTTGTCTTTCCCTTCTCTTCTGAATTATTTAATTTGGGAGAATAGAAAAGCCAAAGTATCACAAATCTTACCAATTAAGACACTTTAAATTGTAAATCGGAAATTCAAATGAACCTATCTTCTCAATTAAGACTCTAACCAAATCATTGGTATACAAATTAGGTGTTCTAAAGATCTGTATCCTGAAAGCCTAAGAGCTTAAGATAAGTTCAATAATTAAAAGGATCTACATACACTCCAAATGTTGTAATAAAATACTAAAATGCACCGGAAAAAAAAAAAGATTGTACTGATAATCAGAAAACCCTGAATGTCATAGAATAACCTTACTTACTTTGCATTTACCACTTTAACTTACTTTAGCAACTAGACAAGCAAGCCATTCTAATCCCAAATTTGTGGTAATGAAAGAGGGCAGGATTTTTTTTTTAACTTTTTGTTCTCATAATTCTTTTTCTCTGAAAGTCTTCTATATGTTTTTCAAATATTGTCTATCATCTGTCAAAGGAAGTGGTTGAATTAGATATTTTAAGACCTTTTCTAGCTCTAAATTCAGCTGTAGAACAACACTCCAAGTGAAATCATAATGTACATTGATACATGCAAATCCTCCAGGAAAGAGGTTTAAGCAGAGTTGAGAAAAGGAGGGTGAGGAGGACTAGACCAGTTACTACAAATTATGTCATATTCCCAAGACTCCCTGGACCTCAGGCCTGGAACCTGATTTAGGTCTCAGAGAGGGCTCCCCTAGCCTTTCTGGAAAGCGGAGGTGGAAAGAGAGACTGGGGGACCATTTTTCCAGTGGAGAGAGTTGAAATGCCTGAGCTGTATCTGGGATCTTGTGATCATTACTGAATGATATTGAATGACTTAAGATTAAAAAACTGCATCATGTCATTGTTAAGCATATAGCTCTGATCTTGGATAAGTCACTTGAATGCTTTGAACGTCAGTTCTCTCATCTATAGGAGTGCTTCCTTTAGATTGTTGTGGTGACAAATGACACTATTGCTGTTGTTGTTGTTTAGTCACTAAGTCATGTCCCACTCTTCTGCAACCCAGTGGACTGTAGCGCCAGGCTCCTCGGTCCATGGGATTTCCCAGGCAAGATGGAGTGGATTGTCATTTCCTTCTCCAGGGGATCTTCCTGGCCCAGGGATTGAAACTGAGTCTCCTGCATAGTCAGAAAAATTCTTTACCACTGAACCACCAGGGAAGTCCCTGACAAATGACATAAAACAATATAAAACTCACTTCCACATTATTGTTATGATGGTAGTTATTCTTATCATTGGGTCATTGGCCTAAAAACTGATTCAAGGCCTTTAATACAGAGAATTGTAACACTAAACAAGCCATTAGCCCAGAAAAGCTGTAATTATTGATGAACAATAGAAGCCTTTCCATCAGCATAAATTACAAAGCCAGGAATCAGTAGCAACAATAAGAAAAGAAGGAGACAGATGGCCTTTGAGTCCCACTAATGAAACCAGATATTGATTTGAAGGTCAAACACCATTATTCTCATAATTCTCTCTCTTTTAAAGTCTTCTATATATTCTTATCATTAAAACAGCATCTATAGAGCATTATGCTGGCTATTTCACAAAGCAAATGAAGAATTCCTTTCCTATGTTTAGCTTATAACAAACCAAAAATACATACAACAAACCAATAAATATTTGAGTTTTCTTCTGAAGATCAAGTAAATAGAGCATTGGATGAGGTATAGAATTGCTACTAGGGATTCTTTTTTTTTTTCACAGAGGGCTTAACAGAGATGATGAGATATTAGGAGTCATCTGAAGGGAAAGTTAGGATGCTATATTGGTTTCCTGTGGTTGCTGTAACAAAGTACCACAAAGAGGCAGTTTAAAACAACAGAAATTTACTCGCTCACAGTTCTGACGACCAGAAGTTCAAAATTATTATTACTTGAGCAAAATCTCCCCTAGAGCCCTCCAGAGACTCTAGAGGAGAATCTATCCTTGCCTGTCCAGCTTCCTGTGGCTGCTGGCATTCTTTGGTTGGTGGCTGCATCCCTCTTGTCTGTCTGTGTCCACACTGCCCTCTCTCTTATAAGGACACTTCTGATCAGATTTAGGGCCCACCTAGATAATCCAGAAACTCACATTTCAAGATCTTTTATTTCATCACATCTTCAAAGACCCTTTTTCCATCTATGGTAACATTTGCACGTTCCAGAGATTAGGATCTTCTTTCTTTGGGGGTCCTCATTCAGTCTACTCATGCAATTCTTACATTTGGGGGAGAGCAGTGTTCAGAAAGCTTCCCAGGTGATAAAGAACCTGCCTGCCAATGCAGGAGACATAAGAGATGCCAGTTGGAAACCTGGGTCAGAAAGATCCCCTGGAGGAGGGCATGGCAACCCACTCCAGTATTCTTGCCTGGAGAATCCCATGGACAGAGGAGCCTGGGGGTCTACAGTCCATAAGGTCGCAAAGAGTGGGCCATGAATGAAGCTACTTAGCATGTACGCTAGGGTTCAAGAAAGCTTGCAGTTGAAGTAAGGCATGCACTTGATGGGAGGGGAGTTTGGGGGAGAATAAATGCATGTATACGTATAGCTGAGTCCCTTCGCTGTTCACTTGACATTTTCACAACACTGTTAATCTCATATACCCCAATATAAAATAAAAAGTTTTTTTTTTTTTTTAAGTAAGGCATGCAGAGTTTGTCACAGACACAGGAACAAAATGTTTGTGTTTTTGTTGCTCTTGTTTGTCAGAGTTTCTGACTGAGATCCTGAAGGAGGATGCACTGAGAGGTAAAATCCAATCAGCAGAGTATCTGGAAGAGAGGAGCGTGGTCCCAGGAAAGCCCAGGGACAAGAGATCCCAGGCTCAGCAGGATCCTGGGCTGGAAACCAATAGTACTTCCCAAAATCTGCCTATGGGTTTTGTCAGGTCTGCCATGACATCAGCAATCTTAGCCTCTCCACCAGGAGCCCCAGGACTCACATGGAACCAGAGGCTCAAACAGAGACAGTCAAAACACATTCATCCATCCCCATCCGCAGCTCAGTTACTAGACTGACATTTCTGTTCACAATTTGGTTGCATTTCCATCTCTCTCTATTTTTTCTATCAGATGATCTGCTCTTTCTTTTTGTCTTATTCACTCAAACTAAGAGTGTATAGAAGTACTTGATAGTAACACTTGATGTGAGGCATGTGAAATCCTAGTTCCCCAACGAGGGACCATATCCACATCCCTCACTTTGGAAGGACACAGTCTTAACCACTGGACCACCAGCGAAGTCCCATGCTCTTTCTTATCATTGCTAAGAAATATTTAGATTAAAATAAACCCTCTATAGTCATCACCTAAGTTTTGACTTCAGTTTAATACTTGTCTCAATACCATTTTTTACATTCCTGGTCATAATAAAATGTATTGAGGGGTAAACCAAATGACAAAGACAAACAGCTTTGTTCCCCCTTTTACCCTTTGAATTAAACTAAATGGGACTAAGCAATTTTCTAGGAAGAATGAATTTAATTTCTTTTTATCACTGTCACTTGGGTGCTGGATCATATCCTCCATGTGACGGCCTGAGCGCACCCAGCAACCCTAGTTATAAGGGACTGATGGCTCTCTAGGAAATACAAGGGGCCTGTCCCAGGAGATGCTTCGGAGGAGAAACCAGGCATGGCTTTAGTTTCTGTCCTACAATGCACTCTAACATGGTGCACAATCCCTGGGTCCTACATTAATTCCTGGGTTCAAACCCTTGCTCCAAGATTTATTATTCATGTGAATTGCTTCAGAGGGATTCTTTTGAGGGTTAAATCAGACAATACAGGTTTTATCTATCAGTTCAGCTGGGCTACAGTGTCCAGTCATTCAAGCAAACAATCTAAATGGTGCTCTACAGGTCACTTTGCAGATATGAATAAAGTCCATACGTGCATGCATACTCAGTCAATTCGGTCATGTCCAACGTTTTATGCAACCCTATGGACCATAGCCCACCAGGCTCCTCTGTCTATGGGATTCTCTAGGTAAGAATACTGGAGTGGGTTGCTGTGCCCTCCTCTAGGGGATCTTCCCATCCCACGGATCCAAACTGCATCTCCTGCAATTCCTGCATTGCAGGCAGATTCTTTACTGCTGAGCCACCAGGGAAGCCCTGAAGAAAGTCCATAACCAAGTGATTGTAAGAAAAGGAGATTATCCTCGAGAATTTGAATGAGCCTGATTTAATCAGATGAAAGGCCTTAAGAGCAGAGCTGAGTCATCTCAGAGACGAAGAAACTCTGTGGAATGCAGTTTCAGTTTATGTCCAAGTTGCAGCTTGTCCTTCCTAACAACCCAGCCTATGGACCCCCACAATCGCATATGGCAATTCCTCAAGATAAATCTCTTAATAGATGTCTCCTACAGGTTCTGGGTCTCTGGTTGAACCCTAATTGGTACAACATGTAAAACTATGGACTAGGGACTGACACATAGTAAGGCTCAGAAAGATTTTGTTACTATTTTTATTGTTTGTGGTGGTGGTAGTGAAGGTGGTAGAATTGTTACACAACAAACTTCTGGAATTTCCCAACACCTCCAATTTCCAATAAGATGTCTCAATGGTCCCAGTAAGTACATTATTTTTTCGTCAGATCATGTGACTCAATGCTGGGTTCAAAAAAATGCAACTATTAAAATACTCCATTTACACTATTTTGTAACAACTGTAAATGGAGTGTAATCTTTAAAAATTGTATAAAAAATTCCACAGTCTCACCCTGTTTTTGTCAGTATTAAGCCTCCTGAAGTGTTAGTCGCTCAGTCATGTGCAGATCTCTGCAACTCCTTGGACTGTAGCCCGCCAGGCTTCTCTGTCCACAGGATTCTCCAGGCAAGAGCACTGGAGTAGATTGCCATTCCCTTCTCCAGAGGATCTTCCCGACCCAGGGAACAAACCCGAGTCTCCTGCATTGCAGGTAGATTCTTTACTGTCTGAGCCACCAGGGAAACCCAAACTGAACCCTCCCCCAAAAAGGATAGATTTGACCTTGGCTCAAGGGTAGCCTGTATCGGTAGACATGTTATTAGCTTGATTATAATGATTATCTAACAATGTATATGTATATTATATCATCAAATCGTATGCCATAAACATATACTATTTTAACTGTCAATTACATATATTTCCATTTTTAAAATGCAGCCTGTTAATAGATAATTTTAAAAGTCACTCTACTTAACAGACAAAGCAACATCACATTTCAAATCATGTCATGCAGTTTCATAGACCAATAACTAATTTGTTGTTGTTCAGTCACTAAGTCGAACCCGACTCTTTGCAACCCCATGGACTGCAGTACGCCAGGCTTCCCTAATAACTAATACACTTCCTTAATACCTAATATGCTTCCCAATAAAGATAATTTTTAGGCAACCATTAGTCCAGAGAAATTCCTCACTAATTCATAGTAGTACAGATTTTACATTTGCATTTTTTTTACATTTGCATTTTTTAAAGTCTAGGAATCATATTTTTTCTTTCAGTTAACTTGCCTTGTATTTGCAATAGTTTTTAAATCTATTACTTTTCACCTCTTCCTTTCTTCCTCTGTTATTTTCCATTTAATAGGAACTGATTCCTTAATCTTCTAAGAATCGCTTTACTGTATCTATAACTGCTTCAAGTTTGAAGCAAGAGGCATACAGACTACTCTTAGATCTAATAAAGTCACATTGTCTACTTTCCTAAATGTCCCAAGAAATTTGAAGTATCATGTGTGTGTGTGTGAGTCACTCAGTCATGTCCAGCTCTTTGCAACACTATGTACTCTAGCCCACCAGCCTTTTCTATCCATGGAATTCTCCAAGCAAGAATACTGAAGTGGGTCTCCATTCCCTTCTCCTGGGGTTCCTCCTGACCCAGGGATCTCTCTGATCCAGGGATAGAACCCAGGTCTCCTGCATAGAAAGCAGATTCCTGACCATCTGAGCTACCAGGGAAGCCCATACAAGGTATTTCTCACTTTTTCTTTATCTAATAGTCTCTGTTACTTCAATACTCTTTTGTCCTCCAGAAGTATGCTTTACTGGTTCAATCAAAAGTTACTTACTGAGCACCTGTTTGGGCAAAAAAAAATGCATCCCATGTCCTATTCTCATGGAGTTTTTGACAAGGATGACAAATAAACACAAATAACTATTATTTGAAAGATTGATATCTGCCATTGGGATGGTTCAGACAGTGTTAAAGTGATTCTGAGAATAGAAAGGTCACATCTGGTTGAAATGGGTAAACTGAGAAAAGTCTAACAGTATAGATGGCTTCTGAGAGGATTCTTAAAGAGTGGGAAGGATTTCAACAGCCTGGCAAGGAAGTAGGGGTCATTTCAGAAAATGAAAACATCACATGAGCCTGGCAAGTGACTCACTTTATACATGAAAAGAGTGAGAGCCAGACAAGAACTTGCCCATGCAGAACTAAGGTATGCAGCTAGTTAGTAGTAATAAGAATACCAAGAGAGTCCAGAAATCCAAGGAAGCCTGTACAGAATCTTTTGTCTGCAGTTCCTTGTTCCTTCTAATTATAAGACTGAAATTTGAGTTGCTGGCCTTCCTTTAAGAGGCCATCAAGCCTAACCTCTCACACTCTATATCCCTTTCTGCTCAACCACTCTCAGAACTCTCACACCCTATCATTCATCCACCCATTGCCCTCCAGTCTGGATCCCAGAGTCCTATATCCACCCCTTCCATTCTCTACCCTCCTCTTCACAGGATGATATGGAACCCCCAGTCTGTCTTCCCTTTCTCTGAATGGTTCCTTCACCTTCTTTCTCTGATTGAAATGTTATTTTTCTTAAGGACACAAGCAATGTTTGCTTTTTCCTTTACAGCCTGTGAATTTCAGATCCTGGCTGATGTCCTCCTAGCTCCCAGTGCTACTTTCAAGCTTTCATTGCCCTCTCCTTCAAAACATCCAGCTCCTTTGAAGCCCATATCATTGGACTACAATTCACTCACTTCCACCTCCAGAGAGAGCACATGTATCAGTGTCCTTATCACTCCCCCATTTACCAATGACTTTATTCTCAGTCCATCACTCCTGATGTCCTCACTATCCTCCATGCCCAGAAAAATCACTCACATGCAAATTCCTTTTTGTATTCTCCCCTTCTCTTCCTCCTTCCTACTTGCTTGGAACATCACCAAATCTCCTTAAATTCAACTCTGGCCATATTCTAGTACTAAAGTTTGATAAAGAAAGCCATTTCGGAACTTCTCTGGTGGTTCAATGGTTAAGAATCTGCCTTGCAATGCAGGAGACACGGGTTTGATCCCTGGTTGGGGAACAAAGATCACACCTGCCGTGGAGCAACTCAGCCCATGTGCTCCAGAGCCCACACACCACAACTACTGAGCCCACGGGCCACAAGTAGAGTTTGTGTGCTGCAACGAGATCCCACGTGCCACAACTAAGACCCAATTCAGTCAACTAAATAAATATTAAGAAAAGAAAGAAAACCATATGATATCCCTAATTAGTCCCACAATCAATTCATGACTCAGAGTCACATACGAATACCTGACACTTCCTAACCCTAACTCTATTTACATTTCCCCAGTATATTTGCTTTCCAACTCACATAGGCAACTATTTCGTACTTCTTTCTCTCTCTTCAAACATCACCCTAACCCTTGACCCTACCTCATATTTTCATGAGAAATTAGAAGCAACTTAAATGGACTTCCTTTGTCTTTCTATTAGTCTGTTTCCCTCTGTACCTAGTCTTTCTACATTCTTTCCTGCCATTACTAAGGTTGATGTGTCTGTTCTAAACAAGACTGCCTGCTCCACTGGGACCTTCTGAACCGTGTCGTATCATTACCTTGCAATTATGCCTTCTTTCTGCTACATCATCCATTTCTCCCATTCTTCTGAATCAGTCTCATCTGATCTAGTTTATATGATCTTAAAACTCACCCTCCCAATCCAAAATACCCTTTAATATTCATCACATTTTTTCCCTTCCCTTTACAGCAAAAACTTCAAAAGAATAACTATTGAGTAATCTGCGGTCTCCACTTTCTTACCTCCCAATCTCATCTCGACCACTTCAATCAAGCTTCTAGTTTTTCCATTTTCTCATCAAGATCATCGGTAATCTGATGTTGCCACATCCAATGGACACATCTGTGCCTCCATCCTACTGAGACTTTTAGCAACATTTAGCTTTATAGATCAACACCTACTTCCTGAAACACTTTTCTCTCTTGTCCTTAGTGTCACCTACTTTCCTAAGTTTCTTCTCTTAAGCCCCTTTGTTTCTACTCAATCTCTGAACTTTGGAATGATCTTGGATTTTTTCCTTTTTGGTTACCTACATTTATTTCCCAGGTGATTTCACCTGAGTCTCTCATTCTAGTCACTTTTACCATCTGAGTATAGATCCCTGACTGGCCTCATAGTCTTTAAAGAGACAAGCAAGGATGATTCCAGGCAGAAATTAGGTTGCACTTAATCAAGCATGCTGCTGCTGCTGCTGCTAAGTCACTTCAGTCGTGTCCGACTCTGTGCGACCCCACAGACGGCAGCCCACCAGGCTCCCCCGTCCCTGGGATTCTTCAGGCAAGAACACTGGAGTGGGTTGCCATTTCCTTCTCCGATGCATGAAAGTGAAAAGTGAAAGTGAAGTCACTCAGTCATGTCCAACTCTTAGCAACCCCATGGACTGCAGCCTACCAGGCTCCTCCATCCATGGGAATTTCCAGGCAAGAGTACTGGAGTGGGGTGCCATTGCCTTCTCTGTAATCAAGCATACTCCCCACCAAAACCAGACAGCATTCCCAGGTCACATCCTCAAGTTCATTCCCATGCCCACTTCTCCCCGAGTAATAGTCTTTCCTCAGTCAGGACATCACACAGGCTTGTCCAGAGCTATCCTTTCTGTTTAGTGTTCATGGTTCCACTCTGAAGCTCCGGAAGTACCTCTTCCCTCCTCTCCCAAGTCCACTTCCTATCACAGAATATTTCAAAGTTAAATTCACACAGCCGATTCTAATTTACACAGATCTCCTGACTCTGCATCCAGGATTTTTTTCTATTATGTCAAGCTGCCTCTCAGACTCTTACTGATAAGTTTCATTTTATGCTACTCTATGTAGGTCTTTTGCATGAAATTCTTATCCTCCACCCACCACCCTCCCTTCCCCACCAAAATAACTGACCACCCATGCATGGCTCCGTAACACTCTTACGCATTGTGGCATAGAGTTTGTTTTTCTAAACAAGTAAAACAAAAAGCTTTGCTTAAAAATAATAAACATGTTATACTCATGCATATCAGCAATATTTTAAAACAAGATTTGTTTTCTCCTGTTTTCCTTCACAACAATCTATTACTATGTCAGATTTCAAAACAAAAGCTAGTTTCCACAGGAAGGGAAAACAGGTCAAGGGAAACAAGGAAGAAAGGAATACTGTTTGCAAGGTTTAGATTTGAAGTTTTACATAGCTTTCCCAGAAACAGTGACTGTTATTGGCACTTTACTACTTTTAATCCTGAGCATGAAATTCAAACTTCTATGGAAACAAAACTATGTAACTATGAACAAAACAAACAACACATTGGTCCCTTCCTGGTGTGAACTTTGGATACATTTGGCAGCTCTTTCAAATTGTGAGTAATGTATCTCTCCTTCTCTAGCCACTTTAAAAAGGTCAGATTCTAAACTGTCAGGAAGGATTCAAGTGACAACTAAACTAAAATAAGGTATAAAGAAAGGTCTCCTTTCATGTTTCTCAAAGCGTGTTCTACTGACAATGCCTTCGGTAGTAATTATGTTTATGATGAAGTCTATACTTTTGTTTGGGTTATGAATCATTTATTTATGATTTTTAACAGGAACCAGACATTGCCTCATTACCGTCTTGTTGAAGAAATATGTCTTGCAATGAATTTTGGTAAGGTAAACTTTTTTCCCGTTAGGCTAGGATGGGTGTTAAAAATTAAAAGTGAGATTATTTAGATGATCTGTTTAAGTCAGTGGTTCTAGGACTATAAATCTGTGGCCATATGTGTGTTCAGGCACTAAGTCGTGTCCAACTCTTTGCGACTCCACAGACTGTAGCACACCAGGCTTCCCTGTCTTCACTGTCTCCCAGAGTTTGCTCAAATTCATGTCCATCAGCTCTGTGGCTAGTAAGTACTAGTTTCTTTTTTATCAGAAATTCTGAGACTACATAAGAAAGAAGTACTGGAGCAATCAGATTCCTGAGCCTAACTGACCATCACCAAACTAGGCACAGAGCAAGGTACCACAGAAACTATGTTCCCATTTTGGGTACCTCAGAGGATACAGATATAGATTACATAGGCTTGTCCAGAGTGCCACATCAATTTGCTACTTGATCTTGGCATTTAAGGTATATTCTTAAGCCATGAGTTCAGTTAATTAGTGGACTGTTAATATGATAAAGGCAGTCATGATCCTGAGTGGCCTAAATGTTTTAAGATGTCAGTTCCACCTTATACCAGCTATGTGACTTTAGACAAATTGATTAGCTTCAATTTCTTCTTCTGAAAATCAGAGTGCTGATAAGTAACCTCAGCAAAACTGTAGTCTAGACTTAATTAATAAGTCTAGACTTAAACATGTAAATACATGTTTGTATCTGCTTCCCAATAAATGTTAGTTCCTTTCCCTTATATGAATTTAAATCAGGAATCAGTGGCAGATTCTATCATATCACAACTGCTTACTGATTCACATGGTAATCACAAGAGATTCACTTATGTGCTGCCTCTTCAGAGACAAAAAGATTTCTAGGACTTTGGAGCTAATGATAAGAACCTCCGTCTTATATCCATTTCATGGATAAAATGCACAGCTTACAAATGCTGTTGAGGCAGTGGGGGCAGTGGGAATGGGCCAGGGCTGGGCGGAGGTCAGACAAGATGGCAGACATGGAGACCGAGCTGGTATCCCTGATCCCGGTATCGCTGCCCACCGATGATCCCCTGTTCTTCATTTTATCCTTCTTGGACTACAGGGACCTAATCAATTGTTCCAACGTCAGTCAAAGTCTTAGTTAGCTATCAAGTCATGATCTGCTGTGGAAAAGACACTGCAAAAAATAGTGGCCGATATCTGAGGAGGACAAAGCACAGAAGAGTCAGTATTGGCAATTCCTCTTCATTGATACTTGCTTTGATGTAGGAAGGTATAAGGACCATAATGATGCTATTAAAAAGGCCTGGGATGGTCTCAAGAAATATTTGAACCCAGATGTCCTCAGATGGTTATTCTCTAAAAGAGGGCGGGTAATCAAAAAGGAAGATATAGAAGCTCTGGTTCAATCCCTGGGTCGGGAAGATCCCCTGGAGGGCACAGCAACCCACTCCAGTATTCTTGCCTGGAGAATCTTGCCTGGCAGGCCAAAGTCCATGGGTCGCAAAGAGTCAAACACGACTGAGCAATTTAGCAAGCAAGCAATAGACGCTGTAGAAGCTCAGATGAGTTGCAAGCTTCCTGACTATCATCCACAATGGGCAGAAGTCAGTTGTTCCTGGTTTGTTGAGAAGCATGATGCTGTCTAATCACTATTATTCTGAGGATTTTTAGACTTTGATATAGCTTCTGGAGGCTTCTAGCAGAGGTAGGGACTGAAATATTGTCTCCCTTTAACTTTTTGCATATATATTGGTTTCAGTCAATACATATAGCAATGGAAACTGCAGAGGGCCAAAACAAAAATGAAATCTGCTAATATCCAGACCAAATGGCTCAGAATCCAGCTGCTATTGACAGGTTTAAGTGTGACTTTTACTGACTGGTTTACTTCTTATGTCAACAATGTTGTATTGCGGGGAGGGCTTCCCTATCATCAGAGACCACATTTTCAGGTATGTTCATGACCCAGTGTGTGTAGCAATGACTGGCGATATTACAGTTCCAGTTTCCACATTGTCTCTGCCAGAATTTAGTTCTTTACATCCACCCCACTATTTCTTCACATACCAAATCAGGATTGAAACTTCAAAAGATGCACTTCCTGAGAAGCCTTGTCAGTTAGATCATTGCTACTGGAGAATAACAAATACTGAAGGTGATGTGGAAGAAGTTCAAGGATCTGGACTAGTTGGTGAATTTCCAATCATCGGTCCAGGCCAGGTATATGAATACACAAGCTGTACCACATTCTCTACAACATCAAGCTATATGAAGGGATAGTATACCTTCCATTTTCTTTACCTGAAGAGCAAGATCTTTAATGTTGTTATTCCCCGATTACATATGGCATGTCTGACATTCAGGGTATGTATAGCTCAATTGGAAATGGGTTCTGATGAATATAAAGACATGGAAGAGGAAGAAGAGGGGGAAAAGGAAGATGATGATAAGAATCAGCAGATAAGGATGAATCTTATGAAGATGTCCAGGAGGAGAGACAGAGAAGTCTTTGATGCTATCATTTGAAGACATCAATGTTCTCACTTTTTTTTTTTTTTAAGCAAATTGACTTCACTGGTGGCTCAGATGGTAAAAAATTTGCCTGCAATGCAGGTGACCTGGGTTTGATCCCTGGATTGGGAAGATCCTCTGGAGAAGGGAAGGGCTACCCACTTCAGTATTCTTGCCTGGAGAATTCCATGGACAGAGGAGTCTGGTGGGCTATAGTCCATGGGGTCACAAAGAGTCGGACATGACTGAGCAATTAACACTAACACTTCCACTGCTGATGAAGACCTGGGGTGAATTCTCAATAATGTAAATAAATTGTTCTCAGCTTATAACAATAAAACTAGCATGAAATATTGTGCCAGGCCCTGGGTTCTAAGCAACACTACTTTAGGAATTGGATTTGTGTTTTTGAGGTAGAGGAGGAAATGGGAATCTTTTTTTTTCTCTCTCTCTTCTTGAAGTCAATGGGAGAATAGTTCTCTACTAAGAAACAGACATTTCTTTGTTTAAAAATTTTATACTTATAAAAACATGTAAGTGGGAGGAAATTGTTTTGAATAAAGACTTAAAATGAAGCAGAAATACCTGGTTGTTTGTCCTTTCTTAGACAATCTGTCCTTGAATTTAGAGTTTTCATCACAACAACCTTGCTTTAAAGTCTATCAGTACTTGACCTTGAATTTGGTCTTCAACTCTACCAACCTTGAATTTAAGTCTTCATCATTATGACCTTTATCATATTGTTCACAGATGCATCATTTTTGAGGGGCAGTTTGTAAAAGTATCTATTGTGTTGTTTACTAACAAAAGATTCTTCTCAATGTCTCATGTAGTTTGAATTTGTAAATACTGCTACTGTTTTGTGTCCCCTTCAGTGATTCCTAGATATTTTATACTCACAGGGAACTAACTGACTAAATAGCTTGAACACTGGTAGTTTGTCCTTTCTTGACTATCTAACCCTGTGATAAGTGACATGAATTTTATGTTAAGATTCAGTGTGTTTTCCTGAAACATGGATTTCTTTGTAATTATAAAATTGAGAGCTTGGAATGAAATCCTCCAAGTGTCAAAAGTTCACATTTTGAAAACAAATTTTAGTTCCTTCCAATCCTGTATTCTGGGTAGGCTATTTCCCACATAAACTAGTATTAACAAGAAAAAAAAATATTGTTGAGCTAAAATAATAAAAAAATATTAAGGCCATTGTAATAGGAAGGAATGCTTGTGGACTCAGCTAGATTTTTTTAAACTCGAATTAGTCAGTTTGTAGCAGCACTGAGCTTACTAAAGTGAACTTCAGAGAAAAGGGAAGGAAGTGGTTATTTCAGCTGCAAAAAACAATGATGATAATGATGATGAGAACGCAGAAGAAAAAAAGATGAGACCAGAGCAAACACAAAGTCTATCAGAATATTCCTCTGGCTTCACTGATACATACGCTGTAGATGCTGCACTAGTTAGAACAATGCTATTTCCAGTTCAGGCTCCTACCCTGAGCATGACTGCTCTCACTGGAGTGAATGTGGAAGGATGGGAGTAGAAACCAATCCAGTGAGGTCCTGGATTCAATAATACACGCAAAAATCAATTCTAGGAGGTTTAAATATTTACGTATACAAAATTACCAGAAGACAATACCAAAGACAATTTTTCCAAGTGGTAGCTAGATTTGGCTATGTACAGTTTAAAATTTGGTAACATATATGACAGACAAGGAGTCACTGACACTAAAATATAAAGCATGTACAAATAAATAAGAAAAAATGATTACAGTAATGGAAAAGCAGACAAGAGAAATAAGTAGAAAATTCCCAAAAGAGAAAGTTACAAGGGCCCAGATTTATTTTTTAAAAGTTAAACCACACTATTAGTCAAATAAAATGCAAATTATAGGAACTAGAAAACATTGTACCTATCAAAGTTGCTAAAAATTTTTAATATTAATGCCCAGAATAGATGACAGTAAGATATAAACAACAATAATATTTGGGGGGGGGGGAGTTTGACAAATTTATTAAGAAGCTACAAATGATTCATCTTTTGCCTCAACAAGTCTACTTTTTGTAATCCATTCTAATAAAATAATCATGATTGTACACAAAATTTTATCCATAAAAATGTTCAAATGGCAATATTTATAATATCCAAAGGGGCTTCCCTATTGGCTCAGAAGGTAAAGAATCCTCCTGCAATGCAGGAGATCTGGGTTTGATCCCTGGGTTGGGAAGATTCCCTGGAGGAGGGCACAGCAACCCACTCCAGTATTCTTTCCTGGAGAATCCCCATGGACAGAGAAGCCTGGTGGGCTACAGTCCATGAGGTCACAAAAAGTCGGACACAACTGAGTGATTAAGCATAGCACAGTATATAATATTAAAAAACTAAAAACAAGTGTCCTAAAATAGAGATTGCTAATTACATTATGTTACATTTATACAACAAAGTTTGAGTAAACTCCGGGAGTTGGTAATGGACAGGGAGGCCTGGCGTGCTGCGATTCATGGGGTCGCAAAGAGTCGGACATGACTGAGCGACTGAACTGAACTGAACAGAACTGATACACCAAAAGTGTATGCAACCATCAAAAATGATGCTGTAGAATATTTAATAACATAGGAAGTTCATAATTGAATGCTAAGTAAAAAAAAATTTTTAAAGGCTATGAAACAGTATGGATAGCATTCCTCCATAAAAGAAAGAGCAACCCAGAAGACTAGGCAGGAAAAACAGTTTGCTTCTTGGGTATCTGCGTGGAGTCATTTGTAAAAGTTGTTGCAATACTGTGTTGAGAGGAATTCAAAAGGTACATAGGGCTCAGGGAGAAGAGCTTTGACTCAATCAACAATATCTGGTGGCTACATCCATTCAACACTGTACTGCTACAATATCTTGAAATTAAGGATTTTTATTCACTCATTCATTATTTAATAACTATTTATATTATAATTTTCCTATGTATTCAGGGTGGTGGTGGTAGTTTTGTCACTAAGTTGTGTCCGACTCTTGCGACCCCGTGGACTATAGCCTGCCGGGCTCCTCTGCCCATGGGATTCTCCAGGGAAGAATACTGGAGTGGCTTGCCATTTCCTTCTCCAGGGGACCTTCCCAACCCAGGAGTCAAACCCGGGTCTCCTGCACTGCAGGCAGATTCTTTACCAACTGAGCTATGAGGGAAGTCCTATGTATTCAGGGGGAAAGTGCTAAAATATTCAACAATGTTGGAACTGTACATTTGAGATCACATGGTAACTGTGAAAACCTGAAGGTGAAAGAATAGACCTCTTTATTCACTCATTTTTATTTAACAATTACTCATACAGAGTTTCCTATGTGCTGAGCACCATGCTAAAGGCTTCAGAAATATTTAATCATTTTTTCTTACAACAATCATATGATATAATATACTATTATTATTCCCACTTTACAAAGAATAGGTTAGGTGACTTGCCCAAGGTCAGAGAGCTACTGAGTGGCAAAACTGGGATTCAGGCCCAGGAAGTCTGTCTCCTGAGAAGGTCACCACACCATTATGCACAGCACCTTGCACAATACACGGACCATTGTTGCTGTCGCTGTTTAGTCACTCAGTCGTGTCCGACTCTTTGCAACCCCATGGACTGTAGCCCACCAGGCTCCTCTGCCCATGGAATTTTTCAGGCAAGAATATAGGATTGGGTTGCCATTTTCTTCTCCAAAATGATGCTGAAGAAGACTCCTGAGAGTCCCTTGGACAGCAAGGAGATCAAACCAGTCAATCCTAAAGGAAATCAACCCTGAATACACCTTGGAAGAACTGATGCTGAAGCTAAACTCCAATATTTTGGCCACCTGATGCAAAGAGTCAACTTACTGGAAAAGACCCTGATACTGGGAAAAACTGAGGACAAGAGGAGAAGGGGGTGACAGAGGATGAGATGGTTGGATGGCATCACTGACTCAATGGACATGAGTTTGAACAAACTCTGGGAGATAGTGAAGGACAGGGAAGCCTGGCGAGCTGCAGTTCATGGGGTCGCAAAGACTCAGACACGATTTAGCAACTGAACAACAGCAAGGATAAGTTTTAAACCTTAAATTGAGGACCAGAAAATATAAGATGTTAAATAAATATAGAAGGTGAGAGAGACAGATTCATGCCAAAAAAAAAATTAGTTGAGGATTTATTTCAAGTCCAAGAATAAAAATGTAGCAGCTAAGAAAACTAATAATTTTTCAGACTTCATTAATAGAAAAGAAGTAAAGGAGAGGACTAAAAAGGAAAAAATCTAAAATTGATTGATTGTCTACTGGGTGCTAGGTAGTTTATATATGGAGAGAGTTTGTTGCTTAATCACTAAGTTGTATCCTACTTTTTTGCAACCCCATTAACTGTAGCCTGCCACACTTCTCTGTCAATGGGATTTCCCAAGCAAAAATACTGGAGTGGATTGCCATTTCCATGTAAATCTCAATTAAATCTCTTGGAGGAAGGGATCTGTGGGAGACTGGTTGCATATTGACTTCAGTGGCTCCCCTCCATCCACATGCATTGCTATGTGACTTTGTACCTCTCCCTTCCTTTCCCCTCCCCCTGCGTCCCATCAAGTGGTAGAATCTTCATTTTCTGAATTTCAGCTGAATTTTCTTTGGCCAAAGAATGCAACCAAAGCAACATCAGGCCAGTTCTGACTCCAGGTCTCACAAGGCCCTATGTGCTTCCATGCTGCCTGTTTTGGAACCCTGCTAGTCACCCTATGAGTAAGTGTGGACTCACTTGCTAGAAGATAAGAGACCATTTATGTCATCACAGCTGAAGTCATCCTAGATCAGTCAACCCATTGAGTTCAGATATATAAGGGAGTTCAGCCAAGTTCAGCCAACCCTACCATATAGTCTCTTGAGAAATAACATGTGGTTATTGCTTTAGTCATTAAGTTTTGAGCGGTTTGTTAACATGGCAATAGTCATATGACACAGCATCTTTTTGTTTGTTTTATAAAAGCAAAAACTGAGACTGAAAGAAGTATTTTACCCAAAAGCACCAAATTTTTAAGTCTAACTGGGAAGTCAAATCCAAACTATTTCATTTCAAAGCTCAGCCTCCTAACACTACCATCAAATGTATAACAGTCAGATATTAGAATAACCATCTCACTGACCTCTGCAATAAACTCGCTACACAAGAAGTACTGTATTTAATTCTACACACTTAAAATGAATCCAGAAGAAACTAAAAATAATTTTATAAACTCTACAAGAAAAACAAGGGAAAGGAGGGTTTGCTTAGGTTGGAAAAGAAAAAACTGAAGAAGGACATAAAGAGAAGGGTAAATTATTTTCTGTTGCTCCTGTCTCACCTATTGTGATTCCTTCAGGAAACAAGCTCCCCATACATGGAAAGATACCTATAGTCCCTCGGACCTATCATTGAATTCAGGTGAACTCTCAGTCTTCTGGTGTTTATCACACAAGGGTCTTCTTGACCTTCACAGGCTCGCTTTGAGCTTCTAGATAGTCCTTCCCAAGACCATCTCTGTTTATGATCACACTGTCCTCAGCTTGATTGTTTTCTTAAATCCTTTTCCAAGTAACACCAGCTTGACTTGGCCTCTGAAACTTGACTCTTCCATCTACAATGATGTAATAAGGAAGTTCCTCCATACCACAAACACATACACTTTTTCTTACCTGGCCTTGCTCCAGAGATAATGGCCAAAAATGACAGAATGTAATAAGATTTTATCATAATAAAAGAGAGTTATATCTAACAATTAGATTTGTCAAATAAAAGGATTGACCCTTCATGATCAAATGAAGACCCAATCATAGAAAGCATGGTATGTTGCATAAGGGAACACTCATTATGTGATAACTTGGGTAATACAAGCTGTTGAAACAAATACCAAATTTCTAGTAGCTTTAAAGAATATAATATTATGTCTCACTCTTGTATTAATCAATGAGAGTGTTTCTAATGGACTGGTAGCTTTCCTTGAAGTGGTGATTCAAGGACCAAGTCCTGTCTTGTGCCTCCACTATCACCATCCTCGGAAACACAGAGGGTTATTTTTGTTTTCTGTAATCCAGCCAGAGATGAGGGCGGAAACAGAAGATGGAAAAGGTACCTACTTCTTAACCACCTCAGCCAACAAGCTGTGTGTGCCAGATTCCATTAGTGAGAGATAGTCACATGTCCCCACTGAAGTGTAAGACGAATTGGGAAATGCAGCCCTTGGCCACTTCCAAGAAGCCACTGCCCAGTAATTACTCCTCACTCTGAAAAGGGAATGCAAATCTTTGGTGAAGAGTCAATCGCCACTACTGCCCCTGGATAATAAAACAAATGGACTTTAAGTTCTATTATAACTCCAGTTTTCATGACTCTCAACTTTCATAAAGGTTCAGCATAAGAAATATCCACTTGCATTTAACTGCAAATTCTTCAAATTTCTAGTCTGAACACATTGATCACAAGCTCTTTTATTAGACCTTCAGGACTTACTGACTAAATAGCAAGAAGAATGTACTCCTCTAAACTTTGCATGCCCAGAACATATAGTAACTGCCCAAGGAATATTTGTTGAATAAATGAATATATGTTATCCAGGGTTACCCACACAAAATGAAACTGAATTCTCCCTTGAATTCAACGTCAGAGATGTTTGTTTATTAAGATAAATTTCTATACCTGTCTGCTCCTACCACGTTAAGCTAGTGATGGTTCTGTGAGCATGTAATATTATGGTCCTTCATACATGTTCAGATACAGCTTCCTTTGCCTAGATTAATCTATCCCCATATTCACCTGGAAAACAGCCTTTCCCTTCCTCAAGAGTTGGTTCAAGCTTTTCTAGTAAGCAGCCTGAGGTGACCTCTAAAAAATGGTATGGTATTCACTTGACCCAGAAAATCCCACAAAATCATGCAAATCAAGAGGTTCAAATCTTCATGTTCACTTTAAGAATACTTGTGAAACTGCCCAGGCCATTAAGAATATGCAATCTGAAAAGCCACCAAATATCTGCAGGATGTCACCTTAAAGAAGCAACATGTGCCATTTCGTCGTTACAGTGGTGGAGTTGGTAGCCTTGCACAGGCCAAACAGTGGGGCTGGACACAGGGTCAGTGGCCCAACAAGAGAGCTGAATTTTTACTGCACATGCTCAAAAATGCAGAGTAATGATGAACTTAAGGGCTTAGGTGTAGATTCTCTAGTCACTGAGGTGACTAGATTCTCTAGTCATCCAGGTGAACAAAGCCGCTAGGATGCAGCGCAGGACTTAACGGAGCTCATAGTCGGATCAACCCGTGCATAAGCTCTCCCTGCCACATGGAGATGATCCTTCCTGAAAAAGGACAGATTGTTTCTAAGCCAGAAGAGGAGGCTTCACAGAAGGTATCTTCACAGAAGAAAAAGATATCGCAGAAGAAACTGAAGAATCAAAAACTTATGGCCCAGAAATAAATGCTGCAAAAAATAAATGCAAGTAAAAGTAAACAAACAAACAGTCAGCTCAAGAATATCTCTCCTCCATGTACTTCCTCCCCTGTGCTTCCACTGTACCCATTACAATTCTTATTCTAATCTATGGAAATTATTTATTTATTTCTGTCTCCCCATTAGATTATAAACCATTTAAAGGTAGAAATCATGGCTTTTCAGCTTTACATTATCAACATCTTGACCACTGTCTGACCTGATCAGAGATGCTCAATTAATACTCATTAAACAAATTATCATTGCTTTAATGTATCCCATACCTAAATAAAAACCATATTAGCATTTGAAGAATGAAACACTTCAATGATATATGTCTCACTCCTTGTCCCCTGAACACAAAGTAGGCTGATCTGTTGAGACAAATCAGAGTAGATATTAAAAGGGGAAAATCCTCAATGTGGTATTTAAGTTGGAGAGCTTCTAATTTCATTCATATTACAATACGTACATCTCTCAACATAATAATACATTCTCTCTTGGGTTCTATTACAGTTTCAAGCTGACTTGGACACCTAACTAGATATTAACCAGTATTTTGTCTGCATGATAATCACTTCAGCAGAATTAATTTTAGTACTTTGTATGGGTACTACAGTATTTATAAAGCTGAGTCACTTGCCTTCAACTGAAATCTTTAATTTTTCAGATACTATAAGAGGAGACAAGAAAAAAAAATTAGCTGGAAGCCCATGGCGTCCCTGATACCTGCCATACTTACTTTACTCATCAAAATCATAACATCAGCCTAGTAAGAGATAAGCATTATTATCATCATTTAGACATGAGCAATCTAAGCTTTAGAAAGCTTAACATTGTTAGAGCCAAGATTCAAGTTCAGATCCATCAGGCTCTGTGGTAGGCTGAACAATGAGCCCCTCCCCCACTCCCACTTCTCCATCAAAATGTCCATGTCCAACCCCCCAGAGCCTTATATGGCAAAAATGATGTGACTAAGGATGTGAGATGTGGATGTTACTCTGGATTACTGGTGGGCCCTAAATGTAATCAGAGCCCTTGTAATTGAAAGAAAGAATTTGTCTACAGTAGAGGAAAAGGCTTCCCTGGTGGCTGAGACAGGAAAGAATCCACCTGCAATGCAGGAGACCTGGGTTCAATCCCTTGGTCAGGAAGATCCCCTGGAGAAGGGAATGTCAACCCACTCCAGTATTCTTGCCTGGAGAATCCCATGGACAGAGGAGCTTGCTGGGCTACAGTCCATGGGGTTGTGAAGAGCACACCCCACAGAGGAAAAGGCATGGCAACCTTGAAGGCAGAGTTTAAAGTGATACACCCAGGGAATGCTGGGGTACTCGAGAAATGAAAGTGGTAAGGAACAGATTCTCCCCTGAAGCCTCCAGGAAAAAACAGGACTGCTGACATCTAGCTTTTGGCCTCTTAGATGTCTTTTGATCTTCTGAACACTAGCACACCAGAAAACAAATTTGCACTGTTTACATTTGTGTAATTTGTTGCTGTAGCAACAGGGACCAAATACAGGCTCCAAACTTTGAGAAAGCCTACATAAATTAATTCAGCGCAACAGACACTACATAAGACAGAGTACTTAAACACCTCCCCATCAGGAAAAGCCAACCACTGGAGGAGTGTTAGATCAGATAGGGGAATTCCAAATACGAACACCCTCCAAGAACACTTGAGCCATCCTTATGACTATTCCACAGGAAAATGTGTTACTCTTTAGCCAAGTACTCCAACACATCTTCCCAGTTTGGAGGAAGGAATAGTGTGAGAGCCAGTCACTCAGGTAGCCAAGCCATAAAACCCTGTAGAGCTAAATCAAAACTCTGAACTGAATCCACAAACCTGAGGTGGCCAACACAAACCTCAGTAGAACTAGTTGTACTTCCAGTAGCAAAGCATTTTTAAACCAGGGCCATAGTACATTTCCAGTGCTTGGGGCAAAGCCTTGCATATATCCCACAGTAGCCCAGGACTGGAATTTACCAGAGAATAGGTAACTCAGGGGGGAAAAAAAGCTTGCAAAATCTATGCCTAGCCCAGATGGAAAAACCAAGCTACTGGCTTTGCAGTAAAACCTCATGCCAGCAATAGTCTCCTCCAGGATTACATTTGGCATAAGAATGAGAATTATAGTTTGAATTACATGTACTTTTCCAATGCAAAATAAGTACTACCATGGAATGAAAGAAAGTTTGCTTATTGTTCATTGAGACAATTCTCACTGACACTCAAGGCTGCTGCCTAGTGTCTCCCTCTCAAGGGAAGTGTCCCAAGGAGGCAACAATGGCCAAAGCCAAGAGAGAACAGAAACTTCTGAATAAAATTAGCTTTTGTTTTCCTGCCCTCCTTTGATCTTGATAGATATTTCAGCATGAAAAATTTTCAGCACTAGTTTTCTGAAATATTCAAAAAATTAAAGTTCAGAGGTAAAATTAATAGTAATAGGGACTTCCCTGGTAGTCCAGTAGTTAAGATTTCACCTTCTAACGCAGGGGTTGCAGGTTTAACCTGCAGTGCAGGTCTAACGCACTGGTTCGGGAGCTGAGACTCCCACCTGCCACATGGCCAAAAATCCAAAACATAAAACAGAAACAATATTGTAACAAATTCCGTAAAGATTTTTCAAATGGTCCACACCAAAAAAAAAAAAAAAAAAAAAATCTCAAAAAAAAAACCAAAAAACCCAAAAATAATAATGTTGTCTGTTTGGTAAGGGAAGTTTCCCTGATGAGGTGGAAACTCATGATGAGTATAATCTGACTGACAAAAATATGAATATAATGAGAATGTGACTGAAATCTAAAGCAATTTTAACAGCAAATATGGAAAGCAATAATAATATTTTCTAGAATCCCTTAATGAAAAAGCCGTCCTCAAGTTTTAAAATTTCATTTATTCACTCATCAGTCTCCCTGAATCTTCTGAATTGTGGGTATAAGAATTGTCAGAAATCCCATGAACCATATCTTAATGGCTTAAATGATCTTTACAGTGACTTTTATTTCAGATCAACTATGTCAGAAAATGTCTCCCTAACATTCATTAAAATCAAGTCAATAGGTAGTAATTGAGCATCAGTGATTCACAAAATGCTATGAGAGATACAACAGTCAAAGTCAGTGTCCTCTCAGGGTTTATAAACTATGGAAAAGAAATGACAAAAATATATAAAATAGTCAATAACAGAGATTAAAATGTGGGTCAAAAAATAGAAACACATCACAAAGTAGTATCTGATTAGTCAACAAATGATTCTATAGGAACGGCCACCAGAGTGTTTAAAGCAGAGATCATATTAAGACAGCAAGCCTAAAAGGAAACCAGGGAATTCAGTTGTTTCTATCATGTTACAGAATGGCTAGAGTCCAGGAGTTAAATGGTGCAGGCACTAGAGTCATTCAGACCAAATGTCAAACCCCAGTTCCACCACTTGCCAGGCATCAGATCTTGGAAATTACTGAAACACTCTGAGCCTGTTTATCTTCTTCTGTAAAACATGGATCAAACCTGCCTACCAAGATTGCATTGAAGGTAAAGTGAGAAATGTATGTAAATAAAGTAGCTGTTCAGTAAGTATGAAAACTTTTCCTGTGGTAGTGGTTATTTAGTCTTCAATAAAAACTTTTTCTGTGATTGTCTTAACAGACTGTTATTCTCCACAAACCTAAACATCCCTTTTATTTCAGAGGTGTCATGGTGCACCTGTCACTCCCTAGTAAGCTATGGGTTTCCAGCTTGATTGTCACAGATGCCATACAGAAAGTGTCCTTCCTCACTGAAACATTTTTTAAAACTGCTGTCATTGCCACAGGACACAGAGAAGCTATATATATATATTCAATCCTGTCATTTGCATTTTCTACATATTAACTCTTCTGAAATAGGAATGTGGCTTGTAAGTGATATTCACAGAAACTTGCCAGGAATACCGTTTTTTAAATAAATGTTTCTCTTAAGATGGTAGTTTATTTTTCAGTTGATGGCACCTTGGCATGAAGGACACACGGTCATGGCACTGGAGAGAATGAAGCTTCCAAACACAAAGGAAGTCAGTTAGTCAGTTCAGTCGCTCAGTCGTGTCCGACTCTTTGTGACCCCATGAACTGAAGCATGCCAGGCTTCCCTGTCCATCACCAACTCCCGGAGCTTGCTCAAACTCATGTCTATCGAGCCAGTAATGCCATCCAACCACCTTATCCTCTGTCGTCCCCTTCTCCTCCTGCCTTCAATCTTTCCCAGCATGAGGGTCTTTTCCAATGAGTCAGTTCTTCGCATCAGGTGGCCAAAGTATTGGAGCTTCAGCTTCAACATCAGTCCTTCCAATGAATATTCAGGACTGATTTCCTTAAGGATTGACTGGTTGGATCTCCTTGTAGTCCAAGGGACAGAAAGGAAAGGTGGGCTCAAGTTTAGAAGCAAAAATTCATGGACTTAATGTCACAGAATTACAAACTTAGAAATTGTTAAAATTGTAAATTTTATGGCACATGTATTTTATTACAATAAAAAGAAAGTCAAAGAATATGTAACCATTTCCTGGATTAACAAGTCAATATTGTGCAAGGGAACTAGCACTGTGTGGGGTGCATTAGAAAAAATCAAAGCCTTCTATAGAGATAAACTGATCCTCTGCCCTCCAAGACTGTTCTTTGAGGAAGAACATATGCATAGCCTAAGACATCACTACAGTTAGTCATCCATGCTCTAGAGAAAGACACGATCATTCCCACAAGGGTGAACCTGGATAAGAGTAAATAGAAACCCAAAGGAGATGATGGTCAAAACTCATCTCTTAGCCCTATTAGTCAAAGGTCATCACCAGTTCACTTAGTGCAGAAGACCTACAGAACGGTACTGGAATCCACTACAGATACTTCAGAGTGTTCTATTGCTCTGGGAATGGCTCTTGAGAGCAGAATCAATCAGGACAACACATAAATCCTTCTAGAAAACCAAGCCACCCCATTCAGTGAGCCCTGCCACTATTTACAAATAGTGAAACAGGTCCTGGTAGTTCAGTATTCTACAACTGGAGCTGGTGCTGCTGGGTCAGAAAGGATTCACACTGTGGTTGACCCCTCCATGCCTCACTTAGTATATGCTACAATATGAAATGCTCAGGACTGGACATTGCTTAGAAAACTTGGCACTCGTGCTTGCTTCGGCAGCACATATACTAAAATTGGAACGATACAGAGAAGATTAGCATGGCCCCTGCGCAAGGATGACACGCAAATTCGTGAAGCGTTCCATATTTAAAAAAAAAAAAAAAGAAAACTTGGCACTCAAAGCGGCCAATGACCAAGTCAGTCTCTATAAGGGGAAATTTTGTTGTTGCAGTTATTCGTAGTCTTCAGCCCTCATTCCTACCTTCCTTACAACACACTGGTATAGCTGGAGACGAGGCTGAGAGACATCCATACTGCAGCTCACCACGTGCACCCTTTTATAGAGAGTCTCCTTCGAAGTAGACGCTCTTTGGACAGCACACATGTGGGTCTCACCTTGGAGCCCAATCCAAGGGTATCATTCACCTGCCTCTTCCAACCTCCAGCTGCCTCCAGGCACCTCAGCAGTCCATGTCAGCCAGTATCAGGAGAACCATCTGCAAACCAGACTCAAGCTTTCCCCTTTACCTGAATGCAGCCAACACCCCCATGAAGTCACAGTTGTGGGTGCTAAAGGCACAATGGCAAAAACAACGACAGCAACTGAAATGTCAAGAAATGGACATAAACGGTTAAATAAAGTATAGTATACGAAATGAAATAAAATTCATTTACAATAATGTAACAAATAATGAGATAATTTTTATAACAGGTATAGGGCTGGTTTTTTGTCTTTTGTCCTTGCTATAAGGTTAAGTGTGAACATACACGTTAGGAAACAGTGATTATTTATGGTATGTACACACGTGCATGCCAAGTCACTTCAGTTGTGTCCAGCATTTGTGACCACATGGGCTGTAGCCCACCAGGCTTCTCTGTCCATGGGTTCTCCAGGCAAGAATACTAGAGTGGGTTGCCATGCCTTTCTCCATGGGTGGGATCTGGGTGGGATCTTCCCCACCTAGGGACTGAGTCCTGGTCTCTTGCATTAGGCAGGTGGGTTCTTTACCCCTAGCTTCACCTGGGAAGCTCTATTTATAGTATACAATTTAAAATATGCAAATAAGCAGAAAAAAAGAAAGGTAACATCTCCTAATTTCCCATCTCACACACAAAACTCTCAATGTGTGCAGAGACTAACCTATCAGAAACTTTGGAACAGCTCCTGCCTCACAAAATCTGCCCTACTGATCATTAACTATATCCTTAGAAATTCATCATGCAGTCTTAAAGGCTTTTTTCAGTCTTGGCAGTCATAAAAAGGTACATTCTGTTCCTTTAAACCTGCTAACATCCTGTGGGTGTGGAGATGAGCTGCAGTGTTGGAGGGGAAATTTCGGGAAAGTAAAGAGAGAGAGAGTGGGCATGAGCAGAAATCTTATTGAAGGACAAATTTAATCAGAATTCAAACACAAAAACATTTCCACAAGCTACTGTTTACTGCTGTTGAAGTCTTCTTTGTGCCCATGTTTAAGGCAAAATGATGACAAAAATACCAAGCTTATAAATGATACTACACTAGAGTCAGAAGTATGAACAAAAAGGGAAAATTGTCAAACACTTTAGAGGCGGGCAGGAGGCAGGAATGCATTCTGCTTTATTGAACTGGGGCCAGAAAGTTTTGTTTTGATTGCTCTCCTACTTCCTTCCTCATTTGTAACACATCCCTTATACTTAAAGCAGAAATTTCTGATCAAAATGTTGCAGCACCTACAAGGTCAAAAGAAGGTTCTCAAAGGATGGTCGTCTCAACCACCAACCATGAAGCAATCACCACAGCCCTGTGCCCCCAGTCAAGAGAGCATCACTTTCTGGAAATGAGGTACCAAGGAAGGAACAAAACTCCCCCGTTCTTCCTGTAAACCCAGTCAGAGGGGTTGGCCCTGGGCAGAGCTGGGAGGGAAAGCACTTGATGATCTGTGCCTTTCCATCTTTTCCTTCACTGCTCCTTTCCTGGAACCTTTCTCCAAAATCCACATCCCACATCCGTAGTCTACCAACAGCATCCCCAGTGATCCCATTCTTATTTTTTCATGAGGTAATTGAACTAAAAAAAAAATTTCAAAACTTCCACATAAATTGCTAATGATATAATTCCAGACCTGTGGAGGAAGATATTTAAGATGGAAGACCCTCTCAAGAGAGTAACTTCAAAGTTCCCAGCATCTTGTCCCTCCACTGCCCCTCACAAACAGAGACCCTCAGTGACCTGGCAGTGAGCGCTCCTCCTCGGACTCAGACTTCACCAGAGAGCACTTGAGGTAGGATCTCCTGCTTTAAGACCACCTAAGGACCATTCACTTTCACTTTTCACTTTCATGCATTGGAGAAGGAAATGGCAACGCACTCCAGTGTTCTTGCCTGGAGAATCCCAGGGACGGGGGAGCCTGGTGTGCTGCCGTCTATGGGGTTGCACAGAGTCGGACATGACTGAAGTGACTTAGCAGCAGCAGCAGCAAGGACCTTTCTACCTGTATTCATCCATCAGGGCTGTATTGCAGAACACCACAGCCTGGGTGACTTAAACAGAAACTAATTTTCTCACAATTCTGGGGGCTGGAAGTCTAACATTGAGGTGTTGACAGGTCTGTTTTCTCGAGATCTTGGCTTATAGATGGTCACCTTCTTGCTGTGTCCTCACATGGTCATCTCCCTGTCCTAACTTCCTCTTCTTATAAAAACACAAGTCATACTGCATTAGGACTCACTCAAATGATTTCATTTTGCCTTAATTACCTCTTTAAAGACTCTATCTCCAAATACAGTTACACTCTGATGTCCTGGGAGCTAGGGCTTCACCATATGAGTTTTGAAAGAACACAGTTCGTGTATGTATAGTTATGGCTGATTTGTGTTGTATGGCAGAAACCAACACAACATTGTAAGGCAATTTTCCTCCAATTGAAAAATAAATTTAAAAAAAGAAATAGGAATTCAACCCATCTCACTCTTCCATATTCAGAAAAGAATTTCAAAAAGCCACAGAAGGATAAAGCTGTTGTTCTTCAATATAGCTAGGAATGTTAAATCAGGCTTCCTTTACAGGGAAAAGCCCTAGCAGCTAAGGGATGGAAGAGATATTTTAAAAAAAAGAAACCTGTTGGAAAGTTCCCAGCTGACTCAGCTCCAGGAGGAGAACATGAGAAGAAAACAAGAAACCACCCTGACCATGAACTTGCCATGACACTACCCAAAGGGAGCTGAGGGGTCTCCTTCATTGTCACCAGATAGTGCAGGATGTGAGCACCATCTAGTCAGATGCATCAGGGACTTTGGACCTAAACCATGAGTGAGACAGGCTGTGATCACCCAGGCTTGATGACTCAACAGAGTGAGCAGTCTGCTGTTTTCCCACACCAAGAAAGAACATATGGCACTACTTTGGGGCTGTTTGTCATCTAAGGCAGCCACACCATTCTTTTTCCTTTTGTTTACTTTCCGTAACAATAACTATAACCCATATTGAACTCTCACTGCATAGCAGGCATGGGATTGATTGCTTTGTATGCATTTTCTCACTTAACTGAGAAATGGAATATTTCCTGCCAAATCAGTAAACAAAGTACATCACAGTCATCAGCAATTGCAGTCACAGCAGAAGGTGAGCTAGTGAGCCCTGAGGGAACTCAGGAAGGAAAGAATACCTGCCATCTAGCAGCCATCAGAACTGTGAACATTTGAATTGTGGTGTGGGAGGAGATTCTTGAGAGTCCCTTGGACTGCAAGGAGATCAAACCAGTCAATCCTAAAGGAAATCAGTCCTGAGTATTCATCGGAAGGACTGATGCTGAAGCTGAAACTCCAATACTTTGGCCACCTGATGTGAAGAACTGACTCGTTGGAAAAGACCCTCATGCTGGGAAAGATTGAAGGCAGGAGGAGAAGGGGACGACAGAGGGTGAGATAGTTGGATGGCATCACTGACTCAATGGACATGAGTTTGAGCAAGCTCTGGGAGATGGTGATGGACAGGGAGGCCTGGTGTGCTGCAGTCCACGGGGTTGCAAAGAGTCTGACACGACTGAGCTGAACTGAACTGAGCAGCCATCAGACTGCAGCCACTCCCTCTGGTGAGCCCCAAGGAAACTCTGGATGTGAAAACACAGGATACTGGCCCCAAATCACTGAGGTGCATATCAAAGGAATGATTTCAGTGAACCCTGACTCTTGCAGCTTCCTATACATAGAAAAGCGCTAAATTCTTTAACTTGGGATATCTGGTTGTCATTACTTAATAATAATATTTTGATGATCAGACTACCTGCCCTTCGTTACAAAACCTCTATATAACCTGGCTTCTCTCCTTGCCTTCTCAGAGTAGCTCTCTCAGGGTTACTTGAAATACTATCTCCCAGGTTTAAAGTTCTAAAAATTCCCACTGAATAAAACATAACTCTCAACTTTTAGGTTGTTAATATTTTTTAAGTCCACATAACCCTTACATTATTACCTTTATTTTAAATAGGAAGAAACTATCCAAGACCACACAGCTAGCAAGAAAGAGTAAGAGATGGTATTAGAACTAAGAATTCTGATAGCAGTGCCCTTAGTTACTTCTCTTGATCAGTCCACCTTCAAGAGGCAATAGGATTTGGCTAGAATAGCATAGCTGGAAGGAACCACAAGGAACGTTTACAGAAGCCAGTGTTCAGATCCTAGCTCAATGACCATCTGCAAGCTATTTAATCTCTCTATACTCAGTTGTCTCCTATACAATCTGGGGATAATTTACAAAAAGTCCTATCAAATAACTCATAAATACTATTATTATTATTGTTTTCTTTCTTAAAATTGTTTACATGATTAAACATGTAACAATACAAACCAATGAAACTACACTAATACATAAAATAAAGTAATTCCTTGCATTGCACACTTACATTAATTAGTACTACTAGTTTGAAGTTATCCTTTTAGTTCATTTTTCAGCAAAGGTGAAATTTAGATGGGCCCTTCTTTTTCAGTCCCTTTTTAAAATCACTACTGATTGCTTATTAACATTGCATTTTCATTATCCCTACAGCCTCTCAATCCCTTAGGAAGACTCAGTGGATAATTTAAAATTCATATTTAATTTATTATACATGCCTATAGCAATTTTTTTCATAGAGTGATCCTTGTTAAAGTTCCCAAGGCCTGAAGGCACAAGTGGCTCCATTAAAAATTTATTTCTCGGTTTTCTTGTGGGACTCATTTAAAAAGTGCTGGAGTGGGCACATTCATAGCTAATTGACAGTAGATTATATGCTATTCTATTCACCACATTTGAAGAAACATTCCTCTTTTGTCTGATAAGTAGTTGTATGCCAAAACTTTCCATTTCCCGATTTTGGGATTATAATTAAAACATATGACATAAGATAATGTAACTGATTCAACTATTTTCCTGGGTAGTGGTTCAAAGGAGAATTATAGGGGTAAATCAGGAGTAGGGAAAAGAGTGGAAGAATGGTTGGTATATGCTTCCAAATAGAGGCTTGGAAGGGCTTCCCTGGTGTCTCAGACAGTAAAGAATCCACCTGCAATGTGGGAGACCTGGGTTTGATCCCTGAGTTGGGAAGATCCCCTAGAGGAGGGCGTGGCAACCCACTCCAGTATTCTTACCTGGAGAATCCCATGGACAGAAGAGCCTGGTGCACTACAGTTCATGGGGTCACAAAGAGTTTGACACCACTGAGCAACTAAGCACCCACACAGATGCTTGGAAAGTTAAGTGACAGTGAGACAGAGTGGAGAGGCTAGGTATTTCTCATGCCTTCTCCAGATGCTCCCAATGAAATAATTAGGAAGATGTGGGGTGCTTTTCTCTGGCTGTGACCTCCAGTTTGGGACCAAGATCCACCCACAATTAGGTACCATGTACTTTCCTAGAACAGAAATGAAGCCAGAACATGGCATATTTTTCTGCTGGAGCTAGTTCCACAATCAATCAAATAGTTTATGTTTCATTGACATTGAGCTTGACTTTGAAGTCTTCTAAAACCTAAATTGGGCCTCTTACATGTGACTAAGATTCTATTTATTGAGTCAATAAGGTTATTCATGTTTGTAGATATGTGAAAAACATGAATACAACCAAGCATAAATTCCAAATCACATGGTCTGGGAGGCATTGATTTGACTTGGATGAGTATGGATTAATTTTCTTAATGTACCTGTAGTTAATGATCTTTCTTACTATATGTTGTGCCACCAAAACGATAAGGGGTCCAACCAGCCATGGGAAAACTCTTTCCCTGGTTAATGGACTCAGGGAAGCCATACACTATTAGTCAATAGAGCTTTCACTCTACTTGCCAAACAGATGGACTGTCTGACTAGGGGATGGCTCTAGAATTTTCTATCAAAATAACTGTGGTTTTTTCAAAATAGGTTAACTTACTTCTAGTAAATATGAATAATGGCCCAGGATTGAGGTAAAAAAAAATTAAGGGATCTATTCGTAAATATTCCCTGGGGGGGGGGGTGGGGAAATTATATATATTTTTACTTAGGCTTTATTTAATGCAGCACTGCTGAGAACAATCATTTTTATTTCTCTCACCATTTTATCTCCAAAACCCAGAATAGTGCCTGTAACATAGCAGGAGATTTTAAATATTTGTTAAATAGGGGAAACCTATTTGGTTAAAAGCAAGCAGGCTCCAGCATCCTGATCATCTTACGTAATACATTCAAATAGAGAATAAATGCATTTATTCATCAAAGCATCAACTCTGTGTAAAACACATTTGCCATAAAGTCCGTTTTCTTTCAGGGAGAAGAAGCAATTAGTTTGAAACAGACCTTCTTCAAATGCAGATCACAATAAAGAGCACTCTCCTCGGGAATGGGCATAGCCCTTTATATTTGCAAATCTCTTCATGCTCAATTTCATTAGCTATGTTAAGAATAAGACTCTAGAATTCCAGAGGTAGTATCTCGTTTTACAGATGAAGAACGAAAATCCAAAGGCAGTAATTACAGCTGATAGTAATTGAGAACTTACATATTTAATACTTAAATCCCTAAGGAAAATCTGCAAGACTATTATCTAATTATCACAGCCATCCTGTGAGGTAGGTACTATTTTATTTGATATTGGAGGAAACTCAGATGGTTAAATGACAAATCAAATGTCATATGGTTTCCAAGTGGTAAAGACAGGATTTGAACCAAGGTCTGTTTTGCTCCAGAGCTCAGGTTTTTCTCCACTGTCCTTTACTGGTTCTGTGCTCTCCTATCTTCTGAAAGTTCATAAAGGCTTTGGTCAAGTCCATTCCTGGGGCTTCCATGGTGGTCCAGCAGTTCAGAATCTGACTCTCCATGCAGGGGACATCGGATAGACCCCTGGTCTGGGAAGATTCCACATGCCATGAGACAACTAAGCCCATGAGCCACAACTGCAGAGCAACTACTGAAGCCAGTGAGCTCCAGAGCCCATTCTCCTCTGTAGCTCTTCTCTGCAACGAGAGAAGCCACCGCAATGAGGAGCCCCTGCACTGCAACTAGAGAGTAGCCCCCACTTGCTGCAATTAGGGAGACCCCTTGCCTAGCAGCGAAGACCCAGCGAAGACCCAGCGCAGCCAAAAATAAACAAATTAACTTTAAAAAACAAAAAGCCCATTCCTGGACACGGCACTTTAAGGACATAGGGTCTTTTAAGATCTCAAAGCAAGAGTATTTCTCAAGCGAAAACAATACTGAAGACAAATTATAAAAGGGATCATTTGAAGCAGTGGACAGGGCACATGCACTGAGGTTTGCTAACCTTCACACCAAAGTCTTGGTTCTGAGTTTACAGCCCTTGGGCCCTTCAGGATGCCTACTTGGTATCACTATGAGCTATTCACCAAAAAGCTTCCTCTATTTCAACCAGGCTGAACTCCTTAAAATTCCTACTACACAGTTGACATTTTCTTGTCTCTATTCCCTTCTAGAAGCTTCCCTTGCCCATATAATGCCCTCTAATAAGTTAAATATGGCCACGAAGTCTTTATAGCAACGCCCATCAGAAGGTGGAAACTATTTCCCCAGTGCCTTGAATCTGAACTGACTTTTGTGACTTGCTTTGCCCGATAGTTTGTGGCACAAGTGACGTCCTATGAATTCCAAGCCTTGGCTTCTAGAAGCCCTGAAGCTTCTGCTTTCATGCTCTTAGAACACTGCTGCCATATGAACAAGCCCATCTGTGAGGTGGAAAGAGACCCCATGGGGAAAGAAGCCCAGTGCCCAAGCCATCACAGGATCCTTTACCAAGGCCCCAGACTGTGAGTGGTGAACGAGGCTGTCCATGACCAGCTGAACTACCAGAGGCTGCAAACAGAGTTGAGACACGTGGTCCCAGCTGAGCTCTGCCAAAATTGCCAAGCCAAAGAACAGTGATAAATAAATGAGTGTTGTTTTAGGTGGTTTGTAATGCAGCAGTAGATCATTAACACATACCTTTTTATTCCTTTCTTCCTAAGAAGTCCCCCATCCACTCATAGAGTGAGCTCCAAAGCCACTCCTCCAACAAGTTTCCCCTGGTGGAAACTTTCTCTGCAAAGCCAGCCTCCCTCAGGTTTAAGTCAATGCCCCGCCTTGTGTTATTCTGTAGTCACTGAGACCCAGCTGCATCCCTAAATCCCTTCCCCATCCACCACCTGATGACTGAGCTCTCACCATTAAAGTTTAACTACTCACATAAAAGTGTAAATGCCTATTAAATTTTAAGAGTCCCTGGAAGGGATAACAAGTTTGTGCTTTTGATTTTCCTCTTATTATAAAAGTGTACAGGAATAGAAAGTGACCTTAACATAAGGTCATTTTCCCAAAGAGTGAAAAAAAAAAAAATTAATGGTTTTGACGAACTTAAATATAAACAATTTAGGGATATAGATGAAATAGTTATGTATATAATTTCAATGGTTAAATTATTTAATTAAGCATATATATTTAAAATCATATAAATAACAGTCAATTTAGAAATACTATTTCTCCTACTCTTCCATTCATTAAGGCATGGATTCAAAGTTGCTGTATGTGTCTTTAGCAGCAAGTCTCCTTCATATTATGAGAGACACTTCTGAGCCATCTGACAGCCTTCCAGACATAATCTTTTCTTTCATCTAGTGTGTTTTAACTATGATGCTGCCACTGGAATTTTTATCTCAAGCCACAAGTACTTATTCACAAAACACTATGACAATTGTTTTTCCATTTATTGTACAAGTGTATATTCATAATCTTGATAATTTAACCACTTACAATATCGCTTTGTAAAGGGAATTCTAGAAAACTGACTTACAATGACATCTAAAGCTTGCAATTTGATCTTATCCCAAAGGAAGAATTCATTAAATTGATGTTAAATGTATTTGCTCTTTTTTTTAATTTAGAATATCACCACAATCATCTAAAATTTTATTGTTTCTTGAGGTCATTTAAAGCTAATGTGTCTTTCCCAGATAGTATTTTGTGGATCAAAAAATGTCAGAGAGAGCATTTCACAATGCAAAGGATTCTGGAAGGATTAGAATGTAAAGAGACTCCTGCTTTCCTGAGAGATATTTGGGAGGGGGCATCAAATTCCCTTATCTCACATACATTAATACATACTTGTTCTATAACTTCAGATAATACATAAAATTAAAGAGGTGAAAATAAAATTATAAATAATGCTGCTAATTAGAGATTATGATTTCAATCTTTTGGTTCATTTCCTCCCAGATCTTCCTCTTAAGCCTTATTATATATTACATTCAATTCAATTGGCTCTATTATCATTTAATATGATAAGCATTTCCCTTATTAGGGATATTTTGTAAGAAAGATAAGCCATCATTCAGCCAACCAGCCCCCGATGCAGTACACTGATACTGTCTGGGGGAAGGGGCAATATAACAAGAAGTCACCAGCCCCTTGCACCTTCATGTTCATGGCTTTAGACTCCCTTTTCCTTAATTGAACTTGGGAAGATTCCCTGGAGGAGGGCATGGCAACCCACTCCGGTATTCTTGCCTGGAGAATCCCCGTGGACAGAGGAGCCTGGCGGACTACAGTCCATGGGGTCACCAAGAGTCAGACACGACTGAGTGACTAAGCACACACACAAGCACACACAGCAGTGATAAAATGAGTGCAGGAAAAAAAGAAAAACAAGAATATGACCCAAGTGAAATATACCAGAAGTGAGTAAAGGGCAGTCCCTGCCCTCAAAAGAGAGACCTGTAAACAATTAACTGCATAAAATATGATAAGGACTTAAAAAGAGGCATTTACAAAATGCTATGACCATAAAAAGTAGACTGTGTTGACCACTCAGGGGAAGTTTCACGGAGGAGTCAACATCTGAGAATTTGGAGCGTTTTTTGTTAGTTACGTTGTTAATTGCTGGGTTTTTGGATATTAAGACTAAATTTTGAAAATATTTGCAAATTCAAGAGAAATCTTCAGAATCTTTCCCCCAGTAGATTCCAAGAACTGAGCAAGTCTGATGTGTAGAAACCTGCTGAACCACACCTGAATTACGCACCAACTAAGTATTTCCTGGTCTGGGAATTTTTTCCCAAGAGCAACTTTGGATAGGGGAGGAAAAGAACATGAGGGTACCTGGCCTGAAAGGATGGGACAAGTGTGAGCACGAAAGGCCAGAACCACCTCTGCCACTCCCACGCGCATCTCCTTGCCTTGCATTTCTGTGTCCCACATGCAGTGCAATGACATCGCCACCTGTGCTCTCTGGTCCTCTGAAACAGGCAAGTCTCCTCTCCCTCCAGTACGTTTCCAGAATTTGTGGGAACTGGGAAGAATTTATTTCTTCCCAGCAAGAATGTAATTGTGTTGAGTCCACTGCTGGACCTGGGTTGGAGGCTCAAGTTCACTGCGTATACTGTGGACTCTGAGTGGCCCTGGGTGACTGGCAACCTCCTCTGTTCTCACATTTCTGCCCAAGGAAACTTGCTAACTCCATGGCTGAAGAAACAGCCACAGGTGAGTAACAGATGTGTCCCTTCTGGCCACACTGACCCTACAGAGTCTTCACCTCAGATCTGTTTCTTGCTTTTATATGGCAGCTTGGATTTGACGTTTTCTGAATGTCCTAAGGCCACTACACCCAGAACTCTGAGGTCTGTCTCACGTTGGGGGAACTGGGCTGGGACAGTGAGGACCAGACATGTAGAATTTAGAGTGCTCCCAAACCACCCTACCTAAAGTAACCCCCACTCCACGCAACCCACATAGTTAAGTCTGCATTTATTTTCTTCATAGCATGGGTCACTCTGAAACTATCTTTTGGTTTGGTTTGTTTACTTATTTATTGTCTGTCTTCCTAGTAAAATATACCATAAGAGCAGGAATCTTGTCCCAATACCTAACACAGTATAAGACACTAAAGATGGAACAGTATTAAAGAATAAATGAACAAACACAAGTAAATGTGACTTCAGAAGATGATAAGGATGACACGGTGCTAGATACCGGAGAAAGAACGACATAGGATAACATCTCTGACCTCCAAATCCCACCATCTGATAAGAAGAGAGAATACGAAACAAAATAATTGTAATATGGTGTGAAAAAGCATAATATCAGACATAATACATAAGTGCAGAGATAGTACAGAGGAAGAGACCTAGATATTTTCGGAAGGAAGTAATTTCCCAATTTAGTTTTAAAGAATTAATGGAAATTTGCCAGGTGGCTAATAAGGGAAATCCTTTCAAGAAGGCCTCTTGGATCATTATTCTGACCTAAACATTTACCTCATTTCCCTTCCCCAAGGAAACTTGGGGTTAAAAATACCCTTTAGGATCATCCAGTCCAGCAGTTCTTAAAGAGGACTGCCACGGTTCTAAAATACGTCCACAAACTCTCTGACGCTCATCCCTTCTGTGGAGCCTAATGCATTTCCCTTTGGGTGTGGGCTTAACTTAGTCATTTCTAATGAAGACAATGTGGGAAAATGATAAAGCCTGACTTCTGAGGCCGGGTCACAAAATACACCATGTTTTCATTTTATCCTATCTTGGATCACCCATTCTGGAGGAAATCAGCTGCCATATTGTGAGGACACATAAGACAAGGCTTCCCAGGTGGCGCCAGTGGTAAAGAACCTGCCTGCCAATGCAGGAGACACAGGTTCAATCTCTGGGTCAGGAAGATACCCTGGAGTAGGAATTGGCAACCCATTCCAGTATTCTTGCCCGGAGAATCCCATGGTCAGAGAATCCTGGGAGGCTACAGTCCATAGGGTCACAAAGAGTCGGACATGACTGAAGCTACTTAGCATGCACGTAAGACAACGCAGGGAGGCCTCTTGCCCACAGCCAGTGAGGGGACCTTCCTGGAAACAGACCCTCCAGCCCCAGTTAAGCCTTCAGATGATGGCAACTATGGTCAAGATCTTGCCTGCAAGCTCGTGAGACCCTGAATTCCCCAGCTGAGCTGCTCCCGAATCCCAGACCAACAGAAACTGTGAAATAATAAATATCTGTTGTTTTTCAGCCACTAAGTTTGGAATGATTTGTTACATAGCAACAGATAACAAGTATGAGGATCTCAGATAGTTTGTATTTATATGAATTATAACTCTTTATATTTACTGTATTAGAAATAAAAAGTGAGTTCAAAATACTTGTGTATTAATTCATTTAAAATAATCTTAATAATAAAAAATAAATAAAATAATCTTAATAAATATAGTATGTTAGCATAAATAATATTTTATGAAAAATATTTTTCCAAAAATTGTTTAGAAGAATGGCATCACTTTACATCTTTACAAATCTTTTTTATATCTGCTTTAATGGAAGATAGCTCTATTCTTACATCTACTTTTGTATTTAAACACTTGTGAAACCACCGATCTTATAGCTTCTGTAAACTCCACTATACCCTTGTAAGAGAGTAAGAATGAAAGTCGCTGATCTTGTCAACATTCTCTGTAACACCATGACAAGTAGACGCACAATCATGCTTAAACATGCTCAGTGACTGGAAACTCACTAGTTCCCAAGAAAGTGAGAAAAAACTCACCACTCCCCCCAAAACCTTTCTATAGAGTTCCTATCTCGGCCATGCTAGTTTTCTCTCTCATTAGTCTTATGTGTTCTCCCTAAGATTATTCAGAATAAGTTTAATCATTTATCTAAGGCTAAGGCCATCTTACAGCATATCTTAAGAGTTATTCATAACTTTATAGAGTACATAAGTTTACAGAGTACCGTTGCCCATGTTTCCTCAAAAAACAACTTTAAGATAATCAATTCAATTCTGAACAAACACCTCAAAAGAATTTATCGAGTTATGCCCTCCTGCCAGCTCATCTCTAGATCTACCTGCGATCTTTACCAGACACAAATATCCTTAAAACAACAGTCTTCAGGTATTAGATTAGCAGGATTTACAGATTTCAAGTGTCTGGGATGGTAAAATTAAAAGAACACTGAGGGCCTACCCTGGTGGTACGGTGGATGAGAATCTGTCTGCCAACAGAGGGGCCACAGGTTTGACCCCTGGTCCAGGAAGACTTCACATGCCACTGAGCGCTAACTAAGCCAATGCACTACAGCTTCTGAGCCTGTGCTCTAAAGCCTTCGAGCAGCAACTACGGAAGCCCCTGCACCTACAGCCTGTGCTTCGCAATAAGAAAAGCCACAGAAATGAGAAGGCCAGGTACGATAAGGAAGAGTAACCCCTGCTCACAACTAGAGAAAGTCTTGAGCACCACAATGAAGACCAAGTGCAACCAAAAATAAAACAAATAAATAAAATTATTTTTTTAAAAAAGAACACTGAGAACAATCAGTGCAATTTAGAAGAGAGATTTCCCTTTTCTGCTTACGGGCCAGACTTCTCATTGCATTAGTCATCCAAGTTTTGTGTTTTAAGTGCCTCCTACAGCATCCTGAAAGCTTCAGGCATATTTCCACATAAATAAGTTGAGCTTAGCTATTCATCAAAATTGTCCACTAAGTCCCTGTTTAGAGGTGGCCTGGGAAATGACGTTTGCTGGTTTGTGAGGGTAGAAAGACAACATTTGTGGCTGGTTCTGAAACACAGAAACAAATCCTGGAAACATCTCCAAAAAAAAAAAACTATCCAGAATAGAAAATACAGTTTCTTCTCATGTTAATCCTGAACTCTGGGAAGAAGAGCAGTGCTCAATCAGAATTAAAAACTGAGTTTAAATCCTCTTACATTCACATGAAAATATTTGACACACACCAGAAAGATGGTACTCTGCTTATGAGAATGTAAATTGGTCATTATGGAAAACAGTATGAAGGTTCCTCAACAAATTAAAAATATAAAAACTATTATATGATCCAGAAACTCCACTACTGGGTCTACATCCAAAGGAAATAAAATCAGTATTTCAAGGAGACATCTGCAGTGCCATAGTCATTGCAGCATTATTCACAATAGCCAACATATGGAAACAACCTGTGTCCGTCAACAGGTAAAAGGCTAAGGAAAATGTGATATAGATGCGACAAAGATATATATATATATACATGTGTAAAATGTGATACTACTCAGCCATACAAAAGTAAGAAATCTCGTCATTTCCAACAACATGAATATACCTAGGGGACATTACGCTAAGTGAAATAAGACATAACAGAGAAAGACAAATAATGCATGATTCTACTTATATGTGGAATTTAAAAAATGTTGAACTCATAGAAACAGAGAGTAGAACATTAGTTACTAGAGGGTGGGGAAAACAGAGAGATGCCGTCAAACAGTACCAGCCTTCAGCGATAAGATGAATAAATTCTGGGGATGTAATATACAGCATGGTGACTAAAGTTATTAATACTGTACTGTGTACTTGAAATTTGCTAAGAGAATAAATCTTAAAACGTTCTCATCACACACACACAAAAATGGTAATTAGGTGAGCTGACAAGGTGTTAATAAACCTAATTATGGTTATTATTTTACAATGTATATCAAATCATCACGATGTACACTGTAAATATCTTACTATTTTGTTAACTAAACCTTAATAAATGTGAACAAAAAACAACATGAATTTATGGCTGTAAAAAATCACACTGTATATGTAGTATATAGTAAATAGTATATACTATTTTATTTGTGTCAACTATGCATATTAAAACTGGAGGAAAATGAATAGAAATAAAATTTAAAACAAATACAAAAAAATAAACAAACTGAATCCATCTAAATGCCATTTCTAATATATTCAGTTTCCTAAGTTAGAAAGATTATAAGATTTATGAAACACTGTATTGCCCCTGAAAGCAATCTAAACTAATATCACACAGTACAGAGGATCCCGTCAGCCATCTCTTGTTTTCTCTCACTGCATAATAAGGAAAAGCATGAAATTAGTATTTTACTCTTCATAGTACCAGCTAACGTTTACTGTTTATTACATCAAGGACTGTACTATGTGCTTTTCAGCTTTCGTGCATTTAATCCTAAAGTAAACACACCAAGTACTCTTGCTATATCCCTTTTATAGAGAGGAAAACTGAAATTTAGAAAGCATATAGCCAAGGTCACAAAACTAGAAAATGACAGAGAACAAATTTAAAACAATGACCTATGAAATGTCAAAGCTCAGCCTCTAAATCACTGCACTATAAAATTCTGGTAACATGAAGAACCTAATACATTTGGATAGGGATGATAATTATTTACAGTTCAATCTTAAAAAGGATGAACTAGAAACTGCTGGCAATACCCAGGACCTCCCAAACATAGGGACACTTTGATTTCATCATTACACATACATCATTGAAAGACAGGAAATGACCTTCTAGGCATGTGGGAAAAGTGGTTGAAGATGTGTGAAAACTAGCAAGATAAGGAAATAAGCAGCAAAAAACTGGTTCAACTGCATAAGAGTGATACTGATTAGAATCATTTGTGTGTGCACTATTTCCATTTGTACTGCAACATAGCAGGCTGCACAGACTTTGTGTTTTTATTATATATGTTTTATTTTGTAGCAACAAATTCTTCCCATTGGACCTCTCACATTTGAATGCAGAGAAGCAGCGCATGTGGGCTTGGGTGTCATCCTGACCGAGGTTTGAAGCTTGCTGCATTATTTATTGCCAGTGTAGCCTTGGGCAACCTGTACACTCTAACCTCAGTTTTTTCACCTGTAAAGTGAAGGTTAAAAAAAAAAAAAAAGGAAGAACATGTTTTAAATATCATATAGTATTTAATACATGTAAAAACCACATGGCACTTTGTTAACTATTATTTGCATTGTGATGGTGATTAATAAGCAAGGCCATTTGAGCATCGATAACTTGAAATGGTTTTGTTTTTCTAATTAGACAAAAGCATTGTCCTCACCTCCCTCCATTTTGCAGCTGTTTCCAATTTATAGTCCCACCTCCTCGCCCCCTACTCCCATGGTGGGACTTCTGTGTCCTTCAGTAAATACAACAACTTGCTAAGAGAAGAAACAAGGATAAAACGAACAGCAGGGTGGAGTAACAGAAGAATGAGGATAAAAGGAAGAGGCTATTTTTAAGTTTATAAAACAGCTTCATGCCATGCAGCAGAAATAGATCCAGCATTGTGAACAGAGAAGGGAAATTTCTTTGTGAGCTTCCTGGGAAGAAAGGAAGATAATTTATTGCAGTGAACCATCCAGAGATGTTTGGAGAGAAGGCTTCATCCAGCCCTTAGACAACATTCCCATCATGCCACACATAAATATCCAGGGTCCAGATATAACCGAACTGACTTCACCAAGAGTCAAGAATCTAAACCAGAAACACGTTAACTGAAGGCACATTCTATGGGATTTTATACATTTGAACAAGAAGACCAAGAGATACAGTTCCAGGGATTGAATCAGGCCTTAAATATATGGTATTAAATATGAGTAAACTGGAGATAATAGCAAAGACCTTAAGCAAAGCATGTAGGAACAAGTTAAGTGCTCAGTAACCTTTGGGAAACTCTAATCTCTGATATTTCGTTTGTTAAAGGGGAGGAGAAATAGTTCACAGGATCTCAGCTTAGAGGGGAGACTTGGCTGGAGAGCAGTCAGGTTGAACATCTGAGCCTGTTGAGAAAAAGAGGGTGCTTCAGGGGGACAGAACACAGAGCAACAGGGACCCCTTCCAAGAGCCTGCAACTGAGATCTTCACAAAGCTGTTATTTGTGTTTACAAGAGTATTTATTATGTTAATTTGAGATTTATTATAGAAGAAGAATATTGGCAATGGACCAACTTCTAATGGACAAATAATTGGCAAAACACTTATCATTGACTCATTGTTCCTGAGGAAACTATTTAATCTTTATCACTTCAAATCTGTCAGTAAACATGAGAAAGACTATGCCCTCGCTCTACATCTGAGTAATATGAGAAGTGCGCAATTGACCACTGCCCTTCAGGAGAGCTGCCACTCAAGCACCAGTGAATTCTTCGAAATCCAACTCCACTCTGGTACCACAACCACTGTGGAGGAAGAAGGAGTGACTGGTGAAACCTCATTCAGGAATTCAAAAAGTAAAAAGGGAGAGGGTGTGGGTAAGAGTCCTGAATGGCCTGAGGTATCAAAGGGATTTGGACAGATTATGAAAAATAAGAGAGAAAATACAAGCCAAAGATGGAAGCACAGTACAATATTTAAATAATAAAGAGGAAAACATCCCAACTGAGTTTTGCAGTCCAGTTCAGTTTAGTCACTCAGTCGTGTCCGACTCTTTGCAACCTCATGGACTGCAGCACGCCAGTCCTCCCTATCCACCGCCAACCAAACGCCTACATAAAAATAGCAGTCAGTTAAAACTGGGAAGGAAGTGAAGAAAGAAAGGGGGGTGAAGAGTTAAAATTAAGAAGACAATGATGTTTTTGAACTGTGGTGCTGGAGAAGATTCTTGAGAGTCCCTTGGACTACAAGAAGATCAAATGAGTCAATCCTAAAGGAAATCAACCCTGAATATTCATTGGAAGAGGCAGAGAATATGATGGTTAGATAGCATCACTGACTCAGTGGACATGAATTTGCACAAACTCCAAGAGTTAGTAAAGGACAGAGGAGTCTAGCTTGCTGTAGTCCACGGGGTCCCAAAGAGTCAGACACGACTGAGGGACTCAACAACTACAACAACAACTTTTTATTCCTTTTCTTTAAAGAAATGATTTCAAGTCATTGCTCACTTTTGACTTTTTAAAACTGCCTTACAGAGCCACAAAGCAAAGTATTTGGTTGTTTTAATGGGAAATGTATTATAAATGTGCTAATTGAAGGATGGTGATTCGCGATGAGTTAAAGAAAATGATAACCCAAGAGTAAGGGTGTATCTGTTTTGATCCAGCCCTGTCTAGGGAGAGAGACACTGGGACTCATTTCTATCTGGACGTTCACTTTTTTACTTGAAGAATGAACTCTCTGGCATATCTGAACCGCCGGCATCACTCCTCCTGTGCTTCAGGGCCAGTATTAAGCAAAAGGAAGGTTACTTGAACACAAGCCCTGCTATATCGAGACAGTCGAGCTGAAACCGAGATGGCCAAGTGACGAAAGGACTGGATATGCTGGACAAAGGGACAGTTCACACTCTGGGCGGGATGAAGTGGACAGCGAGAGATTTCATCATGCTACTCGTAACAGTGCACAATTTAGAACTTATGAATTGTTTACTTCTGGAATTTCTCCACATAATATTTTTCAGGCTGAAATTGATGATGGGTAACTGAACACATAGAAAGAGAAATCGTGGACAAGGGGGGCCTGCTGATTTTGTTAAGGGTTGTTTTTGTTTTTAAATAAGCATATAATTGCTTTTTTCATTTTATAATATCCCCTAGGCTGCATGGATAACAACACTCCTCCTCCCCCATGCATTTGAGCCTTAGCTTTGTTCTGAGGACCAGGTTTCACCTCCATCCCCACTCCCCAACCCCTCGCCAGCACCACCCCACTCCCAGCCCCATGCTCCTTCTGCCACTGACCCAGGTGAGAGTCCACTCTCAAAGTGGCCCTGCCTCTTGGCCTTCTGCTCCTTCAGGGCAGGCCTCCGGCTCCTGGAAAATTGAGCAATGCCACCACAACTGCTGGACCAGCAGGCCATTTCACTGCTCCCTTTCTCTTTCCTTTTAAACCCCGACCACCCGACTCCCTCAGCTCCTGTCCGTTCCACTCCACCCCATCACACTCTATCACAGACACCTGTGACTTTCCTTTCTACTGAGCACAGGTTCTAATTCTGTATCAGTTTACTAAACTAATGGAAGCAGGACCCATGTCTACTTAGCTCACGGTTACATTTCAGCATCTACTACCAGACTACCATTCTTGGCATCTAGATGACACTCAGTAAAACGTGTTAAATGGATGGGTGAGCAAATGGCTACTATCCCCATCCATCCGGCTGCTCAAGCTGCCTGATGTCACTGACTGCCTCAGGCAACCCACTGGTGGTCAGCGGCAGCCTGCACAACAGGACAGTTTATTCATTGTTCCTACGGCTTGGCACAGAGGAGACATTCTACTTATGAGTCAAGTGCCACTAGAAGGACTGTTGCCTCAGGAAACCAAGCGGCCACATCTCTGGACAGCCTCTCTGTGATTGTCCCTCTCTCAGCTACAGAAACAGGAGTGAACTCACCACTCGCCAGAGGGAACCCACTCTCTGCAACTCCCACCATTCTATCAGAAACACTGTTGAGCATTTTAATCCCTCCAACTCCTTCCCGAGAGGCCAGTGGACCACCTCGCCTGCTCCTTCCTGATAGTAGGTCCTTTTCACCTGAAAAAAATGAAATGGCAATGTGTTCAGAGTAATTTTAAAAGGTTTCTGTGATTTGTGGATTAGCCATGTCTAATAAACTGTACCAGAGTGGGTCGCCATTTCCTTCTCCAGAGGATCTTCCTGACCCAGGGATCGAACCCAGATCTCCTGCATTGCAGGCAGACGCTCTACCCTCTGAGCCACCAGGGAAGCCTAATAAATTGTTGTTTATTAGGAAAAAATAATGTGTTTTTTCTAACCAAAATAATCCACATATATTAGTTATGAGCTTTTTGGATGAGACGTGCTAAAACAAATAATTATCTTTCATGCTAATGCAGCAGTGAAAGCAAAATGCCCCAAACTTCAATCCATCATAGGTATTTTATCCAACTCCTACTTGAGTTCTTTAGCTAATTTATTTTCATCCTCAAGAAACATTGATTCACATTATCTAGTAGAAGATACAAAAGGCTGGCATGAATTTGTTCTGATTTCATTTGCTACCTATGTTATGTTACTCCCTCACCTACTACATTTTATGTTTCAGTATATTGAGTTAATTTTTCAGTTTCCTTATTTGGGCCTCAGATTTTTACATAATTTCTCATCATGAAGAAAAAAACAATTGAAATATGCTTTAATTGCTCACAAGCTTTTCTTCTGATCCTGAGAACTGTATTTGCTTCTCTTTAATCCTCCCTTATTAAGTACACCTCTAAGAAGTGACTTCATGCATCTTGCAACACACCACACCCTTTAAATAAAGGGGAGGCTTCCACAGGATGATGACTAAACCCTACATTGCTCTGCATAATGCGACCAGAGCCCTTATATTAGAAGATAGCCATCTGCCATTGCCTCTTACACAATCAGTTCCTAAAGCCACAAAGTATGACCCACATGTCTTAGGCTCCATATCACAGCATGAAAAGCCACAGAATTTTCACATTTGTTTAATGTCATTTTAAACTGTTATGAACTTTGCTTCTCACCTTACCAAGAAGCCCACCACCAACCCCTGTGGAGAATGCCCAGGGCCTGGGACTCAGGACCAGATGACTTCATTCTATATTGTTGTTTCTACACCTGCAGAGCTCATCTTAGCAAAGATTCTTCTGTGTGAAGTCATCTTTTCCCCTTGTCTTTACCTCTGTTCTCCAATATCCATCAATTCTTTTAGCTGAGAAAATCCTGTCCAGCAAAGCTTTAAAGTTTGTTACTCAATCCAAAAAAAAATCTGGCAGAACAGGGGTGTGAATCTGGATTAAGAATGTAGTCAAACAAATGACTTTTGATTTCTTTTATCCAGTTTTAGCTGTGAAAAAATACAGTAGAGAAATAATACAGGGAAGAACAAACAAATATAATTGAAGTTACAGTGAGTTAGTTTGCCCACAATTTCTTGGCTTTTTTCCCCTAACACTGGCCACTCCTCAAATAGCCTTTACTAGTTCCTTCTCATCTCTTTTACTTCTTTTTTTTTTTTTCTTTTACTTCTTTTTTAAAAAACATATTAATAAGGCTGTTAAAGTGAGATATAATATACATACCATAAACTTCACTGGGCTTTCCTGATGGCTTAATTGGTAAAGAATCTGCCTGCAATGCAGAAGACCTGAATTCGATCCCTGGGTCAGGAAGATCCCCTGGAGAAGGGCATGACAACCCACTCCAGTAATCTTGCCTGGAGAATCCCCATGGACCGAGGAGCCTGGTGGGCTACAGTCCATGGGGTGGCAAAATGTCGGACATGACTGAGCGACTAAGCACAAACTTCACATGTTTTAAGTGCACAGCTCAAAGATTTTCAGTAAATTTACCAAGCCACACAACCACACCACTGCCATACAGTTTTAGAACATTTCCATTTCCTCAAAAAGGTCCCTTGTATGTATTTCTTTGACTTGGCAAGGAGCTTAGTCTTTGAACCAGTTGTCTTTATACTCACTTTCTAGATGATCTCATCTGGTCTCTACATTTTAAGTACTAGATATATATATATTAATGAGTCCCAAATCTACATCCCCACTCTGACCCTCTCTCCTGAACTCCAGACTCATCTCCTAAACATCTAATAGGCATCTCAAACTCAGCATGCTCCAAACTGAGTTTTGATCTTTCCCTAAAACTGCTCCTCCCAGTCTTCCCTAACCAGGTAATAGCAATTTTTTATTCCAGTTGCTCAAGCCAAAACCCCTGGAGTCATCTTTGACTCCTGTCTGTCTTTACACCCCAACACCAAATCCATCAAGAAATCCTGTTGACTCTACCTGTAAAACAGAGGCAGAATCCAGCTACTTTCCATACCCAGCCAACTACTACCTGGGTCCAAGCCACCACACCTCTCACCTGGGTTATTGCCAGTAATTCCCTTACTGGTCTCCTGCTCTTGTGCTTACTCCCTGCCTTCTATTCTCCACACAGAAGCCAGAGAAATTCTTTAAAAATTTAAGTTAAAAAAAAAAAATTTAAGTCAGATCGTGTCATGACTCTACTCAAAACTCTACAATGCAGTTATTTTCAGTCCCATCTAGTTTCTTTGTATTTTGTTGCTTGAGGAGAAATGTTGGGGCAAATTATGGCCAAAAGATACCAAAAGACAAAAAAAAAATTTGCTGCCGCTTCTGAAGAGCCAGGAGCAAAAACTGAAAGTTGGGAGCAAAAGCAGGGTATGGTGCATGCCCTCTGCACTGAACACCGCAAGAGGGATGGGCAAAACACCTAAGCTACTCCTCTGCCTGAAACCTGGACACACTCCTACCCCCACCCCGTGTAAGGAACTAGCTCGCCCTCCCTCCGGGAGTGAGCAAGCAAGGGAACTTCTTGTTTGTTCTCCCTACTCCTGCTGTAGCAGGGGCCCCAATAAAGCCTTGTCTGGGGGGAAAAACACTGTAATGACTTCCTACCACACACAAAACAAAAGCCAATATCCTTACAATGGCTTCAGTTCAGTTCAGTTGCTCAGTTGTGTCCAACTCTTTGTGAACCCATGGACTGCAGCAGGCCAGGCTTCCCTGTCCATCACTAACTCCCGAAGCTTACTCAAACTCATGTCCATCGAGTCGATGATGCCCTCCAACCATCTCATCCTCCGTCATCCCCTTCTCCTTCTGCCTTCAGCCTTTCCCAGCATCAGGGTCTTTTCTAGTGAGTCACTTCTTTGCATCAGGTGGCCAAAATATTGGAGTTTCAGATTCAGTATCAGTCCTTCCAATGAATATTCAGGACTGATTTCCTTTAGGATGGACTGGTTGGATCTCCTTGCAGTCCAAGGGTCTCTCAAGAGTCTTCTCCAACACCACAGTTCAAAAGCATCAATTCTTCGGCACTCAGCTTTCTTAGTTGACCCCATAAGTGCTTTGACCTTGACTCCTACTAGTTTCTCCCTTGTTCACTCTGCTTCAGTCTCACTGGCCTCCTTGTTCTTTCTGACACATTTGGTTCAGAATCTTAGCAATGACTGTTCCTTCTGCCTACAAGACTCTTGCCCAGAAAACTGGTGAAATTCTTTATCTCCTATATGCCTTCCCCCAAATCCTACTTCTCAATGAATCCTATCTTCATCACCCTATTTAGTGCTATAAATTCCCTGCCTGCACTCTTAATCCCTCTTACCTTATTCTACTTTTTCTTGTTATATGGAACTTTCCACCCTTTAACTGACAAGCTGCTTCTAAATTTAATATGAAATAGCAAAGGGCCATGAAGAGCCAAATAATGTTGTTAGAGAATGAGAAAGGATATTACACCCACTGAACAGGAAATTTATTATAAAGTTGCAGCCTTTAAAAGGGCCGATCAATGCAAAAGGATGCAGAGATGGAAAAATGAGACCAAGCAAAAAGAATAAAGGGCCCAGAAATAAGTCGACATAGGAACTTGGGATATGACATACTACCATCACAAATCATTGAGAAAGAAAAGGTTATATATTTAATAATTTGTACCAGGACAACTGGCTTTCTAGTTGGAAAAAGATAAAATTAGACCCCTATTTTACATCACACACAAAAGAGATCCCAGACAGATTAAGAAACTAAACAGAAACTCTTAAACCTTAAAAGAAAATACAGGAAAATATGCTTATGACTTCCTGGTAGGAAAAGTTTTTATAAACAAGACAAAAAAACATACAAACCATGAAAATATAGAATTATTTGACTATACTACTATTTAAAAGCATCTGTATAAAAGAAGACACAATAAACCATGTTAAAATGAATGCCAACATCTAAAAGATGATACATATAATTGGGAAAGGACTGGTTTCCACTATTTATATGTATTCTAACTGCAAGTAATAATTTAAAAACAAACAATTTTATGGAAACACTTTTAAGGTTTAAAATAAAATTTAAATGTTGGAATATATAAATGGACAATTAATTCACAGAAAAGGAAATTTATCTGGCCAGTGTACGTATGAAAAGTATTCAACCTTGCTAAATGAATGTGTAATTAAAATGATGATACTCTCCTAGTGGCCCCACAAAATATAAAGTCTGATAACGCAAACTGTAATTCATAAGAATGTAGGAGAAGTGAAGCTGTTGTACTCCCTGACAGTGTGTGACGATTTGGACAATTTGACAATATCCAATAAAGTTGAAAACGCATGGATCGTACTGCACAATCCATCCATTTTTAGAAACTAAGCCAGAGAAACCCGCATACGTACACACAATACTGTGTACAGCGTGTTCATCGCGGCTTTGCCTGTGACTGCAAAAAACAGTGGAAAATAATTTAAATGTCCAGCAGCAAGAGAAGGTATAGATAAGTCGTGATGTAATAAATTTATCAAAACAGTAAATTTCAAAAACATAATGACAATTTTTTAAAAAACTATCTATAAAGCTATATATTTAATGAGTTTTTAACTATGCTAATATTTATAAAAGTAGGAAATACTATTTCTAATATAAATACATCTACATAAAGAGAAAAAATACATATGATTTGCAGTGAATCACAAAAATAGCCATGACTTCCCACCCCTCCTAGAAATCCACTTTTACAGTGTGACTTGACTGCTCCTTCCACCAAGAAGTGAACTCTGTTTTCCTACCCCTTGAATCTCACGTCATCGTGACTCTCATTTTCACCCACAGAATGCAGTAGAAGCGATAGTTTGCCAGTGGCTAAACACACTTCCATTCTACTCTTCCTCTCAGAACCTCCTAGCATCTAGAGAATAAACTTGGTCTAGTCTGCTGAGTGATGAGCTCTCCATGGTGCAGTCAGCCCTGTCACCCTCGGCTACAATCAGCTAACCACTAGACACATGAGTAGAACTGTAATAAGACAAACAAGAACCCATCTGTGTCGGGAGCCGTTATGGGAGGTCCCGCCCGTGACAAGGTCATGAAGAAAATACCGGGCAGGCAAGGCCGTCTAGGATAAGGGACCCTCCAGGTTGGCCTCGGCCTCTACCCTACCCTATATCCTCCCCCCTTTTCTGCTGTTGTTCTTGTTTGCCCTGCTGCGGATTCTTGTGTTGCCTGCCGAGAGCTCTCCTGCTCCTCTTTCACTGGATGAGAACTAACTTAAAACCCTAATTAATAAATCTCCTGGACGCTGGTACTCTATGAAGGAGCCAGGGATGAAGGAAATGCTTCAGTTCAAACCCTTTAGCTGGCATTCTGGCTTGTTTGATAAATGTGTGCTCTCATTGCACAAAATGCTCATGATTGTTCTAAACATCCTAAGTACAGCACGCTAACAAAAGAAGCTATTAAGCATAGGCCCCTTCGCGGGGTGAAAAAAGCTCCACAAATATTATAGCCACAAATGTGCCTAATAGAAAATAGTTTAGATAGAGATTAGCTGGCAACTTCTTGCAGGTAATTAACTTTTAGACTAAGAGCCTGTTTTGTGCCATATCTGCTGTTTTTGCAATCCTTTGCATTTCTGTTCTGTAAAAAATGTAATCCTCTCTAGTTCCCTTGGAGATGACACCTAATAGAAAGAAAATAGATTAACCACAAAAAAGACAGGGTCGGCTACTGAAGTTGCTTAAAGTTGCACCAGGTGCAAACCATAAATTGTCAACAGGCCTGAAAGCCAAAACATATTATACATAGAGATTAACCATTAAAAAGGCCCTAATAGGCACAGAGCACTTTGGGGGGTGAGGAAGCCCTATTAGAAAATACAAAAAATATTGTCTTAAAAGTGGTTATTAGATCAACGTTTGATTGATGTTAATGTGCTGAGGTTGTGCAGTGGACACTATTGTTAATATGGTTAAAGATCTAGTAAAATAAGAGTTTAGCCCTAGTGTAAAAACAATAAGATAATTGTTAATTTTAACCAAGAGCGCTAATCAGGGGCTGCCTCACCAGAGCCACAGAGTCTTTGTGTGTTAAACTTTTTAGATAAATTTAGCTGAGAATTTCTGCAAAAAGACTGACTTTTATGTTAACAGGATTGTATGTCTATTATGTTACAACCTGCTGTACCATGAGACTGCCAACCTTCTGTTTTCTGCTAACCTCAAGGCCAGAAGATAACGTACAAAAAATCTATGGGAAAAGACTCTCATAAACAAAAATATACAGAGCACACCTGGTTTCGTGAAGGACAAGCTGATGTAATGTTAACCTAAGTCTGTATGCTTATCTGCCCCTTAGAAATGTACCAACTTAGGGTATAAAGGTGATGGTGAAAAATAAAGCAACTGCCAGACTCTGCTGCATATTCCTGGTCTGGTCTCTTTCTTTCTCTCTCTCTCTCTCTCCCTAGCAGACTTGGCCCTATCAAGGCCAGTCCTACGTGTCTCTCTCTCGCCGACGCCGTTCATCCTGAGGGTTCCCCTGGATCCTGCCGGGGCTGGACCCTGGCACATCTGAGCTGCCAAATGGCCATAGACACATGAGCAAGCCTAGGTCAGATCAGTCCAGCCCATCTCAGGTCATAGCATCATCCAGCTGACCTATAGACTCATAAGCAATAACAAGGGGTTTTTGTTTTGCATCACTAAGAATTAGGGGTAATTTTTCTGTACAGCAGTAAATATGGGATGCATATGTTATTTTCAGTATAATGACCTCAAAGGAGAGAGGGAAAAGGAGACTATGAAGGGGAGGGAGACACCTTCACCTTTTACACTTACTTTTTTCAGGATTTAGAAGTCCTCAAATCCTGTGATAAATCTGGACAGTGGTAACACAGGGGTCTGTTATATTATTTTTAGAATTAATCTGAAATATTGCCCAACTGGTTTAAAGAGGCATGCTACCATTCTTTACTTTTTTGTCATATGAATATGATAGAACTAGACATGACTAAAAGATCTGGTTCATCATGTGGTTCTCATGTAGACTGGCTACACAGAAATTTGGAAATATTAGATCTAGACTTTTGTAATTGACGTCATGAGCCATTTAACTCAGACTGACCAAATATTATGGTTACACCTCATTCTGTGGTAGCATATAAACAAGAATTAAGAAAAATATCAAACCCTCAATTAATCAGAACTCAAGAAACAAATTTTCTTTCATGGAAAAAGTCTATTTTTAAGAGAAATCAAAAACAAGCTATTATCAAAGATATTCTTTAATTTTTAGACTAAGTCCTGGGGTCGGCGCCAAGTCAAAATAATCTTCACAACTTCAATATTAAGGTAGGAGAACGGCTGTACACTTTTGAGAAATATTTTCATCAAAGACTGAGATAAAATGTGTTTCTAGCTGATCTTCACTGTATCAAAAAATTACTTTAATTGTGCGTCCCATCCAGTGATGCTGCTTTTATTGAACAGAATTATTTTCAGTTTGCTGCAATATAATCCCAAAATTAAAAAAAAAAAAACTCATACTGTATGTATGACCTAGTCCCTTCACTGTTCACCTGAAACTATCACGACATTATTAATTGGCTATACACCAGTACAAGAAAAGGGAACGGAAACCCACTTTAGCATTCTCACCTAGAGAATCCTGTGGACAGAGGAGCCTAGTGGGCTGCTGACTATGGGGTCGCACAGAGTCAGACACAACCGAAGTGACTTAGCAGCAGCAGCAGCAGCATACACAAATACAAAATTAAAAGTTAAAGAGAAAAACTTTAACTTAAATTAGAAGGAAGACCTTTCATGATTTAACTTTGAAATATGAAGTTGAGGCCAAACTTCTGACTTATCACTCTTCCTAATTTGTATACAGCTACTTGGAATGAAAAAAAATCTCATCCTGTGCCATATGAGTGAAGCCAAAACTATCCAAAATTGCAAGGACTCCTCTCCTTTGGAGACAATGAAAGTCTCAGGAGAAGTGAAACTACCATCTTTAAAAAGAACCAGGAGTAATCAAATATTGTGCGGTTTTTGGCCTGTTTTTAAATATGTTGAATTTGGATGTTAAGTGAATATTTTGTGATTCATGAGTTGATATTAAATAAATGATACTTTTACTATTAAAAATAATAAATAAATAACTTACTGCAAGAGGACAAGGGTGTAGGAATTGTAAAAAAAAAAAAAAAATCTGCACAGAACTAGGCCTATCCATAAATACCTAGCCCCAGGGCAACCAGTTGAAAAAGTTTCATTAATCTTTACAAGTTAAAGGATTTCTAAGGAGCCAGTGCCCCTGATTTGGATAGAATCCACTCACCACATTCAAGTTTAATGAAGGACAGAAAGTGAAAGTGAAAGTCACTCAGTCGTATCTGACTCTTGGTGACCCCATGGACTATACTGTCCATGGAATTCTCCAGGCCAGAATACTGGAGTGGGTAGCCTTTCCCTTCTCCAGGGGATCTTCCCAACCCAGGGATCGAACCCAGGTCTCCCACATTGCAGGTGGATTCTTTACCAGCTGAACCACCAGGGAAGCCCAAGGAAGGACAGAGTTTGTACCTAAAACTCTAGGTGAAAACATAAGCAAGCAATGACCAACCTCTCTGCCATTTAGAGCCAGGAGCACAAAGGCTTCCTTTACAGGGGAAATAATGGGAAAAGTGGAACCAACAACATTCTAAGTGGCAAGAGATAAGGAAAGGAAATTTGTGGCCAAAAGACAAGGTCAGAAAAGAGGATTTGGAAGAGTGTTGATCTGAGACAAACAGACAAAGTAGAAAGTGTATGGTCTGAAGTGAGTCAAGTCATATATGAGTCAGGCTGGCAGAATAAGTCAAGTCTACATGGAGTTGAAAATGAATCAATTTCATTTGCAAACAGAGATTACCTGCAAGGCTACCTCATTCATATTTACTTATTTATTACGTATATTAAATGCCCCTTTTTCTTTCTGGTTCTACTGCTGTCCATAAGTGATTATAAATAGTTTGTTGTAAGCTTTTTATGTTTAATTTCTAATAAAGAATGACTGCTGCTGCTGCTAAGTCACTTCAGTCATGTCCGACCCTGTGCAACCCCATAGATGGCAGCCCACCAGGTTCCCCCGTCCCTGGGATTCTCCAGGCAAGAACACTGGAGTGGGTCACCATTTCCTTCTCCAATGTGTGAAAGTGAAAAGTAAAAGTGAAGTCACTCAGTCATGTCCGACTCGTAGCGACCTGATGGACTGCAGCCTACCAGGCTCCTCCATCCATGGAATTTTCCAGGCAAGAGTACTGGAGTGGGGTGCCATTGCCTTCTTCAATGACTATAGAGCTGCAAAAATTGTATAGCTGAAGGTCAATATGGCAAAATAAAGCAAATAGCAAAATCACCTATCTCAATATTTGAGTAAACAAAAATCAAAAACATTTATCAATAATATTTAAAATTTAAAAAGTGCTTAGTATGTACCAGGAATTATTCTTAGAACTTTATACATATTATCTTATTTAATAACATAATACATTTATGAAAAAATACTATTATTATCCCATTTTATAGATGTAGAAACTGAAGTACAGATTGTAACTAGTAATTGGTAGGCCTCAGATATGATCACAAGCAGTCTAAATCCAGAGCTTGTGTCTTTAACCACCATAATATTCTCTCATAAACAGACCAAATAGGCGAACAAGCAATGTGAAGAGCAAGAAGAAAAGAAGTCCTCAGTTGCTACTCAAGGAAAGAATCTAAGTTTATGCCATAAACTTTGAAAAGAGGCATCTAAAAAAAATAAGAAAGAAATAAAAAGGATTGAGAATATGTACTAATCCTATTCCCACTTACCAGAAACAACACTGAATTAACATTTTGAATCAAACAAATCCAGAAAATTATTGCTCACACCCCCACAAAGAAAGTTGGTGATTAGTGAAACAAAGGAGTGCACAGACAATGTCAGGAGGAGGTAACATTCCTGACTTTAGCATTTTCCAGGGCTCTGTGGAAAAGGGGAAATTGAATTAAAGCCTGAGACAATATGTTCAAAAATAAAATACATTCCTAATGAGTCTGCTCTTTATTATAGAATATTTAACACAATCTTATATTAGAGCACAGAGCTCAGGTCTTCCAATAAAGACTGCATGTAGCTCCCATCTCAATATGCAGCTTATAAACCATATTCGATGGAAGCAAAACAAATCTCAGATAAGATGGCAAGTGTCCAGAAGAACTTACTTACATCAGAGCAAATTGAAGTTCAGTTCACATTAAAAATGAATGAGATAAAAATGAATCACATTGCAATGGCCAATACACTAACACATAGAGGATGAAACAATAAAATAAGATGAAAGAAGATCTTGCAGGGTTAAGAAAACTAATTGAGCATCAAAACTACAACCATAGTGTATAGGGGCTCTATAAACTATGATCCCTGGAACAAATCCAGGACACCACTTAGTTTTATAAAATGTTACTGGCACACAGTTACATCCATTCATTTATGTATTATCTGTAGTTGCTTTTGCACGGTAACAGCAAAGCTGAGTAGTCACAACAAATCCATGTGGCCCAAAAGCCCCAAATATTTACCAAGGGGGGCCAATACCTGCTCGAGAAAATTGATCCGTTACAAACAAGCTGGCCCTCCTGTCCTGGGCTCTCCTACACCCCCCTCTGCGCTGCTGTTTCCTGTTTCACCTTGAAATTGAATGTGTACTGCCGTAAATGCTGTGTGAGCTGATGGATCACACTTTCAACCACATTATTACATGCCTTGAAAAATGTACACTTCTTACCCTCAGTTTAAGCCACGCATCTTTGATAATATACAATCATATAACTGCTAACATTTATTTAGCACTTTATGCTAGGTACTACTGCGTTTTTATAAGAATACAGAAAAATTGGTAAAGGTGATATATAAATAAATAACTTTTAGGCAGTATTACATTAGTGGAAAATACTTCCCTGTTGCTTAACAATTCTTCATAGATCAATATAAAAATTAAAAAATGAGGAAGGAGAAAAATCAAGCTCAAAGTTTACAACAGTTTATTCTACTTTTATAAACAATTTTTACTGAAAGCATCTTTGTAGTAAATAGTTGAGATTTGTTTACTTTATTAATTTTCAGAAAACATATCAGTCTGCAACCTTGATTATTGAGGATTTATAATTATTTCAAACAGTTACAAAGTACAGTACAAAATTACGTGCTACAATTTTAACCTTGGAGCTTTCCAGGTGGCTCACTGGTAAAGAATCCACTTGCCACTGGAGGAGACGCAGGTTTGATCCCTGGGTCAGGAAGAGCCCCTGGAGAGGGAAATGGCAACCCACTCCAGTATTCTTCCCTGAAAAATCTCATGAACAGTGAAACCTGGCTCCACTACAGTCCATGGGGTTGTGAAGAGTCGGACATGACTTGGTGACTAAGCACAGCACGGCAGCACTTCACCCTTGGCTAGGAATAAAGAGAAAGCACATTTTATCCTCACTAGCCATTGAACTGAAATTTATAACGTTGAGGAAAATACCCTAACTTGCTACCAACTCCTCAACTCCCAAATGAAAGCTTCCACAGTTCCTGTGGGTGTTTCTTATTATTGAGCAGATGTTAAGTTTACTTATTAGAAAATAATTATAAAGTCTTGTATAAAAAGATTCTTCTCATCTGCAAACTCTGATCATGTGATTGTTGCCCGAAGTATTTTTGAGAATCCTAGGATAGCATCCAGGATCACAGAAAATTGCCAAAATCAATTAGCAATGTCTGTTATGGGCATGCATGATTTGGTCCATACTGTATGTTCATCATTTCTGACAGTATGAAAAGGAAAAGGACTGATTTTGGAATATTGGGTATTGATATTCAAGGAACAGGGGAAAGAAGAGGAGCAGCAGAAAACTTTCAATGGCATCATCATGGACGCTAAAAAGAAAAATAGGTCTAGGAAGATAGACAATAGACATATTCCTTGAGATAGGTACATTCCTTGAGAAAGGAAATTTGACAAATTGTAATTCACTGGAGACTTTGCTTCAAGTGATTTCAGCAGAATGATGGAGAAACTTAAGCACAGAGACTAAGGAAATAAGGAAATGGATACAATCTACATGTTTCTAAAAATCTAAGATTCCTCACACTTCACTCCTCTCCCTAATATATAATAATGCATGTTTGGTTCTGGGATTATTTCTTTGTTCACAATTATGCATCCTGAAATCACTTCTGGTTATGTCCTTCTAGTATATCCAAATTGCCATTATACTGTTTTTCTCTGTAAACACAGCTAATTCTGGGAGCCTGTCTTGCATTATTCTGAAGACATCTCTTACAACTACATTTCCTTTTCAGCTAAATTAATTACTTTTACTAGTGTTAAAAAGATTTCCTGTTTCAATAATGTGAAACAAGCTATTATTAAACAATATTTACAACTCCAAGGGTATCAGATTAACATTCATAATGGTTCTCTTCAATTAAAGCTCAATAATGAGTTTTGGTTCTTCAATATCTAATGTATTAATCAATACTTTGGGTTTTCAAAAATCTATTTAGAATATGTAAAATCCTGAAGTACTTCACCTAAGTCATACTGCAGTGGAAAAGGGGAAAAAAATGTGATTTCTCCATGTGAATGTTCACTAAAAATGTAGATAATCTTATACTCAATTTATGAGTCACATAAAGACATAATGGAATGAATACAACCAGATCCAGGGGCACATCCATGCTCCAGTGTGCCACACCTCACTGGTTAAAACCTGGAAATACCAGTGTTTCCACTCACACATCAAGGCTTGTTCTAGGGAAATAAATGAACACAGTGTTTCAGACAAATATGATTTTACCACACACTTATATATTTGAAAGAAACAATCATATCAGGAGTCAGAGAAATGGAAAGAAGCCGAGTTGAGGAGAAATAAACCAGGAACAGAGCTGAGAGTCCTGACCCAGAATCAGTTCTCTACTCTGAAATTGATGAAAACAACTGACCTGCCAGGGTCATAGTTTTCACATCTAAAAAATGAGAAAATAGAGGTTGAAAATCTTCAAGGTTCTCTCCTGTCCAAACACCTGATGGTCTTGTGAGTCTACAATGATTAGGGAAGCACACTAAGCTATCAAGAGAAAACAGAACACAGAAGATCAGCTTCAAACTCAGGAAAAAGAAGAACCCCCATTTTAAAGATTAGGTTTATAGTTAGGCCATTTAAGGGAAACTGGCATATAAATTCACATAGGAACAAATACTGATCTGTCCTCTGTGCATTTTTTAAACTGCAGGTGTATTATGAAGGTAAGTTAAAATGTTCCTGTATAATCAAATCATCTGTGTATAAGTAAGGATGAAGGAAATGCCAATCTGTTACATCATGAGTCATTAAGTGATTTAAGCTATGTCAATAGCTTGTGTAACAAGAAAAAAAAAATCCACTGTTATTAAACAACAGGGAAAGATTTGTATCACATAATTTAAAAGTCAGAATGAAAGCCTTGTTGTGGCCCATATTATAGACTACCAGTTCATTATTCCCTGAGCACACCTCTCTGAAATAAGATTACTAGCAATATTTTTTCCTTTTATTTTTATGTCTAGTAAATATTAAGTCTTCATGTTTAGGGCAGTTCTTAAATCCAGGCCAGTCTAAAACATAGCAAAAATTTCCATTCTGTCAAGCTAGTCATTATTCATTGTCCAACTGAATCTTAAAAGAAATTTATCTTTTAGCTTCATCCTCAATAACCAGTTAAGAAGGTTAATCATATACAAGATGTAAGGTCAAATTACTTTTTTTCTTTTAGAATCACCATGTGAAATCCATTTCTGAACACATGTATCAGGTTGTAGTCTGCACTTACCAAAATGTTAAAAGAGTACCTCATCATATTTGCCATTTAAGTAACAATCATTCATTCAATTTTTACTATGTTCCAATTGTACCAAACATTTTATGTAAATTATCTCATTTAACCCTCACAATAATTTAGGGGGTAACTATCATTATCCTCATTTTACAGTTGTGTTTGACTCTTTGTGACCCCATGGATTGTAACCCACCAGGCTCTTCCATCCATGGGATTTCCCAAGCAAGAATACTGGAGTGGGTTGCCGTTTCCTTCTCCAGGAAGGAATTCAAACCAGGGATTGAACCCAGGTCTTCCACACTGCAAGCAGACTCTTTACTATCTGAGCCACTAGGGAAGCCCAAGAGAACTATATTGAAGGAAATGAGATGTTAAAGTGTCAAAGCCAAGCTTTGAAGTCACTTCTCTTAACTTGTGTGGGAGCAGAAGGGTGACAGATGGAAGGTGATGGAAGGTAGTTATTAAATTCAGGAGAATAAGAACTTGCTTGTTCTAGTAAAATCAGGAAAATGAAATTCTACTTACTTGGTGGTGCTTTGGAATATCCATCAGGCACTCAATAAAACAGTGACTGATAGCTGATTGACCAAACCTGGCATTCAATAGGATTATTATCAAAGATGAGGTGAGTTTGGTTGTGATAGCAATTGTGTTAAGTAAGCAGAAAAGATGTTATTATCCTCATTTTACAAAAGACCAAACAGACGGCTCAATTGGTAAGTAATTTACAGAAGGCCATGCAGCCTGTAAGGAATGAAGGGCGGACATACAGGACTTCCAGAACCAAATGCAGTGTTGTTTCCACAGTGTCACACAACATCTCCAAAGATGAGGCTTTGTTTAATTCAGGGAGGGCTCTACCCACTTCTCTTGTGGCTCATCTTGACTGTCCTGGGCTTTCCCCTATTTCCAAATAGTCTGTTAAATTATATATTTGTGACTAGATGCAACACCACTCTACTGTCTGGAGGAGATGAACTGAACGCTCCCACCCACAGACCTTGGAAATAACAAAGTGTTTATACACGATGAGGTAGTCATGTTATTAGAGCTTCAATAAGACAGAAAGAGCCAATCACTCACCGTGAGCCCTTGGAGCTTACAGCAGGCTTCACATTTGTAAAGAACATTGTAAATGTTTGCTTAATTAAGTGATTGAATAAACACAAGCATAGGGACCACTCTCGTCTAACCAGTGGTCTCCAGATTAGGCAGTATGAATCCCAAGGATTATACCATATGATCCACTAGGATATGAAAAGAAATAATAAAATTTATACAGAAAGTTTTTATATCATTTTTTTTAAAATGTCTATGTTGCCTTATAATGTATAGGCTATTTACAATAGTGGTATATGTAAAAATTTACAAATTAAGGTGCAAGTATGAGCATACAAACATTAGGATTACATTATACAAAAGATTTTATTGATGGGGATACATAATTTTGTAAAAGTTGGAAACTTCTGGTCGAGATCAATTCAGTTGTTTTGCCTTCTGTGAGCCCCACAAGAGTTTCAAAACATGTTTTCCTGTGGTTCTCAAATCTGAGTGGGCACAGGAATCACTTGGGTGGCTTGGTTAAAAAAAAAAAAAAAGCCACATTACATGGTTCCAACCCCAGATATACTGACGTAGTAGACCTGTGGCAGGATCCAAGAATCTGTATTTTTAACAAACAACCAGGTAATTCTACAACAAGAGGCCTCAGGGGAAGCACTATGCCACACGGCTGTGGTGAACTGAGGCATTCTCCCCTTCTCCCCCCATCGCTTATCAGATACCCTGATATAGTTTTGAGAACCAAAGGAATAAAGGTTCTCCTAGGTTCTCCAAGCCTATTGGTTATGAGCTTAATGCCTTGAATAAAAAAATATGATGGTAATAATTATAAAATCAGCTACCATTTACTGAGCATTCACTCAGTTTAGATATTTCTAATCACCATAATCCTACAAGGTTGCTATCATCAGCCTCATTTGGCAAAAGAGGAAATAGGCCTTGCTAACAACATTAAGCCAGTTACCCAAGATGTTCCATTACTTTTTCAAAAACCTTTAAGGCTCAGAAGAAGCTTTACAATTTTCCAACAACCCATTGTCCAACAACTCATGCGTGGGAGAAATGGGTTTAAAATCTTGATCTCTGTTTACATTCAGATTCACATGAATCAAGGTTGCTAAGAATGGTAGTTCTGGTTTCCTCATTGCCAGCCACTACTTTGTTCACAATGAACTCAGGAAGTCCAGAGATGGCTTTTCTATACTCTACAAAATATTCTACCCACGTGTGTGCGTGCTAAGTTGCTTCAGTCATATCCGACTCTGTGCAACCCTATGGATAGTAGCCCACCAGACTCTTCTGTCCATGGGATTCTCCAGGCAAGAATACTACAGTGGACTGCCATGCCGTCCTCCAGAGAGGATCTTCCCGACCCAGGGATCGAACCCACGTTTCCTGTGGCTCCTGCATTGCAAGGAGATTCTTCACTGCTGAGTCACTAGGAAGTTCTATTCTAGCACAAAGGTTAATTAAAGAAAATGACTCAAATACAAATGCTCTGAAATATTTATGTAAAATTACCCGTCTCATGCCCTCAACTACCATCTTTGAAATGGAAGGTTTGGGCTAACCATGTACTCAAATCTGTCTATTCCAAATATTAGAAAAGGATAATTTACCACTGCTTTCAGCAATATAGGAGTCATTTATTTAAAAGACTTCTTGGGGGACTTCCCTGGTGATCCAGTGGTTAAGAATCCTTCTGTCAGTGCAGGGGACACCACAGGTTCCATCCCTGATCAGGGAACTAAGATCCCATGTGCTGCAGGGCAACTAGAGAGCCTGGGCCGCAACTACTGAGCCTTCATCCTCTAGAGCCCATGCTGCATAGCAAGAGAAAGCCCACAAGATGCAACAAAGACCCAAGGCAGCCAAAATATAAATAAATATATAAATAAATAAAAGACTCCTCTGGGTCTCAGTGCCAGACCTTCCACATCTTCTGACGTGGACTCATCTGCTTCCCATGTTAAAGCAACTTAGTCACTCTTGTGAAATCCACACTACCCTCAACTATTGTGGCTTTAAGGCATGAAGAAATGAAGTAAATTAGTACTACCAAGATCATGTGAACTCAAAAATCCATTTCCAAAAGCAATGTTAATTACAGTCCTATGATCACTTACTTTGAAGGAAGCTGTCTTGTTATGTCACTCAAGAAGGCCCACTGACAGGTTGAAGGCAAAAGGTAAGGAACTGAGGCCTCCAGCCAACTGCCATGTGAATGAGCTACCTTGAGCCAGTGATGCACCATCCTGGAGGTAAACCCTTAAGCCCCAGTCAAGCCTTCAGATGACTGCTGCCCTTGAAGACACTGCAACTGCAACCACATGAGAGAACCTAAGTCAAAACCATCCAGCTAAGCCACTCCCAGATTTCTGACCCTCAGAAATTATGTATGATATTTGTGCTTTTAAGCTTAACACCACACACACACACACACACACACACACACACACCAGCAGTAACACTCTTAGGACTTGCCTCTGAAAGAGAATGCCCAAATCACTCTCTTAGAGATTTGTCCTGGAAGGGAATCTGGCCTGAACACCAAAACAATATTTTATAATTCTGTTTTGTTGCTTCCTGTTCCTATATAATCAACCCCCAAATAGTTATCAAGAATTAACATACCCCAGGACTTCCCTTGGACTGCAAGGAGATCCAATCAGTCCATCCTAAAGGAAATCAGTCCTGAATATTCATTGGAAGGACTGATGCTGAAGCTGAAACTCCAATACTTTGGTCACCTGATGCGAAGAACTGACTCATTGAAAAAGACCCTGATGCTGGGAAAGATTGAAGGCAGGAGGAAAAGTGGATGACAGAAGATGAGATAGTTGGATGGCATCACCTACTGGATGGACATGAGTTTGAGTAAACACTGGGAATTGGTGATGGACAGGGAGGCCTGGCATACCTCCCCATGTCAGTCCATGGGGTTGCAAAGAGTTTGACATGACCAAGCAACTGAACTGACTGACTGACTGAGGACTTCCCTGGTGGTCCACTGGTTAAGAATCTGCCTGCCAATGCAGGGGAACTCAGGTTCGATTTCTGGTCCAGGAAGATACCACATGCCAAGGGGCAAATAAGCCTAAGAGCCACAACTACTGAAGCCCGCATACCATAGAGCCAATGCTCTGGAACAGAAGCCCGCGTACAGCTAGAGAGGAGCCTCCACTCACTGAAACTAGAGAAAGCCCATGCATAGCAATGAAGACCCAGTGCAGCCAAAAATAAATAAATAGATAAATTTTTAAATGTTGTAATAATTAAAAAAAAGAATTAAAATACTTCTCCCTTCTTACGGCATTCCTGGATCTAATCAGGAGGGGTATGGCCAGTGCTGGGGCAGCTGTGGGTCTGGTCTGTAGCCATAAACTCATGCAGTGTTGGCCTCTCACACTGACCAGGGTCATTCTCACTCTGAACTATTCACCAAGCTTGTGTTTAAGTGGTCTATAGCTATATGCAACCTACCCACAATAAAGACAGTGTGAGCACCAACCAACCTCCAAGCTCGAGGAGCTTCTTAGAGTCTGCAAGAAACACAGGTTGGCCTTTGTGGTCTTTTGGTGTGACATTCAAGCTACTGGGCCATTGTCTCTATTTTAATCTACTGAGATTCCCAGGAATTAGCAGAAACAGGTGTCAAAGATATACTATGTATTTTGTATTGTCCCAGATGGTAGCAAGGATAATTCTAATTATTCAAACAAGGAATCTGTGGTTCTTTGGACCCTAATGACATCTTTTTGTGACCGTAAATATGACCAGTAAGTTCTTTGGCTGGGGCATCATGCCACTGTAGTAAGATAAAGATCAGCCTTGTTTTTTACTTGCTCGTGTGGGCCTCGGGGCATATTCTCACCTGCAGAGTTCATTCTCCGACTTCAAAGAGAATTCTGTTCTGAAGAAGTGATGTATTTAGAACTGAATGAAACTGAACAATGCCAGTAGATTAACGATGGTTAGAAAGACTTCTTTTAAACTTCCTTGTCTATGTTTTGCAAATCATAGGTTTTTAGTTTGAAATGTGTACCTTGCACATGAAATGGCCCAGATACAATACAGTAATCTTCTTGATAGTGGATTTGCCTTTTTCCATTTCACTGTCCTTCACTGAATGCAATTTGCATTGAGTTTCAACAATATGAGCATTTAGGGATTCATTGTTTTTTTAATTTCATAAACAAAATGCAGAGTTTGAAATAACTTCTGTTGTTTTAGATTTTAATGGGGTTTTTTTGTGCCATGAAACTTCCTTAATTGCTAGAACTGGATCTTACAGGAGCCATGTTGCCCTCCCTTATCATGTCACTGACACCCATCTACACCATTCCAAGAGCTTCCTAGGTGGCTCAGTGGTAGAGAATTTGCCTGCCAATGCAGGAGACTTGGGTTTGATCCCTTGATCAGGAAGACCCTCTGGAGAAGGAAATGGCAACCCACTTCAGTATTCTTGCCTGGGAAATCCCATGAACAGAGGAGCTTGATGGGTTGCAGCCCATGGAGTTGCAAAGAATCAGACAAGACTTAGCAACTAAATAGCAACAGCACCATTTCGAACAGATGCAGGTTGAACCATTCTACCACTAGCTTAGCTATGGGATGCTGGGCCTCAATTTCCCCAACTTTGTATTGGAAGTTCTGGACTACATGGTGTTAAAGCTGCTTTCCTATGATAATACATTTTTTTTTTAATTTAAGAAAAACTTGTGAAAATTAACCTTTATATTTAGTTATAAAACTTAGGTAGAATAAAAATAGTCTGGCCCAAGATACTTGCCAATAACCTTTCAACATTTCCTTTAATTAGTTGTGGCCTTTCAGAGAAGTCAACCTCTTCCTTCACCCTCTGGATCGCCCACTTTCTAAATGTCTTCCTTGGTTGAACAAATTTTAGATAGGCAGTTGAAAAAAAGAACACTACAGTACTGTAATCAGTATACTATGCTAGTTTCTAATCTGGCTGAGGCCATCAGATGTGGACTGTGGGGAGAGCAAACGTGATAACTGGATGTACATAGCCATTTGCTGTTCATCAAATATCTTCTCCCTCCTTTGAAAATGTGACACTGTGAATCCTATTCCAGTCCATTGTCCTGATCATCAGAGGCCACAAACTGACCATCTACAGTCTTTCTGTGGCTTACAGAGATATCTTCTTTATCCTCCACATTCTGGAATGGCCAACCATCCCAGTTTGCCCGGGACTCTCTGTTTTAGCAGTGAAAGAACACCTTGGTCCTGGACCAACCAAGATGACTGATCACTCTATTAAAAATATTGGTGCAAGAGTTTTTTGTTCTTTTTTTTCCTTAATTTTGAATTAGTTGCCAAGATTTAAATGTCAGGTGATTTCACAGAAAAATCCATATATCTGGCTTCTCTTTAAAAAATGAAATATCTGGCACCACCAGGTCCTCTTTCACGGCAACCATCAGTAGAAGCTGAATAACTACTGCTGCAATACACAAGATGTGTTACTTCCAGGGTCCCACTGCCCGGCCACTCCAAACTATTCCCCCAGAGTGAGGTGAACACCAGACCTTCATCAAAACCCTCAGGCTGTTGTTTTTCATATGGTAAAGTGGAAAATGAAATACTTCCTATATCTATATCTCAATCAGAAGGAACAAAAAATGAAAGATCTACCAATAGGAGAAAACATATTTTTGTGTGTGGAAGTGAAAAATATTCCTACCTGTTAATAGATCTGGCCTTCCACATGTGGTACACAACCTACTGGCCCCTCCAGGCACTGAAGTCCTGACACACACAATGGATTCTGTCATTTATATTATAGCTGATGGCTGGTGATGTTAGCAGTATTTTCACTTAAGAACTTGGCAGTGCTGGCCAAGGTGCTCAAACTACTAGGAAACATTATTAAACTGTGTCTTAAATGCTTGATCCTTCCTGACAGGAACTCAATTTCTGTCATTGCTTCTGCCTCATGTAAAAATCAGATAACCCTTATTTTCCTCACCAGGGATTTCTTGAGTTTCAGCTTCTCTAATTAATTTTTGTGCTTCATTAATCTTGAAGTCATCAAGGCTCTAAGCAAACACATATAACCTAGGGCTGGTAATTCATTTTAATATTGTTTCACAAGGGAATATTTATAAAATGCCATCTCTTACATTTAAAAAAAAAATTGGCAAACTTTACATTCTTGTCTGTGTTTCAGGAAGTTAATTCTCATCTATAAATCACAAATAAGCAACCGACCGGAGGGAGCAGAAATTCTCAGCTCCATACAGGCAGGGATGATGCCCTTTTTTGAACTCATTATTTTAATTTCAGAAACCAGTACATGCCTAGTCCATAGTGAGCCCTTGCGTAGCATTAACTGAATACATGAGTGACTGAATAAATTAATGTTGCTGGAGAAAGAGTAAGTTTTGAAGTGAAGAGGATATGAGGTCAAATCTCAATTTCCAATCCCAGCTTTGCCTCTCCCAGGCAATTTCTCTGAGCCTCAGTGCCCACATCAGTGCAGCAGAAATTTCTATGCCCTGTAGGGAAGCTATGAGGATTAAAAGAGAGAGTGTTCCAGGCCTAGCACACAGAAAGTTTGCAATAAAGAGCAGCTATTTAAAAAGTCCTTTGCAAGAGATATTGGAGAGAAAGAATGGAAGAAATCCTTAAGCTATTTTAAGCATGAAGCACTTCAAAGGGAGAATTTAAAAGTTGCAGACAGTTTCATGTTTCCTAAATTTGATAAAATACTATTCTTACAATTACATTTTTAAATTGTGTTTAGGTTTGTCTATATCTCAATATTTTTAGTTGAGCAGAGGCTCCCCAATTATCATTTCATCCAGATTCTATAGTTTGATTTTTATTGTGTAAAAGAGATAAACCAACAGCATGTGTAATTGCAACAATTAAATATTTAAAAGCATGCAAATGTAAGGTTAAGAATAGAAAGACTGGATTTTATCTTTACAAAAAAACTGAATTAAGTTATATATATACTGCGCTATGTGATCTGATGTAAATGTTGACAGTATATTTTATAAAAATAGATTCATTCAAATAAATGACCTTTGATAGATTTCAAACAATAAAAATGAAATCTAGTAATGAATTTCTTTCTTAGCCAGCACAAATCTGAGATTCTATCCTTTTAATGAGTCTTTCCAAAGATTTGAGTTTGACCACCATCCTAAGTTGAAAATAAAATGTCCATGACCAGTTGTGAAAAACAGTGCTCACCGGATGGATCTCCCACTTTTCTTGTAGAGCTAGAAGGTACAAACAGTTCCACTCTGCAGGGGAGCTCAGATCATGGCTTTATTGAGCTTGGTTTGTCTGAAATGCTCTTCATCACATGTTGCTGCATCTTTGAGAAAACGTAATCATTTCCTGAAATTGTATGAACACTACTCATTGGTACTCTGTATAAGAGACTCTTGACTATTTCACTTGTATTTAGGATGACCAGTTTGCCTTTCAGATATGAAGTTGAAGACTCTTTTTTTTTTTTTCACCTATTTCCCCATCCTTATTCCCACACCTGCATATGGTAAACTGGCCTTCCACATTCATTCTAATCTCCTTGCAATGGGCCTTCCTGAGCTGCAGACACTGGAACACTAAGAGCCACAGCTCCCAGACCTCCTAGAAACCAGGATTTTATTTAAATTAGTTGCATTAATCAGAAGTACAGCCATGAGAACTGGAAGTTCAAGTTTGCTGGTGGGCAAGCTTCGACGTTTTGCTCTTTCTGCTGGAAACACTGGAGGGGTGGTACCTGGTTTTTCTGGGGCAGTGCTAGCTCTCTGATACTGACAGAGCTGGTCTCAGTCTCAGAGCCAGTGGTTGGCACCTCGGCTTCCGTTCAGCTAGAGATTTCCCGATTGAAGAGCAGTCCCTCCTTCAGTAAGGACAGTCATTGTGTGGCTTTCATGGTTGTCCGTGAAAGCTCAACATGGAGGCTATTTCTTCAGCCTTCTCAGTGATTCTGTGAGCCACAGAATTAAAGCTGTAATTAACCCCTTTCAGCGTAAGCTAGCTAAAGTGGATCCTCTTCTTTGCAACCGAACCCTGACAGATATAACCGTTCATTCCTAGCCATTGAAATCTCTTCCACTCTGAAATCGACTACTAGGAGGTAGGCTTATTTGTTCAGTCAGTACATAGATGATGTGTCTGGAACTGTTCTAGACTGTGGAGATACCATGATAAATAAACATATTAAATATAAGGTCGAATGCTCAAACAGTCATTTAAGGAAGAAAGACAGATATTCACCATGTGAAAAATAAGCTTATGTCAGAGATACATGTAATGAAGAAACGAAAGCAGAGTAAATGATAGTAACTCTGGCAAGCGGTGGAGGTGGGAGGAGGGTGGCGGAGGGGGTCTCATACTGGATAGTGTGATCAGGAAGGAAGACCTCTTTGACATTTAAGTAGAGACCTAAGTAACAAGCAGGGATCCACCATGCGATGACCTGTGAATAGAGCCTTCCAGAACAGGCGCTAAAAGAAAAAGGCAGAAAGGTGAGAATGAGCTCAGGACGTACAAGAGAAAGATAAAAGGCCTGTGTGACTGGAGCTTAATGAGCTCAGAGGCAAAAGGGAGGAGTCCATTTCATCTATTCACTCGCTCATTAAATATTTGTTGAGCATCTACTATGCACTAGGCTCAGTTCTGGGTGGTTGCATTATAGCAGTGAACAATAAGAGACAAAACTTCCAAAAAAAAAAAGAGAGAGAGAGAGAGACAAAACTTCCTGTTCTCTAGTAGTAGGGAGGAGAGGAACACTAAACAAATAACTAGGTAAAACACATATTATATTAGATCGTGGCTCTCCATCAGGAATTATTTTGCCCCTTGGGAGATGTTTGGTAACACCTGGAGTTACTTCTGGTTGTCACCGCTGGGGAGGAGGAAGTAGGTTGCTAGTATTTGGTGGGTAGAAGGTAGCACCATCCCTATGTTGCTAAACATCCTGCACGGCACAGGGCAATCCCCTAAAGAAAGAGTTAATCCAAAATGTCAGCAATGCCGAAGTTGAGAAACCTTGTATTAGATGATGAGAGTTACAGAGGAAAAACAAAGAAAGATGAAAGGGAATCCCAGGTGCGGGGCATCAGAGGGTGAGGAGTGGTTCAGGCAAGGATGCAGTAGGAATATGAACATTTGAACAAAAACCTGAAAGAGGCAAGGCAATCAGCAGCCATGTGGTATTTACAGGAAGAACATAGAAAGACAGGGAATACCAAGTACAAAGGCCTTAGTAATGAACATGTTTGCAAGACCCAGGAGAGCAAGGAGAACCAAGTGGCAAGGGCAGAGTGAGCAAAAAGGAGAGGAGCAGAGATGAAAATAAAAAGGTCACAGGGGCTGTGAGTTTTGGCTTGTGCTCTGAGTGATTAGGAATCAATTACTAATTCAGATTAATTAAAAAAGTTTGGTCAGACATGATTTCTGACTTCACTTTTAAAGGGGTCACTCTGGCTGCTGTTTGGGAAATGATCCATAAGAGGATGAGGACAGAAAGCAGGGAGACCAATTAAGTGGCATTTAAGTGGATGGTGAGAGGAAGTGAGGTGGTGAGGATGATAATCGAGTTTTTGGAAGAAGTGAAAAGTGTGAGTTGCTGTGCATGGAGATGGGGAGAGTGATGGGAGAAGCAGATTGGAAGGCAGCAGAGATCAGGCATTCCATGTGGGACATGCTGAGTTTGAGATACCTACTAGAAATCCAAATGGAGATATCACAGACTGCAGAATGTGAGTTTGGAGGTTTAGGAGAAAAGTCTGAGCTGAATGTGTAAATCTATGAGTCAATAGTAGATGATATCTAAAGCCATAGGTGTAAAACTCACTAAGGAACTCTATCTAAGGACTGGAAAGCTAAGTAGGGTGGGTCCAGAGGTGTGCAGAATGTTTATCAAAATGCTTAAATTATATGGTCAAATATTTTGCTAGAAAAGATCAGCTATAACTATAAACTGGAAACCTGCTCCTAAAATGCTGTTTACCCTTCATATATACATCTTTCACATTAATTCTCGAGAGTGGATAATTATTACTACAAAGTCCTTAAGGAAAGGTAAAAAAATAAAATATTTAAAGCAACAGTATCATGGATTACTGAGATTGCCTAAAGAATTCCAAAATTGGATCATAAAAATCATCTAACCTGACTTCAAAACAGTAGAGATGACAAAATCGAAGCCCCCACATGGCCAAGTCACAGACTAGTGGGACTTTAGAGTGTAATTTGCCCAAAGTCACATGACTAATCAGGAGCAAAGCCAGAATAGGAAGCTTAATCTCCTATTTCTTATTCCGATGCTCTTTTCACTGTATCACGTTGAGAAGTCAACTCAAAACAAACAAACAAAAAAACCCTTATGAGATAATGATTTCAGCTGGGGGAGAAATCTGATCTGTGTACAAATATTTGATATCCACAAAGCTCACCCAATAGACAGCTTGTAGCATAAAGCAATGCACCTCTGTGTCTGGAGAAGAATAAGAATCCATCCTATGTACTAAATACAAGGATGAAACATCAAGGGAAGGTAAAATAAGCCCTCTGGCAACAGACCCTGTTACTCCAGCAGCTGGAGGAAGGTAAGGATGTGAGTCAACACAGGGGTGTAGCTTGGTTAGCCCAAGATTTTTGTCCTTACCCTGTAATAAACAAGCAACACTGAGAAAGCCACTATGTATCCCTGGTGGAATATCCCATGGGTGGTGGTGGTGCAACAGTAAGAGGGAAAGTGATTCTGTGCTTGGCCTGGAGAGAACAAGAAAGAATCTTCTTTCGATCCTTGTCCCAAAGCACACTCACAAATATACGCATTTATTTCTGTGGAATGAAGAATTGCTAGGGCTCCAGTAAACAAAGGAACAGAAACATCAGAAGGGGAAGCGATCTGGCCCTGTCATCCTGTGAGTCAGTGGTGGGAAGAGGCTGCATTCTAGTCTGTGGTTTAGCCTCTGCCCATATCCCTCCTCCGTGTCTGGTAAGCAAACCCAGAGCGACAGAGCAGATCTGGGTGACAGAGAAGATCTGGGTCCGGACTAGCCCACGGTAGGGGGAGATGAACAAGGGAACTTAGATTCAGTCTGTAGTAACCTACACAGTGCATCCAGGAATTGCAAATCAAAGCACCTCAGCCTTCAAACCTCTGCTGTTCAGGTTTGCCAAGGTTTTTGAAAACTCTTAGCATTTGTATTCTACAGGACAAAATCTGGGTTGCTTACCTTTTTGTTCTTTTTAAAATTTCTAAATAAAAATACCTTTAAAATTTTCTCCTTTGGTATTTTTTTTCAAAGTGGGTATGGTTTAAGATTGCTTTCTGGAACTCCATTTACTTCCTTTATTCTATTTAGTATAAGATTATTCTCGGGACAGGAAATATGGTTTAGTAGGAACATTCTGTGAAAAAGGAGAACTACTAATCTCATCTTTGAAAAATCATAGAGTACAATAATCTAAATTCTCACAGCAAGTCCCTTAATGGAAAGTTCCCTACTAGTGCCTTCTGGACAGGAGGGGCTTTAAGCAAGTGACCTGAATCCTACTGAATTATTTTCCCACATGATAGAACTTTGCTTATTTTTTAGGCCATTCTTGGAAAAGTCTTTCCAAATTCTACTCACAATATATGGTCAAGCTCACAACCTATTTCTTTCCTGAAATTTCTCTGATTGTTCCTCCCAGGCAGTGTGTGTGTGTGTGTGTGTGTGTGGTATTTACATTCCTCTATTAGACTGAAATGTCATTAAAAGACAACCCAGGATTCTACTCTATCACTCAATCCTATGTTCTCTCTATGGCACCCAACATGGTACTTTTGTATAAAAATAGAGAAATCTCAAATAATTACCACTAGAAATAAAAGGTGACTTGGCAAACATGCCAAAGGGGCTCTTCCTAGAAGATTATAAACAAGAGTGTGTATGTTAGTTGCTCAGTCGAGTCTGACTCTTTGCGACTCCATGGACTGTAGCCCACCAGGCTCCTTTGTCCATGGGTTTCTCCAGGCAAGAGTGCTGGAGTGGGTTGCCAGTTCCTTCTCCAGGGGATCTTCCCAACCCAGGGACTGAATCCAGGTCTCCCAAATTGCAGGCAGATTCTTTACCATCTGAGCCACCAGGGAAGCCCCCCAACAGACAACAGTGGGGCTATGTAAAAAGGCCTAGAAAGGTTACTACCCAAATGGATATTTAAATGCATTCCATGTCACTGTGGGTGTTTAAGCAGAAAGTGGGTAATAAAACTTAGAGAAGATGTAGAGGAATTTATATAGCAGGTAAGGAGATAGATCAGATGCCCCCTAAAGCTTTTTCCAACAGTAAATTTTGAAATGAGTTTTAGATTGTTTTACCTTAGGTGAATAATCTTGTTGTACTACTGTCTCCAAAGACTCTGCCCCTATAGCTAGCAACTCTAGAAGCTTTTTTCCCAAACCACTTGACTAAAACCGCCTCAGTTTATAGCTTCTAAGGAACGCACCACAGAAGCCATCTAACTTTGATGTAATCCCACCTTCACTTTACTTAGTCATCACGGAGGCCCACGGCTCAGGCCAGGTCCACAGAACAGTTAGCACCTGGACTCTCAACTCCCGACCCCAGATTCAGAAGTTCATGTGCCAGGTTTGTACTTTCCTGCTCTGTGGGCTTGATCCCTACAAGCATAAACCAGATCCAGAAGAGAGTCTGAGGATGACTGTTGTGATGGTCTCACTGTTGCTCTGCTTCTCTGTGTAGTCTATTGGGAATATGCTGAAGGGACTTTGAGGCCCTGCCATTCTCTCCCAACAATTTTAAGTGCCAGATCAATGGCACAGAGAAGAAAACTGTGTCATAAAAGCTGAAAACATGCTCCTTGAATATGTCACACTTCCTGATTATTGATGTTCCTTAAGGCAGTGTCATAATTCTCTGAGGCACAGGAACAAAACACTGTTGAAGCTGATGATGCCTAATACTATACAGGTAAAGAACCTGCCCGCAGTGCAGGAGACCTGGGTTCAATTCCTAGGGCAGGAAGATCCCCTGGAGAAGGAAATGACAACCCACTCCAGTATTTTTGCCTGGAGAATCCCATGGACAGAGGAGCCTGACAGGCTACAGTCCATTGGGTAGCAAGAGTAGGACACAATCGAGCGACTAAACCACTATACAGAGTAAGTGGGATTTCAGGCATCAGTGGGTTTGGAGACTAAGTTAGGGAGAGTGTTTCATTGTTGTCTGTTTGTCCATCTTCTAATCATATCATATATCATAAGACTACATTAGGGAGAGTGTTTCATTGTTGCCTATCTTCTAATCATATCATAAGACTAAATTAGGAAGAGTGTTTCATTGTTGTCTTCTAATCATATCATATATCATAATAATGCTAGTTCCTATATGCTGCAAATGCAAATTTATGTAGAGCAAACAACTGAAGTGATGGAAATTAATCAGTACCTAAAGACCACTATGTTACAATATGGTAAGCTGTTTCTATTCTAATTATTTTATGACTCTAAAAGAAAGACTGATAAAGGAAAACAAATACCATAACAGACCTGTCACTTTTTTTTTTAACCAATCTGCTTCACAAAATAAATCTTTTTTTGTGAGATTAATACAATTTTCCCCAACTGAAAACTATGCTTATTAATATAAGGATATAAGCACCCATAAATTAAACTCTAAAGTATCACAAATTTCCTAAAGTAATTTCAGCTAACTGAAAAACAAGTTCTCCATTCTAAAATGATCTGTGATGTTTTCAAGAGCTTCTTTTCCCTCACTGGGAAAATATGATTTGTCTGGGTATTTGTAGAAATAGTTATAATTCAAAACATCAAACCACCTTCTATGGTAAACAACCCAATGAATGACAACAAAACCATGGCTGCTTCAGCTTCTAAAAAGACTTTTCTATGATACCACTGTCAAGTTCAAAAAGATATTGTGCTGATTCATTGCTTGTATATGATTATATTGGATGATGTATATCCTAACAGGGCTGTAATGAATCCAGCAAAAAAGCTCAAACCTCTATTTTGAGGACTAAAAAACATATTTATTTACTTATTTATCTTCTACCTATTTCCAAGTCCTCCCTGACCTTCTTGTAAATACCAAATTTAGGTTTCTGTACCTTAGCACATGCTGGTTATACATTAAATAGTTGTTGCATCCAATTAAATCAAATACCCACCACACCTGGCTAATCAAACACTGAATTCCCTCTTCTGCTGACCAAAAAAGAAAGAACAGAGGCATCTCACCTTAGCTGCTATAAATCTGTGTTTACACAGGGACAAGGATCAGAATCAGATGAGTTACAGAGCGCTTCATAATTTACTACAAGACTCTAAAGGAGGAATCACATCCCTTCCTCTTCTTGCTGAACATCACTGACCAGGGCATGGAAAAACCCCAAACCCAGCACCTCTGCCTTTTTTTTTCACCAGTCCCGCTGGCGTCCTGATGGACCAATTTGGAAACCATGATTAATCCCCTGGTAAACAGAAAATAGGCTCTGGAGCCAGGAGAAGCCAAACCTGAGTCACTCTCTGGAGACTCTACCCTCAGCCAATCTAACTCTACCTCCTCCTCCAGGAGCTGGCGATTTTCAGCAAACAGAAAGGCCTTTCTGTGGTGACAGAGGAGCCCAGTGAAGCAGAGACTGAAATGTCACTGTGAGTGACTGACCACAAGCTGGTGAAGCCCAGGTACATGCGGGGGTCACCATGTCCTAAATTATTCAAATGAAATTGGCTAGAACCCCAGGCTACATGAAATGGAAAACTCAATATCCTTCTCACTTTAATCAGGGATCGGAGGGGAGGAAGACAACGTACCTAGGTTTTTCCTTGTCACCTACGGCTCTAACCTAGTTTGGTCTATGATCCTTGCCAGTGCATGAGAATGACCACTGCTGTTGCCCCTTGTTGCACTGGGCCCTACTTCCTGCACATACACCTCACTTTATGTACTTCCCCAAATACCACTGACTTAAAGTTCTGGGTGTTAACTACTTTTATGGAAGAGTCAAGGCAATGGAGAAAATTTACATGGAAGCAACAAAAATAAGAAGACGTGGTACATATAGACAATGGAATATTACTGTTCTTGTAGTTTAGTCACTGAGTCGTGTCCAATTCTTTTACAACCCCATGGACTGTAGCCTGCCAGGCTGTTCTGTCCATAGGATTTTTCAGGCAAAAATACTGGAGTGGGTTGCCATTTCCTTCTCCAGGGGATCTTCCCAACCCAGGAGTTGAACCTGGGTCTCCTGCATTGCAGGCAAATTCTTCTACCATTTGAGCCACCGGGGCAGGCGGGGAGCGGGGTGGGGGGGGGGCGCTAAAGATAAAAATATTTACCAAAAAAGGGAAAATTAAAGATCCCTGTTCTTAAAAACCTTTCAATCATCCCGGCCCCAGAAACTTCATTCTTACACATTGTCCTTTGCCTCAAGCTCTGGCCTGCTCTGGCCCCCTCTGGCCATAACCTCTCCTCTTTCTCTAGGTAAGCCCCCCTCCCAAATTCCTGCCACTTTATTATGTAAATACTGCTTTAATTTCCCTGTTTCCTTGCAAACACAGTCCTCACCTTGCACTCTCAAAACATTTTCCTAACAAACATACCTCTTTTCCTAAGAGGAGCTTTATGACAGGTGTTCAAACACTATATTTACACACTCCTACACACACAGATGAGCATGCACACACACACACGCACACACATACAACTGTGACTCTCAGAAAACACAGGCACAGACAGAGCTGTAAGTTTTCAGGAGCAGTGTCCATAGGTCTGGAATAGAAAAATTGGACAGAATGGGAGGATTTTCAAGTTGTGTGCTTCTCCCTTACTTTTCTAGGATACAGCGTTCACTGGGAATATTAGAGATTCTCACTGCTGTTTAATTGTCTGAGACCAGGGGCACCAAGAAGCCCAGCTCCTGTTCCTTAGGACATATCCATGTCACTTCTAGTAGTTCAGCTGATCCCTCTCTCTCTGTAGGCTGCAGCTGTTTCAGCCTCTACACTTTTGTTCATCCTCTCTGTCACACACAAACACACCCTTTGCCAGCTAGAATGCTCTGAATCAGATCTATTCTTCAAAGTTGTTTTTTTTTTTTCTTTTGTATGGAGTCACCCAGATTGTGCCATTTGATTTTATTCTTTTCATTCTTAATTTCTTCTACTTTTTTCTCTTACAGTTCGTTTCTTCTACTTATTCATTTCATTTACGTAGACATTTCCTCCCTAATAGTGATGGAAATTCACTTGAGTGCAAGGACTGTGTCTGGCCCTTTCTTTGTGTTCCTCACAGTAACTAGCACAGTTTAAGACACGCAATAGATGCTCAGCAAATACCTACGGGGTTAAATTAAACAGATCACAGGACCTCTGAACCTCAGTGTAATTATCCATAGTATAATTAACCACAAACATTAATACACCTTCTAGAGGGCAGCTAAGGAAAGGTGGATCCCTGGAAATGGTGCGTTCAGTAAATTTGGGTAGGTTCTAATTTTCAAATCTAATATCTACTTTTTTTGTAACCTTGGGCCAGTTATTTAACTTTCCTAAGCATTATTTTTTAAATCTGTAAAATAAGAAAGATGAAAACACCTACCCTGCTCAACTCATGTAGTAGTTGTAAGGATTAAGTGGGAATATATTTGAAAGTGATCTGAGAAGCACTGTGTGCACAAGACAAATTATTTTAAGTATTAAGATGTTCCAAATCTTAAAAAGAACTTGAATATTTTATGAAGTAGCATAGATTATAGATTAAAAGTCTTCTCATATTTATTATGAAGCATTTTCCTACAAGTAAATGCCACTATTATTCTCCAAAAGCACTTTCTTATCCATAAAGGAAGATGTATGACAGCTCTCTAACCTATGCAAATCTTACCTATAAGCAAAATGTCTCTTGTTTTTTCTCTTCTAACCAACAATATTTGTTTCATTTCCTGCAGGATTAGCTATCATAGGAAAATCAAGGTATATAAAAGCCGTCTTTGATGCTAACATTATGAAAATTATTATACTCTAACACTCCCTACTAAACTATGTTAGGAAAATGCCTTTAGATGCAGCAAATTTATTTAATACAAAAGACTACTTTTAGAGTTGTTTAAATAATATTAAGTATATTTTTATCATAAGAATCTAATGAATTTTTTGCTTCTTTAGCCTATAAGTCTTCTTTCTTTATTTCAGTGTGTATTAGTTTCCTATGACTGCTATAACAAATTACCACAGACTTTATTAATTAAAACAACAGTCTTAGAGAACAGACATCTGAAATCAGTTTCATTGAACTGAACTCAAGGTATTGGCCAGGCCACTCTGTACTCCTTCCACAAGCTGTGGGGGAGAATCCATTCTTTGCTTCCTCCAGCTTCTGTGTAGTTGTCAGCATTCCCTGGCTCAAGGCTGCATCATTTGGATCTCTGCCTCCCTGGTCAGATTTCTTCTCCTCTTCTGGCTTCCAGGGATTATAGTATTGTGTGCTCAGTCGTGTCCGATTCTTTGTGACCTCATGGACTGTAGCACACTAGGCTCCTCTGCTTATGGGATTTTACAGGCAAGAATACAGGAGTGGGTTGCCTTTTTCTTCTCCAGGGGATCTTCCTGACCCAGGGATCGAACTGGTATCTCTTGCATCTCCTGCATTGGCAGGTGGATTCTTTACCACTAGAGCCACCTGGGAAGCCGTTCCAGAGACAAGAACATGAATATCTTTGGGTGTCATTTTCAGCCTACCACAGAGTTGTTCTCAACCTTTACCAGTCATCAGAATCACCAGGGAAGTTTGTTAAAACAAAATACTGGGACCCACTCCCAGAGTTTCTGATTCAAGAGTGGGGTCCAGTTTTTTGAACTATTAACAGATGCCCAGGTGGTGATGATGGTACCAGTCTGAAGCTTACACTTTGAGAATCACTAACTTATGTTATCCAATACTTTAAAAATTATATTCACATTTAATTTTCCCATTTTTGTTGCCAACTTTTTATATGTCTTTTGTGCACATTCTATAAAGAAAGCTGAGCACTGAAGAACTGGTATTTTTGAACTGCGGTGTTAGAGAAGACTCTTGCGAGTCCCTTGAACTACAAGGAGATCCAACCAGTCCATCCTAAAGGAAATCAGTCCTGAATATTCATTGGAAGGACTGATGCTAAATCTGAAACTCCAATACTTTGGCCACCTGATGCAAAGAACTGACTCACTAGAAAAGACCCTGATGTTGGGAAAGATTGAGGGCAGGAAGAGAAGGGAACGACAGAGGATGAGATGGTTGGATGGCATCACCAACTTGAAGGAATGAGTTTGATCAAGCTCCGGGAGTTGGTGATGGACAGGGAGGCCTGGCGTTTTGCAGTCCATGGGGTCACAAAGAGTTGGACACGACTGAGTGACTGAACTAAACTAGGCACATTCTAACATTGGATACATTGACAGAAACAGTGCAACTGACACCTCTTTCTCTTATAGAGTCTGTGTGCTTTCTTCTCTGTATTAGAGCTCTGTAGTTAGATATTTACAGAGAACAAAATTTTTCTTCCATGGACTCATTTGACATTCCCATTGGTTTCAGCAAGAGAAAGTATAGAATATATTAGTGCATATTCCTCAGCCTGGCACTCAAGGGCCTCCAACATATGATTTTAACTCATGCCTATAGCTCCCAGCTAGGTTCTTTGCAGCTCCCCAAACCGCTTTGAACATTTCTTCCAAGTAAGAGACTTCCGCAGTCTGTGGTTCCTGCCTTCCTGACAGTTACACTATATGAGTTAATATGGTTGCCATTTTTGCCAACTCTGCTTCAAGTTAGATTCTGTCTCTTGTAGTCAAGAGTCCTGACTAACAACCTATGTGAATGATAGGACACGTAATCCTTGAATAACTCTTGTAAGAAAAGTGGAACCTCCACTGTCCTGATGAGAATTTCTAACCCCCTGTGTATATTAGACCATGCACTGTCCTTGAAGATACCGGGTATAATGGAAAATTGTATATAACTCATTGTTATGAACCTAAAGTAGTAGAAAAATAAAAAGAGAAGAGTTCAACTCTTCAGGAGAAATTTTCACAGGAATCTTGATGAGGGAGGCCAATATTATTAGTTTCACTTTTCATAGTTTAAAAAGATAAAGCCCAGAAAAGGTCAAATAGCCCAGTTCTGTCATTTTAAAAAGCTAATGGAAGGGGAAAGACATGTTACTGCATTAAAAATAAAATGTGGTACTGTGGTACACAGTACACATTAAAAATAAAATGTGGTACTGTGGTAGAAGTATATACACAATACACCAATGGGGACAAAGGAGGAGTGGGTATTTCTACCTAGAGCCATGAGAGAAAAGACTTGGAAACATTAGGGAGATGGCAACTCTTGAACCGAGTTCCTCAGGACAAAGACTGCCTTAAAATATCAGCTCTTTCTAGTCTTCTACTCAGTCACAAGAGAAATCATAAATCATTCAGTCAGTAAGTATTTATAAGATACCTATATATATATGAAGTGCAAGTTAAATAAGGTAAGGATTCTTTCCTCAAGAGGTTCATACAGTGAGACCAAAAAATCTGAACTTTTAAAGTACAGCATGGTTAGAAGATAAAATTATATGCTGCCTAGGATTTTTTTTCCAAAAGAAAAAAAAAGATGCATAGGGGACAGGAAGTGGGTGGAGGAATAGATGGAACAAGACTTGCCATGGGATAAAAATGGTTGAAATTAGGGGGAGGAGCCAAGATGGCGGAGGAGTAGGACGGGGAGACCACTTTCTCTCCTACAAATTCATCAAAAGAATAACTGAATGCAGAGCAAACCTCACAAAACAACTTCTGATCGCTAGCTGAGGTCATCAGGCGCCCAGAAAAGCAGACCATTGTCTTCGAAAGGAGGTAGGACAAAATATAAAAGATAAAAAGTGAGACAAAAGAGCTAAGGACGGAGACCCGTCCCGGGAAGGGAGTCTTAGGCGGCCTTGCTTGGGCTAGGGTCCGGGCCTGAGTGCCCTGAGGACAATCGGAGGGAGCTTCTGTGAGGTGCCAACTTGAACTGTGGGAGACCAAAAGAGAGAAAATTAACCGGCCGGAACACACTGCCCGCCGTTCGCAGAACAAAGGGACGGAGAAAGTCCCAAGAAGAGGTCGCAGGCTGCGGACCCGCCCAGCCCCGCCGGAGGCAGGAGGCAGGGGGGACGGGAAGGTCGCGGCGAGACACAGGGCGCAGGCACCCGACCGGCGCAGGCAGGGACTGGGGCTGGGGACGCAGAGGGCGGAAGGCGCGCGCACCCGACTGGCGCCGGCGGAAACTGAGACTGGGTCCGCGGAAGGGAGTGAGTGCGCCACACCTGGGGATAGCGCGCCCATCAAGCCCCTCGCTGCCTGGACCGCTCTCACGGGGAAGGCACAGAGAGCAGGCGCAGCTTTTCCTTCCGCGCTTTTGTGTAACACCCGAGGGCTGGAACCTAGCGCAGCGCGGGGCGCGCTCCATATAGAACAGCCGGGAGCCTGAGCAGCGCAGACGGAGAAAGCAGCGTCAGCCCCTCCCGGCAGCGCCAGCCCGCCCCCGCAGGGCCAGCCCCTCCCCGCAGCGTCAGCCCCGCCCCGCAGCGCCAGCCCCTCCCCGCAGCGCCAGACCCTCCCCACAGAGCGACAGAACTAGCTACCTGAATAAGAGTCCACCTCCGCCGGCCTGTGTCAGGGCGGAAATGAGGCTCTGAAGAGACCGGCAAACAGAAGCCAAATAAACAAAGGGAACCGCTTCAGAAGGGACTGGTGCAACAGATTAAAATCCCTGTAGAAAACACCGACTTCACCGGATGGGCCCTGTAGAAATCGAGAAGTGTAAGCTGGAACGAGGAGCTATCTGAAACTGAGCCGAACCCACACTGACCGCAGCAGCTCCAGAGAAACTCCTAGATATATTTTTACTTTTTTTTTTCTAAGTAAGAAAAAAAAAAAAAAATTTTTTTTCTTTTTATATTTTTTCTTTTTTATTTTTTCTCTTTTATTTTCCTTTAAAATTCCCTATTACTCCCCCATTACTCCTTAACTTTCATTTACATAGATTTTTACGATTTTTTTAATTAGGGGAAAAAAAAATTTTTTTTTTTCTTTCTTTTTTTTTTTCTGTTTTTTTTTTTTTTTTTTTTTTTTTTTTTTTTTTCTTTTTCTTTTTTTTCTTTTTTCTTCTTTTTTTTCTTTCCGTTTTCTCTTTTATTTTCTATTTTTCTTTTTCTCTTATTTCTTTTAAAGTCCTCTAGTACTCCTCTACTACTCTTCATTTTCATTTTCACTACACTATAACCTTACCAAAAAAAAAAAAAAAAAAGAGAAGCCCTATCTTTAAACCGAAGATTATTCTCTCCCAATCTTGACTCTCTGTTTTCTACCTCAGAACACCTCTATTTCCTCCTTTCCCCTTCTCTTCCCAATCCAATTCTGTGAATCCTTGTAGGTGTCTGAGATACGGAGAACACTCTGGGAACAGACAGCTGCGTAGATCTGTCTCTCTCCTCTTGAGTCCCCCTTTTTCTCCTCCTGCTCATCTCTATCTCCCTCCTCCCTTTTCTCCTGTTCATGTAACTCTGAACCTCTCTGGGTGTCCCCAACAGGGGAGAATCTTTTCGCCATTAACCTAGAAGTTTTATTATCAGTGCTGTATAGTTGGAGAAGTCCTGAGACTACAGGAAGAATAAAACAAATCCAGAGGCAGGAAACTTAAGCCCAAAACCTGAGAACACCAGAAAACTCCTGACTACATGGAACTTTAAGCAATAGGTGACCGTCCAAAAGCCTCCATACCTACACTGAAACCAACCACCACCCAAGAGCCAGTAAGTTTTAGAGCAAGACATACCACGCAAATTCTCCAGCAACACAGGAACATAGCCCCGAATGTCAACATACAGGCTGCCCAAGGTGACACCTAACACATAGACCCATCTCAAAACTCATTACTGGGCACTCCATTGCTCTCCAAAAAGAAGAAATCAAGTTCCACGCACCAGTACACTGACGCAAGCTTCCCTAACCGGGAAACCTTGACAAGCCAATCGTCTAACCCCACCCACTGGGTAAATCCTCCACAATAAAAAGGAACCACAGACCTCCAGAATACAGAAAGTCCACTCCAGACACAGCAATCTAAACAAGATGAAAAGGCAAAGAAATACCCAACAGGTAAAGGAACATGAAAAATGCCCACCAAGTCAAACAAAAGAGGAGGAGATAGGGAATCTACCTGAAAAAGAATTTAGAATAATGATAATAAAAATGATCCAAAATCTTGAAAACAAAATGGAGTTACAGATAAATAGCCTGGAGACAAAGATTGAAAAGATACAAGAATTGTTTAATAAAGACCTAGAAGAAATAAAAAAGTCAATTAAAAATGAACAATGCAATGAATGAGATCAAAAACACTTTGGAGGGAACCAAGAGTAGAATAACGGAGGCAGAAGATAGGATAAGTGAGGTAGAAGATAAAATGGTGGAAATAAATGAAGCAGAGAGGAAAAAAGAAAAAAGGATCAAAAGAAATGAGGACAACCTCAGGGACATCTGGGACACTGTGAAACGCCCCAACATTCGAATCATAGGAGTTCCAGAAGAAGAAGACAAAAAGAAAGGCCATGAGAAAATACTCGAGGAGATAATAGCTGAAAACTTCCCTAAAATGGGGAAGGAAATAGCCACTCAAGTCCAAGAAACCCAGAGAGTCCCAAACAGGATAAACCCAAGGCGAAACACCCCAAGACACATATTAATCAAACTAACAAAGATCAAACACAAAGAACAAATATTAAAAGCAGCAAGGGAAAAACAACAAATAACACACAAAGGGATTCCCATAATGATAACAGCTGACCTATCAATAGAAACCCTCCAGGCCAGAAGGGAATGGCAGGACGTCCTGAAAGTAATGAAAGAGAATAACCTACAACCTAGATTACTGTATCCAGCAAGGATCTCATTCAGATATGAAGGAGAACTCAAAAGCTTTACAGATAAGCAAAAGCTGAGAGAATTCAGCACCACCAAACCAGCTCTTCAACAAATGCTAAAGGATCTTCTCTAGACAGGAAATGCAGAAAGGTTGTATAAACGTGAACCCAAAACAACAAAGTAAATGGCAACGGGACCACACCTATCAATAATTACCTTAAATGTAAAAGGGTTGAATGCCCCAACCAAAAGACAAAGATTGGCTGAATGGATACAAAAACAAGACCCCCATATATGCTGTCTACAAGAGACCCACCTCAAAACAAGAGACACATACAGACTAAAAGTGAAGGGCTGGAAAAAAATATTTCATGCAAATGGAGACCAAAAGAAAGCAGGAGTCGCAATACTCATATCAGATAAAATAGACTTTCAAATAAAAGCTGTGAAAAGAGACAAAGAAGGACACTACATAATGATCAAAAGATCAATCCAAGAAGAAGATATAACAATTATAAATATATATGCACCCAACATAGGAGCACCGCAATATGTACGGCAAACACTAACGAGTATGAAAGAGGAAATTAATAGTAACACAATAATAGTGGGAGACTTTAATACCCCACTCACAACTATGGATAGATCAACTAAACAGAAAATTAACAAGGAAACACAAACTTTAAATGACACAATGGACCAGCTAGACCTAATTGATATCTATAGGACATTTCACCCCAAAACAAGCAACTTCACCTTTTTCTCAAGTGCACACAGAACCTTCTCCAGAATAGATCACATCCTGGGCCATAAATCTAGTCTTGGAAAATTCAAAAAAATTGAAATCATTCCAGTCATCTTTTCTGACCACAGTGCAGTAAGATTAGATCTCAATTACAGAAAAAAAATTGTTAAAAATTCAAACACCTGGAGGCTAAATAACACGCTTCTGAATAACCAACAAATCATAGAAGAAATCAAAAAAGAAATCAAAATATGTAAAGAAATGAATGAAAATGAAAACACAACAACCCAAAACCTATGGGACACTGTAAAAGCAGTGCTAAGGGGAAGGTTCATAGCATTACAGGCTTACATCAAGAAACAAGAAAAAAGCCAAATAAATAACCTAACTCTACACCTAAAGCAATTAGAGAAGGAAGAAATGAAGAACCCCAGGGTTAGCAGAAGGAAAGAAATCTTAAAAATTAAGGCAGAAATAAATGCAATAGAAACTAAAGAGACCATAGGAAAAATCAACAAAGCTAAAAGCTGGTTTTTTGAAAAAATAAACAAAATTGACAAACCATTAGCAAGACTCATTAAGAAACAAAGAGAGAAAAACCAAATTAACAAAATTAGAAATGAAAATGGAGAGATCACAACAGACAACACTGAAATACAAAGGATCATAAGAGACTACTACCAGCAGCTCTATGCCAATAAAATGGACAACTTGGATGAAATGGACAAATTCTTAGAAAAGTATAACTTTCCAAAACTGAACCAGGAAGAAATAGAAGATCTTAACAGACCCATCACAGGCAAGGAAATCGAAACTGTAATCAAAAATCTTCCAGCAAACAAAAGCCCAGGACCAGATGGCTTCACAGCTGAATTCTACCAAAAATTTAGAGAAGAGCTAACACCTACCTTACTCAAACTCTTCCAGAAAATTGCAGAAGAAGGTAAACTTCCAAACTCATTCTATGAGGCCACCATCACCCTAATTCCAAAACCTGACAAAGATGCCACAAAAAAAGAAAACTACAGGCCAATATCACTCATGAACATAGATGCAAAAATCCTTAACAAAATTCTAGCAAACAGAATCCAACAACATATTAAAAAAATCATACACCACGACCAAGTGGGCTTTATCCCAGGAATGCAAGGATTCTTCAATATCCGCAAATCAATCAATGTAATACACCACATTAACAAATTGAAAGATAAAAACCATATGATTATCTCAATAGATGTAGAGAAAGCCTTTGACAAAATTCAACACTCATTTATGATTAAAACTCTCCAAAAAGCAGGAATAGAAGGAACATACCTCAACATAATAAAAGCTATATATGACAAACCCACAGCAAGCATCACCCTCAATGGTGAAAAATTGAAAGCATTTCCCCTGAAATCAGGAACAAGACAAGGGTGCCCACTCTCACCACTACTGTTCAACATAGTGTTGGAAGTTCTGGCCACAGCAATCAGAGCAGAAAAAGAAGTAAAAGGAATCCAGATAGGAAAAGAAGAAGTGAAACTCTCACTGTTTGCAGATGACATGATCCTCTATATAGAAAACCCTAAAGACTCTACCAGAAAATTACTAGAACTAATCAATGAATATAGTAAAGTTGCAGGATATAAAATTAACACACAGAAATCCCTTGCATTCCTATATACTAACAATGAAAAAACAGAAAGAGAAATTAAGGAAACAATACCATTCACCATTGCAACAAAAAGAATAAAATACTTAGGAGTATATCTACCTAAAGAAACAAAAGACCTATACATAGAAAACTATAAAACACTGATGAAAGAAATCAAAGAGGACACAAACAGATGGAGAAACATACCGTGTTCATGGATTGGAAGAATCAATATTGTCAAAATGGCTATTCTACCCAAAGCAATCTATAGATTCAATGCAATCCCTATCAAGCTACCAACGGTATTTTTCACAGAACTAGACCAAAGAATTTCACAATTTGTATGGAAATACAAAAAACCTCGAATAGCCAAAGTAATCTTGAAAAAGAAGAATGGAACTGGAGGAATCAACCTGCCTGACTTCAGACTCTACTACAAAGCCACAGTCATCAAGACAGTGTGGTACTGGCACAAAGACAGAAATATAGACCAATGGAACAGAATAGAAAGCCCAGAGATAAATCCACGAACCTATGGACACCTTATCTTTGACAAAGGAGGCAAGGATATACAATGGAAAAAAGACAACCTCTTTAACAAGTGGTGCTGGGAAAACTGGTCAACCACTTGCAAAAGAATGAAACTAGAACACTTTCTAACACCATACACAAAAATAAACTCAAAATGGATTAAAGATCTAAATGTAAGACCAGAAACTATAAAACTCCTAGAGGAAAACACAGGCAAAACACTCTCCGACATAAATCACAGCAAGATCCTCTATGACCCACCTCCCAGAATATTGGAAATAAAAGCAAAACTAAACAAATGGGATCTAATGAAACTTAAAAGCTTTTGCACTACAAAAGAAACTATAAGTAAGGTGAAAAGACAGCCGTCAGATTGGGAGAAAATAATAGCAAATGAAGAAACAGACAAAGGATTAATCTCAAAAATATACAAGCAACTCCTGAAGCTCAATTCCAGAAAAATAAATGACCCAATCAAAAAATGGGCCAGAGAACTAAACAGACATTTCTCCAAAGAAGACATACAGATGGCTAACAAACACATGAAAAGATGCTCAACATCACTCATTATCAGAGAAATGCAAATCAAAACCACAATGAGGTACCATTACACGCCAGTCAGGATGGCTGCTATCCAAAAGTCTACAAGCAATAAATGCTGGAGAGGGTGTGGAGAAAAGGGAACCCTCTTACACTGTTGGTGGGAATGCAAACTAGTACAGCCGCTATGGAGAACAGTGTGGAGATTTCTTTAAAAACTGGAAATAGAACTGCCATATGACCCAGCAATCCCACTTCTGGGCATACACACTGAGGAAACCAGATCTGAAAGAGACACATGCACCCCAATGTTCATCGCAGCACTGTTTATAATAGCCAGGACATGGAAGCAACCTAGATGCCCATCAGCAGATGAATGGATAAGGAAGCTGTGGTACATATACACCATGGAATTTTACTCAGCCGTCAAAAAGAATTCATTTGAACCAGTCCTAATGAGATGGATGAAACTGGAGCCCCTTATACAGAGTGAAGTAAGCCAGAAAGATAAAGAACATTACAGCATACTAACACATATATATGGAATTTAGAAAGATGGTAACGATAACCCTATATGCAAAACAGAAAAAGAGACACAGAAATACAGAACAGACTTTTGAACTCTGTGGGAGAAGGTGAGGGTGGGATGTTTCAAAAGAACAGCATGTATACTATCTATGGTGAAACAGATCACCAGCCCAGGTGGGATGCATGAGACAAGTGCTCCGGCCTGGTGCACTGGGAAGACCCAGAGGAATCGGGTGGAGAGGGAGATGGGAGGGGGAATCGGGATGGGGAATAAGTGTAAATCTATGGCTGATTCATATCAATGTATGACAAGACCCACTGAAATGTTGTGAAGTAATTAGCCTCCAACTAATAAAAAAATTTAAAAAAAAAAAAAAGAAATTAGGTACAGTGGCTTTGCAGTGTGATAACTTGACCAGGCTGGCCTACATGTCCCAGAACTCCATTCCTCTATGTTTCTGGTTAGGGTGGGCCACAAGAGACATTCTTGTTTGGAATTTGGGGACTGAAGGTAAAGCTACAGCCACTTTTATAGCCAAGCATATTGTCTTTCTCTATCGCTGCAGCACCCTGGCATGGCCTAAAACTGTACCACCTACTCCTAGAACTTCCTTGAGCCTCTCCAACTCCACAGCAAGGTGTGTGTGCCTAGCTCTATGTTGAAGGGCCCTGACTTCTGTTGGACAAACCAAGGTCTGAGGCAAGATGAGTTTCAGCCTGTCCTTGAAGTTTCCAACTCCAACAGGTTCTTACTCTCTCCCACTTTGGACTCATCTTTCCGTTGCAATTGCCTGCTCTGTGCAGTTCAAATTCCAGCAATCAATTCAAGGGTAACAGTCTTACAGCCACCGATAAACCAGGTTCCACAAAGGCACAATTGCATATGCAAAAGCATACACACATATATGTATATTTAGACACACATACTCACGTTCACACATGTCCTAGTAGTTCTGCTTAACTTTTTGAGCACTGACTGATAAAGAGGGTGATCAGTACATCGCATTTTTTATATTATTTTCATTTGGGGGGATATGTTTGAAATTTTCCCCATTAGCACTTAATTTTAAGTTCACTATGGAGGAGTTTGACAATAGAGAGTGAATAAGATGTTGTGGAATCACCTGAGGGGAGCCAACTCCAGCATATGAAGCTTGAGCAGAAGTTCCCTCCTCATAATCGGTCTCTGCTTGCTTTCCCAGCTCTCTTTTGTGCTCCTCCCTCCCAAAGGTATGTCAGTTTAATCCTCTTAATTCTTCTTCCTAAGCACATGCCCCCAAATTTCAACCATCCTATGCATAATTTTTAATTCTCTATAAATATCTCTGACCTCTTTCTGGATTTCCAAACTCTCATTTCCAACTTCATGTTAGATGTCTCATTATTCATGGACTACCAACATTTAGTCTCAATATTCATTTGCTTCCCTGGTGGCTCAGCTGGTAAAGAATTCACCTGCAGTGCAGGAGACCTAGGTTTGATCTTTGGGTTGGGAAGATCCTCTGGAGAAGATTATGGCTACGCACTCCAGTATTCTGGCCTGGAGAATTCCATGGACTGAATAGTCTGTGGGGTCACAAAAAGTCAGACATGATAGAGCGACTTTCACTTTCACTTTTAAAGGATAAAGATGTATTTCTTCCATCAATTCATCTCAAGACTTTCTATATTAATAGATGCTTGGAAAAGCACTGTGGAATGAATACAAGAATGACCAGGTGGATAAGATAATAAAGAAAAGGGAAATGTTTATGATGCCCTAGAGTGCACATCTGTGGAAGTAAATTGTCAGGATATGGCCAAAGATTGGATGGAAGGGGTGGTGTCAAAGATAACTCTGGATTTTGTGCTCAGGGACCAGGAATGAAAGACCAAGAGAAATTATCCTTATCACTCCTTAAAAACCTACAGGCTCTTTCATTACTTATAGAGCACAATCCATGCTCTTAGTATCAAAGATCATCTAAAATCTGACCCTGTCTGTGGTAAATGTGACTGCTGCCCAGGAGATGAAACTTTCATAGGGGCTTTAGGGAAGGACTGTCTCCAGAGTAAAAGTCTCCCTGGAGGTCAGGCTGGGAGAACCTGTCTTCCCGCACCATTCTCAATCTGGCTTGGAGTTAAGAGAACACAGCTTTTCATTTCTTCCCATGTTAAAAGCAAAAACAAAAATCCTGTGATTATACAAATGATAAGTGTTCTTCTCTTTCCTAATTTCAAAACTACAAAGAAGCAAAAAGAATAAAACAATAATGATCTCTAGTACCACCACCCAGAGACATGTGTAATCACTTTTCATATTTTGGCGTGACTTCTTAAAGAAGATTTATAGTTTTAATTTATAAACTTTGGATACCACTGTGTGTACTGTGTTCTAATCTGTATATTTCATATAACAATATGTGTGAGCAACTTTCCATGTCATTAAATACATTTATGCATCTATCATTTCCAAAGGCAGCCTGTTATTCTCTTGTATGGATGTGATATATGTCCCTTTCTGAGGACATTTAGGTTATTTCTAATTTCCTCTACAACAAAAAAATTTGCAATAAATATTCTTATAGATGAATCTTTTTCTGCACCCTCATTGTTCTCTTTGGGACGAACTCCCAAAAGTAAAATTTCTGAGTCAAAAGGAATGTATATTTTTAAGGCTTTCATTATAAGAAATGAAAGAACTCACATAGTTCTCTGAGAATCATTTGGAAAACTTGTATAGGATTTCAGCAACATGCCAATGATACAAAGAGTCTGAAAGTAGCAGAACTACACTTAAAGGTGCCCTTAATCACCTACCTTCTGAGGATATCAGAACTCTGGGGTGCAGTAGGTTAATTACTTCTGTAGTACAATATATATTAACCGATGATTTGAAAGACAACAATTTAATTTATACGTAGAGAATGTACACTATAGGAATTTTACTCATTACTTTACAGTATTACTTAATTTGCTCCAGGGTTTATTTCTTTGGATAGACATTTGGGTTGCTACTGTTATTTTTTAATATAGACGTTTTCTGTTTTAGCACAAGGCAGTAATGAGTTTGTCATGAGATGGTATGGCAGAAAGCTTCCACTTTACCCTTCCGTAACAATAGAACTTAGCCACCCAACTAAGAGCTATGCTGCCCACTTTTCTTGCAGCTAAGTGTAGTCATGTGACAAGGTTCTGGACAATACAAGTAAGCTGGAGGGATGAATGCCCTACCCTCTCCCCTTCTCCACTTTCCACTGGTTGGAAAGCAGACTTGTAGTAGCTGTGGGAGCAGTAATACTAGACCACCAGATGGAAACTTCATGTTGAGGTTGGAGGAGCAACTAGATAGAAAAAGTGTTAACCCTTGCACCATTTTAAACTACCTAATTAGCCGTGGTCTATTTAAATTTGACTCTTCTGTGAGAAAGAAACTTCTATCTTGTTTGTGACTGTTATTTTGACCTTTGTTTCAGGAGCTGACCTAGTAGCCTAACACAGAGTGAAGATTTGGGGAACTTGGTCATTTATTTTCACTGATCATTACCAAAATAGTCCAAGTGGTAACAGGAACTTTTTAGGTTAAAGGACAAACAATGTGTTGACAGTCAAATAAATGAGACCCAAAATATGCTACCACAGAAATATGTATGAACTCTCACTATCTAATGAACTTTTTCTTTAGGTCAAAAACCCAGTTTTGTAAAAAGAGTGACTTGGCTTCTTGCCTTTTTGACTTGTTTCCACACTGTATAAAAAAGTTAGACTCAATGACCTTGGTTTAATTTTATATCTTTTTTAACCTTCGTGATTATGTAGACTTTATTATTATATAGATTTCTTCCTTGATGTTCAGAGATTTTATAAAGATGAAAAAAGGATGAATAAAGCACTTAAATTATAAAATTTAACTCAATATAAATTGCAGATAAATATATATAAACACTCAGTTTTTATAAATTATAACTGTACTTTTACATAGTACCTCTGAAAAATGATCTAGATACCGCCAGCTAAACAATAAATTTTATCTTACCTAGTAAATACATAAAGTATTATATTTCTATATCCACTTTAGAGGTAAGGAACATGAAAAGAAAGAAACAGTTTGTCACAGATGAGTTTAGTTAAGATTCAAGAGACTCACTGTAAGTCTTATACTAAATATACCTGTGTGTGCATGTGGGTGTGGGTGGGTAGGTGTGTATCCACCCACATATACATCTTTAGTGTCCATTTCTTTCTTCCCAACAGTACCCAGATTTCCTTTGGGGGAAAAACCCACTGAGCAGTGATCCATCGCATAAATCCAGATGTATACCTCCAAGGAAGTTGAGAAGACCAGACCCTTCCCTGTCCCCATCCCACCCAGTCCTCTTAGCCAAGGAGTAGGCGAGTGGAGTCAACCAGGCAGCTGCTCACCACCCCCCGCCCCCCCCAGCCCTACCCCCGGGCTTTTGAAACTTGAGAGACACAAGGAGACAGCAATGGCTCTGATCACAGGAAGTTTTCTGGAGTGACCAACCTGTTTTCAAGTCCTGCTCTCCAATACCACATCAGTTCTGAGCACAACCAGCACCACCACTTTGCTTCAATAAATACTCTTTAGTTTCACTTGGCCAGGGTCAGATTTTGTTAGCAGCAGCCAAGGTACTCTCCTTGCCACAAAACATCTTACCACCACAAGACCTAACCTCTCTTTTCCTAGTGAATAATTTTTGTTTAAAACCTAAATGAATGAAGAAAATACAGGCGAAATCATGTTTCAAAGTTTCATGGGGTATTAACATAATTTTTGTTGGCTATAGCTTGAGAATTCAGTGTATGGGTTCTAGTTTTCTCCCATTTTGTTCTGATATAAATATTATCTTTCTGAAATTTTAACCATATACTTCAAAATGTAGGTAATTTTTAATAGTCTTCAAATATTCCTTTTTCATATATACTAATTTATATCTTATAAAATAATGTGCTCTCTAAAAATAATTAGTAAATACCAGGATATAGCTTCTATCTCATATTTCATCTTTTCCACACAAAGAAATATAAACTAAGTTGGGAGCCAACTTAGTTGCTAAAACCAGTAACTCTTCACTCCTAATAGACACAGTTATTTGCCTTCTGATTTGCACAGCTTTCCATTTTACACATCAGTCAAGCAGAAACAGCTGGTTGCTAAGCAACACCTTTCCTCTCAATGAGCAGAAACAGACATCACAGAAGACCAATTTTTAACATATTATATACATATATATGAAGTTAAAGAGAGACCCAGACCCACAGTTTGTCTGTTTGCCCAGAATGCTTGTCATGAATAATGAATTCATAATGACAGTGCGTGAATTCCAAATACATTTGATCCGTGAACTATATCACCTTGTATTACCTTCTAGCATCTGCCTCATTACTGAAAAATCAGCAAGTAATATAGAAAGAAACTAGGCTTCTGCAGCAAATTTCCTTAGAAAAACTCTCGGTGAAGTACATACTGGGTTTTGTTGAACCGAGTCATTGCTAACATAGCACTCACACGCCTCGTGCAATACTATTTTCTTGGTTGTAACTACACATTTAATGCCCTGAGAGGACACACCCCAAGTGGTTAGTAGTGACCACCATAGAGAAATGACTGTTTGCTTTTTCCTCTGTATTCTTTATAACAAAAATAAAAATTACTAGTAGTTGCTGTGCATTTAAGAAGTGCTAGACTGTTTGAAGGTCATATGTGTTAACTCACATTAGCATTTTCCATTTGGCAGATAAGAGAAGACTCTCAGAGAAGTTGTGTAACTTGCTCAAAGTTATGCATACAGAAAGCAAGAGAGAGCCAGAGTTTGAACTCAGGCAGTAAAGCTCCAGGTCTTCACACTTCACTAGTCTTCCTTTTACAAGTTTTATTTTCACTGGTGTATGTTCATGTATTGCTTAAATAAATACCTTCCTCTAAAAAAAAAATCATATTGTTTCTGGACATACAGAATTATAAGTACATCTAGGTGCTCAATTCATTAGCATCTTTTCACCATTGGCTTTAATTGATTTTATGTCAGTAGGAGTTAAGAGCATAATAAAAATCTAACAAGTATATGAGAATCAGTGAGCTGATTCTAGTCAACAGAGAACTAAAACTGTGCCAATTCAACTGAACCTGTGGCCACATGCTGTGTTTACTCAAAATAGATCATGCAGTTGTAGTAGTTTCTAAGGAATTGTTATTAATAAATAACACTTCTGTGAATTGATTCTCTTCTCACATGTATATTTAATGATTTTTTTCACTTGACTTAGTATTAATATAAGAAAAAAGTAAGAATGAAAGATAATTTTTATTTACAGCCCTTGATAACAAACACTCTTTCAAAGTAATATTACCCTCCCTTTGTCCTGTCATTCAAATGTCTAAAATGGTTTATGCTGATGAAAAGCCATGTTCTGGTGCGTGTTCCTCTTGTCCTTGCTCACTTTTGAACTCAGTGTAACCAAAGATCAGTATTTATCAGCAATACAGGCAGAAATTATTTTCTCCTTCAATTATTCCCACTCCAGGGAGGTAGATAAGATTTTCAAATAAGGAAAAATACAAACCAGATCAGGAAAGGACCACTTTGCTGAATAAAACTGATTTAGGAAAGCAGAAATATCCCAAATGTATTTGTTTTAGGGTTAAACCTTTTTCTTTTCTGTGTATTAATTCATTCTGTGTGAGAAAACCACCCTGGGTGCCAGAGACATAGAAATGGAATACACAAATCTAATGTTCATATTCAAGAAGAGAAAGCAGATGCATGAACCCAAAATCACAGATTAATATCAAAGTGCAGAAAAGGGGCTTGAAGAGAGCTATAGGGACCCATAGGATCGACCACTCCAGAAAGTGGGAAGCAGGAAGGCTTCTAAGAAAGGGTCCATGGGAGCTGGGTCTTGAAGCATGAGTAGAAATTTGTCAGAAAGAAAAGCAGTTGGAATTCCCAAGTTAGAGTCAATAACATGTGCAAAGTCCCAAAGATATAAAAAGCTATGGTGCCTTGAGGATGGTGAGAACTCTTGTACTCTGATGAGGAGATAGGATGGGCCAGGTGAGTAAAGATTTTATTTGAGAGAATTTGGACTTTATCCTGAGGGTAATCAGGAGGTGACAGACATGCTAGCAGACAATGAAATATTTTATTAATGTAAACCACAGCCATAAAAAAAATAAAAATGTAACTAAGGAAAATTGGGAGGGAAAAAGTAGAAAATGAATACCTGTGCTAATTTCCTCACCTTTCCTAGGAAAGCAGTCAATAGGTACATCTAAAAGCCAGTATGAAAACAGAAGTCAACTATATTGTCTAGTCAATAAAGGCAACCACTAAAACTGAATATAATACTAGAGGTTACAAATATCACGAGACAAAACACATTAATTTAGATAGAAGTTTCTATAAGAATTCTTCTCATCCTTTACAGCAAGAAGTCAGTACATATTACCCAGAACTGATAAATCAAGAAGTAGAAATCAGCAGCAAAACTTAAGCCATCTGTCTCTGCAAAAGGAGGTCTGGCTAGAGAATACCTTCTGCTGGGTTTGATACCTGGAATCCACTGTATTAGGCACAAAAGCAAAAGGAACAGAGCTGATCTTTCTTTCTCTTTCATCACTTTCTCCAACAGGGTATTTATTACTGTATTACCTTTATGATGTAGCCTCTTACCTACTCTCCCAGGGGAATGTCTCCACAGGGATGTTTACTACTTTTCTATTCTAGGGTCAGCCAGTCTTCAGTTCTAGAATG